>NC_141234.1:14615976-14843476 GCF_054856515.1 Filicampus tigris
TGTCGGTCACGGTTTTCTCAGTGAAGTTTAATACTTCTGACATTGTCTCTGATTGAGTATCTCTTTTGTCATGCAGTCTCTGGTAGTAAGTTTCAACTTCCTCGTTTATTTCACTGCTTATTTCCGTTATAGCTCCATTTCCTTTTTGCAGCTTGAAGATACCCACACCCTTACTCATAATTTTTTTGAAGAAATACTTGGTACATTTTTCTCCTTCCTCTATTTCTTTTTCTTTGCTCCTTAATATTACACGTCTACTTTTGATATCTGCTAGAGGTCTCAGTTAATTTTTGACCTGTTTAATTTCCTCATTAAAATTAATGCCCTTTTGTGATCAATTAAAATACCTTTGTAGTCTCTTTTGCAGGCCCAGCATGTGTCTCATTTCCTTCCTTCTTTTTTCCTTACCTGCTTTTTTAAAGAAGGTCTGAGTTCTTAGCTTTATCATTTCCCACCACTGTGCCCTCGATTTGTACAAATCTTGAAGTGTCTGTCAGTCCTTGTACTGCTCCCTGTATTTAGCAACCAAGGCCTCGCCCTCCAGCAGGGAGCAGTTCAGCTTCCACAGTCCCGTGTAAATATGTAGTCTATGCAAGAGGCTCTGGTGCTATCACTACTGAACCACGTGAAGCCCTCCTCTCTTGGATGCATGGTTTTAAAACAATCGTCTAATTTAAAAACCCGATCAATGTCTTTCAGTAAAACAGATGTTTTGTCCACTTTAAAATCCTCCCCAGCTCCCTTTCTATCTCTTACATTTAAAACACAATTAAAATCCCCTCCCATAACTAATGGTACATGACCTAGCATGTGGGGCTGCAGGTTTTCTAAAAGCTCCTACCTATCATGTTTATCATTATACCCATAAATATGTAAAAGGTTAAAATCCTGTCCTAAAAATGTTAGATGTGTTAACAGTGCTCGTCCATTTTCCACCACCATTCTCCCTTTAACCTCACTGTAAGAATAATAATGCATTTTATTATTTATGTGTTTGATTTTTATCATTAGGCCAACTTGCTTGATGTGCTTTGCTTTCACATATGTATGTTAATTGCACACACACACACACACACGCAACCCCCCCCCCCCCCCCCCCCCCACACACACATAGACAAAACAAGTTCATAGTGTTCCAGCTGCTTTCGCTCCCCTTTCCCTTAGAGCTGGAACACCTTTGTTATCAGGGACACCGAAGAATAATAAAAAGAAAGGGGGCGCAGGAGCCGGGCAGAGCGTTTTAGGAACTGTAATCGTACACTTCCCTGCGCTCTCCTTGCAAGTAAAAAGACAATATTGTTGTTGAGTGTTTTCTCTCCTCATTGTGTACGTTGTTTACTAATGTCTCACTTGGTGTGAACCTGACATTAAATTGGTCCTTCGAGCCGGATCCCTATATGCCGGAAGGTTTCCAGCTGTCGAGTCAACCTCCAGGTAAAGTCCGTGGCCACGGCTCTAAGACCCTTTGTGGGACTGGTCTTTGGCTCCACTTCTGGGAACTGAAGGCTGACGGGAAGCCGGAGGAGTGAAGACATCTCTGGGTGAGTAGGAAACTCACGACACTCGTGGATGAGTGAATTGCGCGCTGGTAAAAAACCTTGACAATACTAGTCCCTGGTCAAGTAGTAAGACAGAGTAAGTCTATAAAACTGTAAGACAGAGTAAGTCTATAAAACTGTGAGACAGAGTAAGTCTTTAAAACTGTGTAAGCCTTGAGAATACTAGTCAATGTCAAGGTAAAAGACAGAGTAAGTCTATAAAACTGTAAGGGCGACAGTGTCCTGTACGTACTTAAACTCCGTGAAAAACGCTGCTAATAGTGTGACTGTGTAAAAACTGTGTGAGTGAATGTAAACAGGATTGTAAGTGACAACTTTGTGTGGACGCAATAGGCAAGAATCCTCCGCCACTTGTGGTAGAAGCTTGAGGATTTCCACACACTGGGTTGATTGTCACCCTGTTTTAAGGTAAAAGTCAGTATAGGACACCCTAGGTGTCATAAAACTGACTCTAGGGAAAAAAAAGAAAAAAAAACGGGAAAGTTAACAGTAAAATCGGTGATAAAAGTGATCCTAAACAAAACCTCGCATGCAAAGATTGGACATTTGTGGAGCGTCACTGTCCTTCCAAAATACAACACTTAAACCTTTGGATAACAAAATATGACTTTGCTGGCCAGCTTAAAAAAAGAAAATAACAATAATAACAATAATAATCATAATAATAATAATAATAATAATAATAATAATAATAATCATAATAAAGGATGGCGAAGGCCCGTGTACACTTGAATTCTGGGTGTGGGTATGTTTGGGCAAATCGGTTGTGAAACCCTGTGTGAAGTGTGTAGGTGAACAGAGTGATTGCGAATTAAAATACCACTAGGTATTTTATTCCATATAATTAGTATAGTATAATTAGTAGTATATGTAGTAGGATAATGAACAGCAGACTGGTGTGGATGCAGAAGCAAGAATTCTCCATCTGAAAAGGTTGTAGTGAGAATGACCACAACAGGAAGTTTGAATTGCTGTCCTACTGATAAAAATCCAGTTTTTAGAACACCCTAGGTGTTAGCAAGCTGGACCAAATTGTCTATACAATGGGGAAAATGGGTAGTAAATTTAATTCATAAAATGCAATGTAAGGATTGGAAGTTTGTTGAAAAACAGGATCCTGATAAGATCCAATATTTAGACGCATGGATAGCTGAACACGTTTTAATGGTTAAGTTAATTACACATAAAGTAGCCGTGTTACAGGAATCAATCATATAGCAGAAGCATTTAATGGGCAAAAAGTAAGAAACGAAGATAATGTGACTTGAGCGGCGGCGCAGACATCAGGGAGGGGCACCTGGGCCCTCTGCTCCGCTCTTGTCTGACCCTGCGACAAGGCGGGACAATTCTTGTTCATTATTATAACATTTGGCTGAAGAAGAGCACAAAGTAAGCAAAATAAACTACGGATGTAGAAACAACAAGTCAAATATTTGGGACGCAATCTTAGTGTTGGAAGTATAATTGTAGTGGGGAATAGAAAAACAAAAACAAAGTGCAATTCTCCAGGCTCCAAAACATCAAACGAAGGGGTGGATGATGTCATTTTTTAGGTCTAACAAATTGTTGCTGAATCTGGGTGCCAAATTATGCAGGAATCATTGGTGAAAAAATGTAATAGTGAAGACCTCAAATGACATCACCTTTAAGGTAGACCAATGAAGCAGGAAAGTTTTTTGTGAAATAAAGCAAATTTTAGTGTTAAGCACAGCATTATCTTAAATTATGGCGACCCCTTATTCAGTTGATCGATTGTAAAGGTCATTTTTCGACCTCAGTTTTGGTGCGGCAAGATAGAGACAAAATGAAACTAATTATTTCGAATTGGACGGTGCATTGCCGCACTCTGGAAGAGCAGTTATTGCAGCATCCATTGCTGTAATGCAGCAATGGATGGTTGGGAGTCCATTTTTATTTGGATCACGCCGAATAAAAATGTTGACAGGATCAACTGCCTCCACTACAATGTGCAGAAACTGGGTAACTATACTGAAGCAGGATTTCTTGCTATTAAAGAACAATTGGCAGCCACCTCTCTCATGACGTTCCAGAACCGCATAGCGGTTGACATGCTCCTGGCGGAAAAGGGTGGGGTGTGCGCCATGCTTGGCGACCGGTGTTGTACATTCATACCTAACAACACGGCCCCGGAGGGGTCCCTCACCAGGGCCATCGATGGCCTCCGCGTTCTCAACCACAAGATGAAGGAGCACTCTGGAGTGGACACGTCTCTTTGGACGGAGTGGTAGGAAAGAACATTTGGTAGATGACAAGGACTTGGTTTCCTTTGTCCTGGTTTCTGTTGCTGTGTTTGCAGCTATCCTCACGTTGTGTGGGTGTTGTTGTATTCCTTGTCTTAGAGCGCTGCTCAACTGGTTGATCACTACAGCTATTGCACCTACGACGTCCAAATTAAACGATGTTTATCCGTTATTGCTTTATCGTACAGTTGAGAGTAATGATGACACTGATGACACTTCTTTTGAGTCTCCTGTTGACATTTCGTTTTCTTTTCCAGATCTCTTTCCGGGTCTTAAAGATCATGAGTAAAATTACATTGACAAGCTCGGGTGTAATTACATTTGTTTTCATGAGAGTGATTCGGTAGATTAAAGCCTTTGTGGAGGGTCTATTCGATGATATGAGGATTGTGCAAATGTAAGAGAAACAGGGGGGAATGTGATTAATGTTGTATATAATGATTCGGGTGTTGGATTTTTCAATCAGATTTTTCTTTATATTATAGTTAGTTTTATATTATAATAAACAGGGGGGAAATGTAAGAATAATAATGCAGTTTATTATTCGTGTTGATTTTCATGATTAAGCCTGTTAGTTTTGTAGGTTTAGCTTTATACTATACACGAATAATGATGTATTTTATTGTTCATGTGTTTAGCTTTATATTATGTAAAAACAGGGGGGAATGTAAGAATAATAATGCATTTTATTATTTATGTGTTTGATTTTTATCATTAGGCCAACTTGCTTGGTGTGCTTTGCTTTCACATATGTATGTTAATTGCACACACACACGCACGCACGCACACACACACCCACACACGCACCCCCACACACACACACACACACACACACACACACACACACACACACGCATAGACAAAACAAGTTCATAGTGTTCCAGCTGCTTTCGCTCCCCTTTCCCTTAGAGCTGGAACACCTTTGTTATCAGGGACACCGAAGAATAATAAAAAGAAAGGGGGCGCAGGAGCCGGGCAGAGCGTTTTAGGAACTGTAATCGTACACTTCCCTGCGCTCTCCTTGCAAGTAAAAAGACAATATTGTTGTAGAATGCCTTCTCTCCTCATTGTGTGCATTGTTTATGAATGTCTCACTTGGTGTGAACCTGACACTCACTTTGGGAATTGTTTATTAAAATGGCCACCCCATCATCCCGATTTTCATTCGAGCCACTCCATAATGATGGGTGTGGCCACAATTCCTCCCACTGTTTGTACTTTCTTAAAAAAGGTAGACCACATTCTTGGATTAAAAACACATCAGACTTAATAGTTTTTAAAAAGGACAAGACGTTCTGGGCTCTGATCCTTGATTTCACACTTGGGTAGATGATCACTTCTTCGAGAAACTTTTGGTGATGGTTTCTCACGCAACCTTAAATTCATGGTATTGCGACTTTTGGGTGTTGATTGCAATCTGATATTTAAACAGGAGAGCTCATTTGGTGAGCTGCAAGGGAAAACTCTGGGCTCATCCACCTCACTGGCTTGAGCTCCAAAGCTTTCCCCTCTTCTCTAAAGTCAAAGGGGACTCAGAAGACCTTTCGGATGCAAGCCTTTTGGATTTTTGTGCACAAGGGATCTGGGTGTCTTCACTGTCAATCTGCTGTGAGCTGGCTTCACTTGATTCGCTTGTGGGCAGTTCTTGCAACATGCCACTTTCTTCTGAGCTCCCTGTTGGTGGGTCCAATACACAGAGATTGCACTTTCTGCCACTGGTACATTCTTCAAAAGTATGCCCAATTACTCTCCCACAAATGATTTTTTTCGCATGCCTCTGCCAGGTTCCCATGCTCACCACACTTGAGGCAAAGCTTGGGTTGACCCTG
The DNA here is from genome assembly GCF_054856515.1 of Filicampus tigris. NCBI lineage: Eukaryota > Metazoa > Chordata > Actinopteri > Syngnathiformes > Syngnathidae > Filicampus > Filicampus tigris. The sequence continues at coordinate 14,621,626 of NC_141234.1, forward strand.
ATGGTGTATGTAGCCTCGGTTTTCAACCAAGACTATCATGGATGGGAGATGTTTCGGGCCCTGGAAGCCCTGGGGGTCCTGCCATAGTTGAATGGGTACCCGCCAAGCGCAATTCCAAGTGCCGTCCGCATCCCTCACCTTCACACTCTGACCTTTTACCGTGCAATATCTGCCCAGCCAAAAACAAATGTCATCTGCGTTAACTGTCTCATTGAACATTCTGACAATAACTGTTTTAGCAGCATTATCAGTCAGTTTCTCAACGTTGAACATAGAAAACTGGGCTTTTACATTTTCGTACCGGGACCAAAATTCTTGGAGGTTTATAGCGGAATTAAAGCTGACATCAAAACCTTTACTAGATGGTAATGTCATAATGCAGTTTAGCTGATCAGCTCTAAATTTCAAGGTCTCCTGGATGAGCTTCCTGGAGAAGTCCAACCGCGACATCCCCAGGGGTTCTCCATCCATCTCCTCAAAGGTAAAGCGCACGCCGTGGTGCCTCCATGCCGGCATGAATGGCCGACATGGTGGGAGGACCACAAAATACAAGACAACAATATACTACTTACCTTAGGACTGCCACTAAAACAAAGACCGTTATTATCAACACAATCGTATGCAAATGTATCCCCCTGTGAGCTAGCTTTCTGCCACTACAAACGTAGAACCCAAAGCCAAAGGGGGTGATCACATTCGTAGCCAAAAGGCCGAGAAGCGATAACTACAGCTTGTTAGAGGGGACCAGTTCATTCCCAACAGGACGAGCTACAGGGACGGTGACAAACGTCAAATAGCCATAACAAAAACATTTACAGCCCAAACAACAAACTACACGCACTTGACATACTGCAAATGAAACAAAAGCTGAGCAATTGCCGGGTACTGTGGGTCATGTGGCGCAAAGTGGTCCAATAGGAAAGCAGCAATAAATGTGTAGCGGATATGTCTAGTGGACAGTAATTTGGTTTTCGCCCAACCCAATAATATGTTTAGGGCTGTACAATAAATCGAAATGTAATCGACATGGAGCAGTAATGCAATTGCAAGACAGTGCCATTTTATATATTTTCCTACAAGCCACCCTCTTCCGCATTAGCGTTTGAGTGATAGCTGTATTAGCCAACCAGAATTGTCGATGCTCGGGTCTGAATGGTACCGGCCAATCAGTGTTGTTGGCTTATACACATTAGTCTGTGCTTGGATGCCGACAGTCAGCAGAGCACGACCAAAACACAGTCCACGTGAACCTCGGGTTTTGCTATGACTGCCGTGGATGTAATGGAAGAAGGAACTTTTGCCGCTTCAGAGGAGTAGAAGGAGCGGCTCGTGCCAAAGAAGGCCACTACGTCTATTATTTGGACGAACTTCAGATTCGACAAAGAAAAAATAGATAAATATGCGGATCGAAAGGAAAGCGGCGGATGCAAAATTTGCTATCAGCCAATAGCCAGACCCAGAGGCAACACGACCAACTTATATCAACACTTACAAAAACACCACCAACTTCAGTATGAAGCCTGTCAAACAGGTTCGAAAAAGACAGATGACGGGGAGGCAACAACTAGCGGCAGCATTCGCGTTAGTCAGGCCTTATGAAAAAAGTCTGCATCGGCACAAAGAAATTTTGAGGGCTATAACTCGTTAAATTGTCAAGAAATGATTCCCCTTAATACTGTGTCACTGTGTCAGGGGAAGGTTTCAAAAGCCTCATGCACACAGTGGAATATGAAAATATAGTATAATCCTGAAATATTTGGGCTTTAAAGACCTTACCAATAAACTTTTTATCACATTTGTATTCGAACAAAATACATTCTTCAATCGATAGTCTTGGCAATACATTGGCAGCATTGTTATACATCAAAAAAGTCAGAATAAATGGATCAGTGGCAAAGGGATTACGTTACAGATTTTGTCATACTCTTTTTGAGAACAATTCAACTGATATTTTTCCATAAATATTGTGTACCTCAAAAAGGTCCCTTGGCTGCCCATTAAATCAGTTACAAATATGAGGCCCTACTCAAACCAAATATTTTTAAAGGCTGGTTTTCTATTTAGTAGAATACCATATTGTTCCATAAGGAGAAAAGTTGTCATGGGCAAATATCATTTTCCAGAAAAAAAGAATTTGTTTATGAAAATTAGACAACTTGATTGGGATTCTGTTAAAATTACATGTCAGCACCAAATCCAAACCTCCAATTTTCTTAAAATAAAGACCTTGGAATGTGGAACCAAAGGGAGATGGGCTGCGACAGACTAGATTTGATCCAACTCACTCTCAATGTACCAATCATAGATTCAAATTCTGGTGCCACCATTGTTATATTCCTTAACAAGCTGGGATCTTTTAATATAATGTGTTGTATTCTTCCACAAGAACTGGAAAATAACAGTGTTATAACAGTGTTGGCTTTCTTAACATATCTAGAGCAGGGGTGTCAAAGTCAAATGGACGGAGGGCCAAATTAAAAATTTTGCTTCAAACCAAGGGCTGGATTGAACAAATGTTCATTGAAACTTGTTTAAATGTCCAGATTGGATCGAGTCCTTCGTGCCTGCTGATGACGTCGCGCTTTGTGACATATTTCTGCATATGTGTGTGTGTGTGTGTGTGTGTGTGTGTGTGTATATATATATATATATATATATATATATATATATATATATATATATATATATATATATATATATATTTTTTTTTTTTTTTTTTTTTTTTTTTCTTTGTCTCTTTGTTTGTCAGAGAAGAAGTCTTGTAAAACAACATCAGTGGAACGTTTGCGTTTCTCCTGCCGAACTGGAAACAATTTTGTGGTTGACTCGGGCTGCAACATTGTATGTACTGTATATAATGTGATGTATTTCTTAAGAAAACGTGTTTTACTCCGAATAACCACAATCCAATTCCGAAAACAGTGACGTGACGTCTTCACACGTGACATGTAGACGGCCGAAAGACGGTCCTCCCAAAAGTAGCAGTAATATTATTTTAGATAGATAATAAAATGTTATTTTATTTTTTATTTAGTAACTCAGAACATACAAACACAACAGCCAGGGGGGTTCCAAACACAAACGCAAAGACATATATTGCAGAACTATATTATAAAGCGTGACGTCATCGGCAGGCGTGAAGCACTCGATCCAATCTGGACATCCGATCACATCTGCTACCCACACGGGCTTGCTGCGGTCTGTGGGCCGGTTCTAATGATAAATCAATATCATCCCAGGGGCCAAAGAAAACCTTCTCACGGGCCACATCCGGCCCGCGGGCCTTTGACTTGGACATATGTGATCTAGAGGCGAAAATAATTATTCTGCCAAAAATAGTAAGGTCTCGAATTAACCAGAGACTAAGTGACTTTTTCATGTCTAGCAAACGGCTAGCAATGTTTATGTCTTCTCTTCTATAGTGACATTTTTCAATATTGTCAATCCTAAGTATTGTAAGTAAGTTTATTTCGGATTCAAAGGGGAAATCAACCCAAACATTTTTTTCAAGAATATGTTCTATGCAAGCCCACTAGTTGAAAGAAGGCATTCTGATAAATATTGCGTTTGTGGAATAAGAGTTAATCCACCCGTTTTTAGCCATCTCAGGGGGCGGCCATTTTGTCACTTCTGTCGACTGAAAATGACACCACAACTACCCAGTTCTCAGATAACGGTGGTCGACTGGTTAGCACGTCCACTTCACAGTTCAGAGGTCGTGGATTCGATCCCGGCTCCGGCCTCCCTGTGTGGCGTTTGCATGTTCTCCCCGTGCCTGCGTGGGTTTTCTCCCAGTACTCCGGTTTCCTCCCACATTCCAAAAACATGGTAAGTTGATTGGACTCTCTAAATTGCCCCTAGGTGTGATTGTGAGTGCGGATGTTTGTCTCTATGTGCCCTGCGATTGGCTGGCAACCAATTCAGGGTGTCCCCCGCCTACTGCCCGAAGACAGCTGGGATAGGCTCCAGCACGCCCCGCGACCCTTGTGAGGAGAAGCGATATAGATAATGGATGGATGGATAGTTGTGTTGCCAGTATAAAAAGCTTGGGAGAAACCGGGCATCCCCGGCGAATACCACGTAATACTTTCAATCTAGGGGTCACTCTGGGGTTCAGAGAAACAGAGCTGCTGATGTCAGTGTAAAACATTTCCACAATATTACACCATTTATTCCCAAAACCCCAAAAGTGAAGCGCTTCTAACAAAAATGGATGTTCAAAGGTGTCAAAAGCCTTAAAAAAAAAAATTCTAGAAACAGTATGTTACTGTCACTTGTAACATATTCACTCTAACCTAACAAATTGTATGGTTATGTATGCGCTCTACCCTTTATAAAAGCCGATTGACATTCATCAACTAGATTTGTTAAACCCATATCTAATGTATTCGAGTAAACGCGCTAACAATTTGTAATCATCACATAAAGTTATAGGTCGCTAATTTTAAAGTAAAAGTCTGTCTTTGTTAGGTTTGGGGATTAATGTGACAATTCTCTGTTTCATAGCACTGTAGGTGAGATTTGTTTCTCTTTAAAACCCTTTACCATTCTACCTGTCATTTTTACCCGAACGCCCAAAAAGGTGCACCCAAAGTAAATTTGAAGCTGTGGTATCAGCATAGTTTTGGTCTCTTTTTGAAGATAACACTTTGAATTTTCCTCCTCAACTACCAGAATCCTTTTATGTGCTACTGGCACTGAGTTATGGAAGTTTGAATACACAAAATAAGACGGATTTCATGCCCGCCCATTTTTTTTTTCTTTGTCCAAAAATCTGCCTGGAAAATTAATGTAGCAGGGTGGTGGACTGAATAACACAACAGGATTACAGCTCAAAGCCTACCCCAATTCCATCTTCCAATTTGACAATAATACTACAGAAAATGAGCGCAAGTTTTCCAAAGGAGAGGTACAGGTGAACCAAAAGTGTGCCATTTGGGTGACCCTTTGCAACCATGGTCGCATATGTAGGGGAAAAGGCTGCTATTCTGGAATGCTTCAACATATAAAAATGACCATGAGTTCTAATGAAAAGTAAGACTTGGGGCTATCTTACCCTAAATCCAGATATAAAAAAAACGCAAAAAAATCAAAGGTGACGCTGTGTGGCGTGTGCTCTGACGCATGGGCTTGTGCACGCAAAGTGTGTGATTTGTTGTCGTTCAAAAAAGATTTCCAAAGCAACCGAATACGTTTTGTTTTTTAGAATTTCATTGGCCGTTGAATGCGTCAATCACCAGCACGCTGAGCAAGTTTGGTTGTGACTGGCACAAATGCTGAATCATCGATATGGAAGGGTGGTTATACGCACAATGTGTTCATTGGCTGTTGTTGACCTCCTGACACAGTAAACATGAGTTTATTGGATCAAGTGAGGTGTCGATCGAACACCAGGAAGCAGACCTACATTTGGATACCTTGCATGCTTTACTCTGATGACGTGGACTCTACCTACGATGGAAAATGTGTCCAAAATATGCGTATCTGATGGAAATATGTAATGGTTGCAGCAGCTAATAACGTGGCTTTATGGATTTAAGGCTTGGTTTGGACTAACTATATTACTGGAATACTTTTACTGGACCTTTGTCGACGTAGTGGGATCATTTTTTATGGATTATGACATTGTCTTGGACATTTATGAGGCTGAAGTTGCTCTATATGCAGCGAATGTCCCCTGGAATCGTAACGGGTGTTAAAACACAACAGTATATGACATTGTTTCAGAACGATGTCGATTACAGCCTACAATGAATAGAGACAATTAAAACGCCAAGGTTATTTAACAGACTCCCTTTGGCCTACATTCAGAAGTTAACACAAGCTAATTTATTCATTCCTTTAAATTACTGTAACCTAGAACCATATATACTTTTAAATATACATTTATATGTAACTATATACATGGGAACTTTTGACGTGAACCTTTATTTTGAAAGCTAAAAGCTGCAGAGAGATACTTTTGCTCATCGAGCGTCGAAGTAGCCACAAGCCGCGCATACCTAAGTGACTGTATTGAAGGAAGGTAGGGGATGCTGAAATTGAAAGTGTAATGTCTGTCCCATTGGAAATTAATGGGGAATTTTTAATTTAAAATATGAAATTGTAAGAAATCTGTATCTTCTGCCCTCGATTAGTGCAAAGGACGCAACCTAGACAGTGAGCTAAACATCGACAGAGCTCCAAGAAAAGGACAGGTGGTTGTTGTAGCCTTTGTCTTTATCTCCTTCCTTTCTTTCTCTTTTTTGTTGTGAAACTGCAACATACAGGCAAAATACAACACATAAGTGCTCCTGCACACACAAACATTACAAATGTCAACATCACTCGGCACCTGCGTAGCACACCTTAGCTATCATTAGCTTTAGCATAAGTTAGCAGCTAACGACTAACAGCATCAGCCAACTTGTACAACAGTAGTTTCTATATATTGAAAGGATACACCATTGAGAAACCATAAATAACCAAAAACACAATACATCACCGGATTATGACTGTCATGATTTGCAGATTATGCTCTGCCAACGAAAACTGTTAAAAAGACCAGGTTCTTTCTTATTTATGTTGTCATAGCACCCTCTGGTGGTTAGTCTGTTAGTGTAATTTAATTTTAGTTAGGCAGGTTTTTGGTCACCGATTTCAGGACCCTCGATAATTGCCAGACAAAGTCATCGTAACACGTGAGAACATTCTATCTTCAGTCGATCCAACTTACAAGGTGTGCGTGCATTAGCAAGGAAGTGACTCAATATAAATAGTCTTTTGTGATTGTGGTTTGTTTGTGGACATTTCATTTGACGTTGCTCGTACTGTTTTGAACTTTGTGTATGGTTATGACCGCAGTAAATTGGTATCGTGTTGACGAAGCATTTTAGTGCATTCGCTCATGTTTGTTTTATTTGTATTTGTTCTACAGAAACCACGCCCGTATCCAAAGCAATTAAAGATTGCAGGGACAAAATTGTTATTATTATTGCTCACCTGGACAGTATAATGTTCTAACTGGACATACTGCAGCGGTTATCACTCTTATAAACCTCTGAAACCCAGTCATAACCAGCAAATATTTTTCAAAAACACTGCGGAAAGACGTAAATGTCATCATGTTCTCTACCTCTCCGGCTGTGGCTATATGGCTGCTGCTTACAGTGCTTAGCCACTAGGTGGTATCGTGAGAAACAAACAAATGAAGAAACAGGTACGATAATGGCAAGTGTGACATCTACTGGCAAAATAAGAACACAAGGACCCTTTTCCAAAACAGATGTCAGTACAAGGTGGCACGGTAGTCGACTGGTTAGCACGCTGGCCTCACAGTTCAGAGGTCGTGGGTTCGATCCCGGCTCCGGCCTTCCTGTGTGGGTTTTGGATGTTCTTCCCGTGCCTGTGTGGATTTTCTCTGGGTACTCCGGTTTCCTCCCACATTCTAAAAACATGCAGGTTAATTGACCAGTCTAAATTGCTCCTAGGTGTGATTGTCAGTGTGAATGTTTGTTTGTCTCTGTGTGCCCTGTGATTGGCTGGCAACTGATTCAGGGTCTACCCCGCCCACTGCCCGAAGACAGCTGGGATAGGCTCCAGCACGCCCCGCGACCCTGGTGAGGATAAGCGGTATAGATAATGGATGGATGACAGTACAACAGGGGCAGAACATACTGTATGTATGTTGAATGAGAAAAATAATGCCCCGGAAGGCATGAATTTTGGGAATATTGTTGAAATTAGAACCGTGGAAATCGGATGTATTATGTGGGAGTTGAATCCGGACCAAAAAGTGAGCGGGACAAGAATCAGAATAACATATGCTTTCAGCATTCACACAAATATGGTCTGAAACACTTCAACTGGAACAAGACTTCATAAGAGCTGATCTGTTGGCGCACACTTTTTTTTTGGGCACCTACTTGACTAAAAATTACCACAGTCACTCACTAACAAACTCACCACTAACTCACTCTCTCGCTCAATAGTCGACTAGTTTGCCTGTCAACTGAAATGACTTGTACAATAATAAAGGTGTTCACTCCTCCTGTAGGCCCCCACCCACCCTTAACGCCTTGCAGGTAAGCAGGTTCTCTGTCAATGACCATCATATAAACGTGATTTACGTGACTTACTTCCTCATCTTTTGGCCCTTTCAGCCAGCAGCCACCGCCACTGCCGCCGCCTGTCCGCCTTTTGCCAGCGTCTGTGGAGGAGCAAGGTTTGCCAAGCGGAGGAGGTGCTAGGTGCAGTGTTTGCTGTGCAGACATGAACACTTACATGAGGAGGAACAAGCCGGACCCGGACTTCAGCCACTGACTGAACTGAAGTCTGATACATGCTTCCTGTGAGTTTTTGTGTGTTTGGCCGGTTCAATAAATGTCTGAAAGTGCATTGGGGAGTGTGGCTCTCCTTTTCCTACTTACTTTAATTAATCCTCCTTACTTTAAATTAATCACATGATTTAAGAGTCATTTTTAACTTCCTGTCACAATATCAACAAAAATTCACTGTGATTGCTCAGATTTGTTTTCTTCATTGTGTCCGTGTCTCAGACTGTCAGTAATTCAGGTCATTGTAATCCACAAAGTTCGAATCAAAGCAAACGGACTCTTGCTGTTTGCTGCGTTTGATTTTTTTCCCCCCAATTATTATTTTTGCTGTTTTTAGAATGTGTACATTAAAAATGACAGACTCAATTATGCTATTAGGCTAACGGTTTGTATTTGCTTGTCCCACTAAATAAACGGTTTGGCATAAACGGTTTAAAGAGCATCGGTGAGTGTGTGCGTGTGTGTGCGTGTGTTTGCGTGCGTGTATGTATCTAATACGTGCATGTGGGCAGGCACAATTTACACTTCCAGCCTTGACCTCTGGAGGTCACACTCAAGAGAATATTTAATAGGAGTGGTTAGCAGAAGAACAACTACCTCGACACATTTCCATGAGGTAGATGGACAGGCAATATCAAGTTGATGTATTATCACAATTATTGTTATCAAACAGCATGATAAGGACGGAGAATAAGGAAAAAAACTAATTGACACTCTGCCCAAAAATGTGTATTAAGAATGAAAACAGTAAATAAACCAAAAACTATGATACCAAAACAATATGTTATAATCTCACTTTACATTATCCAGACAAACAAATGGTTTACAGACGATTTACCTTTCAATAAATGCCCCCAACAATTACCAGCTCTTCCCCTTTTGGCCTGGGGCGTCAACGCCATCTTGTGGGGTCTTCGGGTGTTACAGAAAGAGACCCAAAATGCACAAATAGGTGAGTTTTTCAGCAAAAATAGCTCAGGATAGATTTAATAGAAGATGAACGATGAACGATGATCTGCAGGGGATTAATAACAATAGATTCAGTCAGTCATATGAAGAGACAATAGAATCTTAATGCATGTACTAGTACACTACTATGTGTCCCTACTTGTAGGATAGCTCAGCACACTAGTAGGAAATCAAATAAATGCTCAATCGGCTTGCTAAACTCATGCTCATGCTCACTGGGACTACAGGGCGGTTTGTTTTCTTTGGCTGCACTGCAGGCCTGATGCAAGCATGCCTGAGGCGCTCCCTCCCCCACCCGAGCTGCATTCCCGGGCGGGGGGAAGCAAGGAGGCGCGGCCCTTTTGTCTGCACCAATGGCACTCGTCTGATGACAAATATCTTTGCATAATCTTCCAGGCAGCCAATTAGATTGCTGTGCGGTGCTCGACCGGGGTTTCCTGTGTTTGCAGTTAGTTTTCTGTGAATTTATGCTTACGATGGCACAATAATCACACATTAACACATTGTTGAATCAGCTTCCATTATTGTATGGATATTTACATCCAAATATGTGTCTGTGTGGTTCTGGCTGACACCTGAAGTGTGACTTGTGTTGTCTAATATGCACTTCATATACTGGACTGCTGGTAATACATGTTGCGTAGCTTCGGCTTCGCATATACTAAAATTGGAACGATACAGAGAAGATTAGCATGGCCCCTGCGCAAGGATGACACGCAAATTCGTGAAGCGTTCTGCATTTTGATGAATTTTAATAAATAAAATTGAAAGAATCGCTGTTAAAACCAATTTTGCTACAGTTTGGTGGAACATTTACGGATTACTGTGTTTTTAGTACTTGCAGTAATACTCAGGTACTCAAATATCCTCATTTTAAATTAATATAAATAAATCAGACTGAAAAAATCACAAAAAGGCCCCAAAATTAGAATTATTATTCTGAGACCAACCGACTATCCTGTCCTCTAGTGGACAAATTGGGGAGTACAGTGTATTTTCTCGCAGTGGCTGTCTGGGCTACAAAATGTATATAGATTTCTCCTTACGGACGAAACCGTTCACGTCCGTGCCGCCGTATTGTATGTGGCAGAAGGCTCGGTGAAGATGGGCTCACATGTGGACATTTTCTCGAGTCGTTTCCATATTGACCGGACTTAACAATATGATGGACTTCCTTATAAGCCTGCTTTTCTATTACGGGACACCGAATTTAGCTATTGACTTGCTAGAATGTCGGGAGATGACGAAACGTATGGACCGACCAGTTAAACGCGAGTTAGTAAATATCCAACGTGATAGTACTCCGGTGGTCCGTGTCTCTTTTGGTCATTGCATGTTATGATTGGAGGCAAATATGAAAAATAGTAAAATGACTGTTGATTGAATTTTTATTTTAAAATACAAACACCAAAATTGAAATACGGATTGATTTTCTGGTTTGTCTGGAACGGTTAGGCTTTTAACAGTTTGATTTTTAATTCTCGATTCTAAAACGAAAATAGAATATAGCAGGAGACACAAATCGAAGTACGGCTCGTACATTTGTTTTAGATTCCCGGAAGCTGTCACCGACAGCATTTCTCATACTAACCAGGAGATGGCGACAGCGTAGCGACTGAAGACGATATCGTTAACTGTACTGAATGACATTTAAATCCTAACTTCCACAAACTAACTACACGTGTAAAAAAATGTTGGTATCGCTGTAAAAGAAATAAATAAAGAAAATGACAATAAAGTAAATAAAACAAGACAACCACTCTCTCATATCAGGATTTTTTCATTTGTGTGTTTCACTTAGAACTAAAGAAAAACAAGTGCAGGCAACAGATCCAACAGAGATACAAACATCACGAGATTTTTTTTAAAATTTGTGGCCACAATATTAATTCATTCAGTGCCAAGGTCATTTATGTTTTGATATAGAAATATGGTCTGAAACACTTCAACTGGAACAAGACTTCTTAAGAGCTGATCTGTTGGCGCACACTTTTTTTTTGGGGCACCTACCTGACTAAAAATTACCACAGTCACTCACTAACAAACTCACCACTAACTCACTCTCTCGCTAAATAGTCGACTAGTTTGCCTGCCAACTGAAGTGACTTGTACAATAATAAAGTTGTTCACTCCTACTTGTAGGCCCCCACCCACCCTTAACGCCTTGCAGGTAAGCAGGTTCTCTGTCAATGACCAACAGACAAACGTGACTTACGTGACTTACGTGACTTACTTCCTCATCTTTTGGCCCTTTCAGCCAGCAGCCACCGCCACTGCCGCCGCCTGTCCGCCTTTTGCCAGCGTCTGTGGAGGAGCAAGGTTTGCCAAGCGGAGGAGGTGCTAGGTGCAGTGTTTGCTGTGCAGACATGAACACTTACATGAGGAGGAACAAGCCGGACCCGGAGTCATTTCATTTTCGACTTATAATATTACTTGCTTATTAAAAGTGACAATTACATAGAAGGGTGGCATGGTGGTCGACTGGTTAGCACGTCCGCCTCACAGTTCAGAGGTTGTGGGTTCGATCCCGGCTCCGGCCTGCCTGCCTGCCTGCCTGCCTGCCTGCCTGCCTGCGTGGAGTTTTTCATGTTCTCCCCGTGCCTGCGTGGGTTTCCTCCGGGTACTCCGGTTTCTTCCCACATTCCAAAAACATGCATGGTAAGTTGATTGGACTGTCTAAATTGCCCCTAGGTGTGATTGTGAGTGCGGATGTTTGTCTCTGTGTGCCCTGCGATTGACACCAATTCAGGGTGTCACCCGAAGACAGCTGGGATAGGCTCCAGCACGCCCGCGACCCTTGTGAGGAGAAGCGGTATGGATAATGAATGAATGAATTACGTCGGAAAAAAAACATCTAATAATGAATAAGCATTCAATTCCACGTTCGACCGCTAAATAGTAGCACTTATACAGATATAGATCCACTAAGCCTGCTCCAGTGCTCCATGCTTCACGGCTGCAAGCGCATAGATAAATGTGTAAATGCGACTTTTTTTTTTTTTACCTCTTCACTTCAGCCACTGACTGAACTGAAGTCTGTTACATGCTTCCTGTGAGTTTTTGTATGTTTGGCCGGTTCAATAAATGTCTGAAAGTGCATTGGGGAGTGTAGCTCTCCTTTTCCTACTTACTTTAATTAATCCTCCTTACTTTAATTAATCACATGATTTAAGAGTCATTTTTAACTTCCTGTCACAATATCAACAAAAATTCACTGTGATTGCTCAGATTTGTTTTCTTCATTGTGTCCGTGTCTCAGACTGTCAGTAATTCAGGTCATTGTAATCCACAAAGTTCGAATCAAAGCAAACTGACTCTTGCTGTTTGCTGCGTTTGATTTTTTTCCCCCCAATTATTATTTTTGCTGTTTTTAGAATGTGTACATTAAAAATGACAGACTCAATTATGCTATTAGGCTAACGGTTTGTATTTGCTTGTCCCACTAAATAAACGGTTTGGCATAAACGGTTTAAAGAGCATCGGTGAGTGTGTGCGTGTGTGTGCGTGTGTTTGCGTGCGTGTATGTATCTAATACGTGCATGTGGGCAGGCACAATTTACACTTCCAGCCTTGACCTCTGGAGGTCACACTCAAGAGAATATTTAATAGGAGTGGTTAGCAGAAGAACAACTACCTCGACACATTTCCATGAGGTAGATGGACAGGCAATATCAAGTTGATGTATTATCACAATTATTGTTATCAAACAGCATGATAAGGACGGAGAATAAGGAAAAAAACTAATTGACACTCTGCCCAAAAATGTGTATTAAGAATGAAAACAGTAAATAAACCAAAAACTATGATACCAAAACAATATGTTATAATCTCACTTTACATTATCCAGACAAACAAATGGTTTACAGACGATTTACCTTTCAATAAATGCCCCCAACAATTACCAGCTCTTCCCCTTTTGGCCTGGGGCGTCAACGCCATCTTGTGGGGTCTTCGGGTGTTACAGAAAGAGACCCAAAATGCACAAATAGGTGTTTTTCAGCAAAAATAGCTCAGGATAGATTTAATAGAAGATGAACGATGAACGATGATCTGCAGGGGATTAATAACAATAGATTCAGTCAGTCATGTGAAGAGACAATAGAATCTTAATGCATGTACTAGTACACTACTATGTGTCCCTACTTGTAGGATAGCTCAGCACACTAGTAGGAAATCAAATAAATGCTCAATCGGCTTGCTAAACTCATGCTCATGCTCACTGGGACTACAGGGCGGTTTGTTTTCTTTGGCTGCACTGCAGGCCTGATGCAAGCATGCCTGAGGCGCTCCCTCCCCCACCCGAGCTGCATTCCCGGGCGGGGGGAAGCAAGGAGGCGCGGCCCTTTTGTCTGCACCAATGGTACTCGTCTGATGACAAATATCTTTGCATAATCTTCCAGGCAGCCAATTAGATTGCTGTGCGGTGCTCGACCGGGGTTTCCTGTGTTTGCAGTTAGTTTTCTGTGAATTTATGCTTACGGTGGCACAATAATCACACATTGACACATTGTTGAATCAGCTTCCATTATTGTATGGATATTTACATCCAAATAGGTGTCTGTGTGGTTCTGGCTGACACCTGAAGTGTGACTTGTGTTGTCTAATATGCACTTCATATACTGGACTGCTGGTGATACATGTTGCGTAGCTTCGGCTTCGCATATACTAAAATTGGAACGATACAGAGAAGATTAGCATGGCCCCTGCGCAAGGATGACACGCAAATTCGTGAAGCGTTCTGCATTTTGATGAATTTTAATAAATAAAATTGAAAGAATCACTGTTAAAACCAATTTTGCTACACTTTGGTGGAACATTTATGGATTACTGTGTTTTTAGTACTTGCAGTAATACTCAGGGACCCAAATATCCTCATTTTATATTAATATAAATAAATCAGACTGAAAAAAATCACAAAAAGGCCCCAAAATTAGTATTATTATTCTGAGACCAACCGACTATGCTGCCCTCTAGTGGACATTTTGGGGATTACAGTGTATTTTCTCGCAGTGGCTGTCTAGGCTATAAAATGTATATTAGATTTCTCCTTGCGGACGAAACCGTTCACGTCCGAGCCGCCATATTGTATGTGGCAGAAGGCTCGGTGAAGATGGGCTCACACGTGGACATTTTCTCGAGTCGTTTCCAAATTGACTGGACTTAACTTCGTTAACTGTACTGAATGACATTTAAATCATAACTTCCACAAACTAACTACACGTGTAAAAAAAAATGTTGGTATCGCTGTAAAAAAAATGAATAAAGAAAATGATAATAAAAAGTAAATAAAACAAGAAAACCACTTTCTCACATCAGGATTTCTTCAATTGTGTGTTTCACTTAGAACTAAAGAAAAACAAGTGCAGGCAACAGATCCAACAGAGATACAAACATCACGAGATTTTTTTAAAATTTGTGGCCACAATATTAACTCATTCAGTGCCAAGATCATTTATATGTTTTGATATAGAAATATAGACATATTTACAAACAAGTGTTTTGATATAGAAATGTAGACATATTTACAAACAAGGACATATTATGTTTTGACATAAATATGTCTTTGGTATTAAATGATTGAATCAATCATTATTTATTGAACTCATTCACTGCCAAGAAGATATTTATTTGTCTTTTCGGTCCGTGTCTGGCGCGTGTACGTCCCGTGTACCTTACGTTCATTCTATTTCCGATTTTGGAACGCAAATCTGAAAACAAAAAAATGATTTTTTTTCGTTTTTCAATAATTGGAGCTGGTTTAAAAAATTAAATACGAGTATGTATCGTTTTCCTGTTGTTATTTTTTGTATTCCCAGATAAACGCGAAGAATCCAAAATGCGAAATTGCAGGGATATTTTAAAATCTCGATTACAAAGTGTAATCTTCCGGTTTTCCCGGAAGCAGTGCTTTAGCCTGTCTTTAACGGCATCGTTAACAGAAGTAGATTCGGTTTGGCACGAATTTGAAGTCTGGGCGAGATAGTTGTTATGTAGAGACTCATTGCATGCGCTAACCCTGAGCGCCCTCTTGTGGCCTAGGAGAGTTACTGTTTTGACGTTGTAAAATAAACGATTGCAAGCCCTTCAATTCGAAACCGTCTCGATCTCGTCTATTTAGTGGAGCCCGCACTTACAGTTACCAACACAATGGTGTCCCGCGAACCATAAGGATATCTAATAAGAGAAATGGTCGCGCTAAAGCTCTTGAATGCAAACATTTCCACCATTTTATTACAATTGGCGTATTTTATTATTTAAAAGTGCTCCAATTATTGAAAAACAAAAAACACCCCGTTTTTTGTTTTCAGATTTGCGTGCCTAAATCGGAAATAGAATGAACGGAAGGTACACCGACTCGTGTAGGTCCGTGTACCTTACGTTTGAGGTGTAGTAGTTAAATGTCTCCCTTTGCTCATCTACCACAGAAATCATCCATCCATCCATTATCTATACCGCTTATCCTCACAAGGGTCGCGGGGCGTGCTGGAGCCTATCCCAGCAGTCTTTGGGCAGTGGGCGGGGGACACCCTGAATTGGTTGCCAGCCAATCGCAGGGCACACAAAGACAAACATCCACACTCACAATCACACCTAGGGGCAATTTAGAGAGTCCAATCAACTTACCATGCATGTTTTTGGAATGTGGGAGGAAACCGGAGTACCCGGAGAAAACCCACGCAGGCACGGGGAGAACATGCAAACTCCACCCAAGGAGGCCGGGGCCGGGATCGAACCCACGACCTCCGAACTGTGAGGCGGACGTGCTAACCAGTCGATCACCGTGCCGCCCCCCACAGAAATCAGAATTACAAAATGTTGATTTACTGATTTTTGGTGAATATTTTTGTCAATTTATGACACAAACAAACATTACATTTGTGGACT
Source organism: Filicampus tigris (assembly GCF_054856515.1). Taxonomy (NCBI): domain Eukaryota; kingdom Metazoa; phylum Chordata; class Actinopteri; order Syngnathiformes; family Syngnathidae; genus Filicampus; species Filicampus tigris. Next base: position 14,637,795 of record NC_141234.1, read on the forward strand.
GTCTCTAACTCGTGAATATCGAACGTCAAGCCAACTTTTTCTGACTGAACTGCACCCCAATTGTAATAAAATGGTAGAAATGTTCGCATGCGAGAGATTTAGCGAGACCATTTCTCTTTTTAAATATCCTTAGGGTTCGAGGGACACCATTGTGTGTGTAGCTATAAGTGCGGGCCCCACTAAATAGACGAGACAGACGGCTCCGAATTGAAGGGCTTGTAATGGTTTATTTTACAACGTCAAAACAGTAACTCCGTGGGCCACAAGAGGACGCTCAGGATTAGCGCATGCAATGAGTCTACCATAACATCCTCCTTCCTGAGTACATTATGAACTATAATGTAAATTCGAAATGTTTCAATGTAGAATGTAGAATGTAAATCTTGGACTAGAGGTGGTGTGAAGGAAGAACCATTCAGAGGAGAACTTTTGGAATTGCTCTCTTAAGAACATGTGGAGCTGGGGGGAAGTGGGTGTGCAGAGATGTTCCGATCAGACAGATCCACACCAACTAGCTCCCAGGGACGTGTTGGGAATTCTGTGGGCAGCAGTGTTTCTCTGTGTTGTAGCTCTCTTTAGCACATGTTACACATTCAGACACTGCGTGTTGTTATATCTGATTCTTATAGAAATTATTCATGAATGACTCATTTATTGGTAAGGGATAGTGATGGTGCCTTCACCTCATATACACACTTTTAATTTTTTTCCTACTGCTCATAGTACTAGTTTGTAGTACTTTTTTTCTCAGTTGTCCCTCTGTTTTTTTCTCTTAATGCCAGGGGGTTGAGACAGAATCTTAAATGTAAAGCTTTATTTTTATTTGCCAAACAACAAAAATCTGACTTTTGACAGGTGTGACGTCAAGCAGGAACTCCCGCCTTAACCACGGCCCACTTATGATGTAATATCCGGGTTAAACCCCGCCCTTTGATGACGTAATTTTATTGTGCGGAAGTAGAGCCCCTCCCCTAGCCACACCCCTTTTATTACGTCATTTTGCAGTCCGTAAGCCCCACCGCAACCGCGTGCTTTGATGACGTCATGTTGTAGTCCATAAGACTCATTCCCACCCCAAACACGTCCAATACCTCATCTAACCACACCCCTTTGTAGTCCGGAAACGCAATTTTACCCCTAACCCCGCCCCGATACCTCACGTTCGGTCGGCCATTTTACGTTGCCACGCATCGTTTCCTGTCCGCCATTTTGGCACTTCCTAGTCTCCACCCTTTAACACGTCATTTATGATTAAGGTCCTATTCCGGTATGCCCAAATATGGGCATTATGCTTCCGCCTCGTTCAAGGCAAGTCCAGACATGTTTAGGCAGCCGCCATCTTTTCCAGCATGCCCAAATAAGGGTATGAATGACATCATGCTTCCACCTGTAACATGAAACTCATTGTATAGCCTGGGGTAGACGTTCATTGTTCAGACATGTTTTCAGGCCCTCCCCTCATATGCAGCGCAATACCACACACTAAAACAGAAAGTAAAATAGATCATCCTGAGTGCCTCATGATTGAGGCACATGTATTTCTATTCACAAAGGCTGTGGATCAAACGCTCATCAAAAATCAAGGATTTATTTGGAAAGAAGACAACACACGCCCACTGAATCATTGACTCAAACTGGACTTTGTCCGCCCCTGCCGCTGGAATATGGGGTTACACATTTGCCTATGAAACAGCAGAACTACACTTGTCAAGTCAAATTTATTTATACACCTGTACATCATTTTCATTTCTTGGTTATGTTTTTTTTTTTTTAATTGACTGAGAATCGCAACCCTTATTGTTCTACTACACTTTGTTAGGACGTTTCCCATACAATTATGAAGTGCCCACTTGATTGAATTCATCTTAGAGCAATACCACGTCAACTACACATGTACCTATGAAACACCTGAACTACACCTATACACCACTGTGCATGCTTGGTTATGTTTTTTTAATGACTGAGAATAGCAACCCTTATTGATCTAATACAGCTTGTTAGGGCATCTTCCATACAATCATCAGGTTAGTGTACAATTAAGGCAACATAATTGTGAAAAGTCTAAGCGTAGGCCTCTTCACATTTTCTGGTGTCAGCACAAAACTGTTGCCCCCCCACCTGTGCTCGGAGCCTGCATGCCTTCTTAAAATACACACAGATAGGCCTCACTCAGGTGTCTATGTGCTCCCCAGAAATGTGTGTGCGTATGATAAGTCTTACAATGAGGTGCTTTGTTCATCAGTGGTTATACTTTCACTTTCACGTTGTTAATTAGGAAGATAGCCTTGAAAAAATGTGGGCGGTGTAGGCCTATACAGATTTTATCTCGTCAGGATGGGTGAGAAAACCCAATATTCCAAATAACCCATGACCTTTCAAATTGTAAATTAAGAGTCAAATGCAGAACGATATGAATGGAGTGGCACGGGAAGAAGAAGAATCTCAGTGGAGCGCAAAGAAACTCAGAGACAAACAGACCATAAAAAATGGACAGTCAGTACATACTTTAAAATACTTCTTCTAGTTTCATGACTAACACGAGTTTATGTCATCTAAATGTGATCTTGTTTTACATTTAACTGAACGCGCATGAATAACACTTGTACATGTTGTCATTAGCCATTGTTTTAGGATTTTAGCCATCCATGCATTCATGAATAACACTAGTTTATATTATTATCTATTTGTTTTAGGATTTTAGCCATCCGTGCATTCCCGAATAACAATCTGTGAAATCATTATACCTGTTTCAGATGTAACTATGTGTTCGTGCATATTCATGAAAATGCCAAATATAACATTAAGTTATGTCATCTCTATATATCTCCATATTTTTTATATACAATACTTTGCTATGATGTATTTGTAAACGTCCAAGTTAGATCATATGCACATAGCACGTATTGTAACTAGATGACGTGTAAATGTTTGATCTGTGTTCTTCAAAGGGAGTGATTTCAATCCATGTAGAGTTAGTAAATACAGTGTAGCTCAAACTCTGATAAACAGCACAGCTAGCAACAAGCTTTTTGAAGGCATGCGTGTGTGTGTGTATGCAGCCCTCCCTTGAGGGGGTGCCTTGAGGGGATGCGTGTGCGAGTGTGTGTGTGTGTACGTGGGCGTGTGTGTGTGCGATTGTGTGGCTGTGTGCATGTGAACGTAGTTGTATATGCATGTGTATGGGTGCGTTTGCATGTGCGTTTGTGTGAGCGCATGTGAACAATGCAGTCGGGGGAGTCAACCAGAGGAATGTAGATAAACGGTTGCTTACCGGCGATTTCTTGAGAAGCTTTGTGTATCAAAATGCGTGTCCATTTAGGATGGGTGAGGGGCAACTAGCCTATAATAATAATAAACTCACTTTTGAAAAAATCTGAATGATTAATACTGAGGTGTAACAAGTTCCCTACATATTAGGAAAGTGACAAAGGGACTCTAATCACTAGCTTGTCTGTAAACAGAACGTACAATGTAACTTGGTGTGTTTTCTTTTTTTTTGTAACTTTAAAAAAGTCCCCTTCCTCTGTTGCGCGCCTAAGAAGAACGTACCCAAATGGTCTGCTTATGAACCTCCAACCGTCAGCAACCATAAATGCAGACGTGTCAGGGAGAGTTTAAACCATTATTGTGGAAATAATATTTCATTAAAAAATTCATTCATTTATTTATTCAAAATCATATTTAATCACTTACATAAGGTTTTTTACAAGTTGGTCAGTCTCATCCCTTAAATTCACATTTACCTGATGAATCCCTATCATTCTTATTCATGCAAATTAATGTGTAGACTAATTATATAGACTCCGTATTTGATCATTATCTGCTATTGTTGACCTTTTCTTTATTAAGAATGCAAGTATTGTGTAGTCTTATATTTAAACACCTACATAACGTTTTTACAAATGAGTCAGTCTCAACATTTAAAATCATCAACATTTACTTGATGAACCCCTATCATTCTTATTAATGCAATTATTGTGTAGATTCATATTTAATCACATAATGTTTTTTTTCAAATTGGTCAGTCTCAACATTTAAAAACAAACATTTACTAATGTTGACCTTTTCTTTATTAATGTCAGGGTTCCCGGAGGACCCGGAACCAAAGCAGACTCTAAAAGTGTGGACTCAGCTGGTGTTTTGAGCAAAAAGGGTTTATTAGACAAAAATACGCAAAACCGACAAAGTGCAACTAAAAGGCGCTGGTATGACAAAACCAGGAAAACGAGAACAACCAAAAACGCTTGCAAAAGGCAAGGAAAGAAATAACGAAAATTGCTTGTTGTAAAAAGGACAAGATCACACCAATTCCAAAAAGTTCAACCGAGGGTAGCTTTAATAACACAAGATACAATACTTACTATGGCGAAAAACTTGAGGCAACAAAAGGAGCAAAATACATGGCGAGAACATGAGAGGACATCTGGAAAATTCAATACTTGGTGCTATGGTCACAAGCATGCAGAGGATCCACCTACTGCCCCTACTGGAGCAACCGGGAACAAAAAAAACAAAACATGACCACAACAAGAACAGACCATGACAGCACCCGATATCCCCCCCCCCAATGGACGCCTCCCGGCGGACCACCTGGCTTGGAAGGGTAGGACGAGTGGAAGGTACGGAGAAGGGATGGGTCCATGACCCAGGAGCGGGGAATCCACTGCCGCTCCTCCGGTCCGTAGCCCTCCCAGTCGACCAAGTACTGGACACTCCGACCCTTGCGCCTAGAGTCCAAAATCTCGCTCACCGTGTACACAGGTCCGCTGTCGATCACCCGCGGAGGAGGAGGTGGAGTGGGAGGGGGGGCGAGGGGGCTGGATGCCACGGGTTTGAGCAGGGACATGTGGAAGACGGGATTCGCCCTTTCGGATTGACCATTTGATTGAGGGTGGTATCCAGAAGACCTTCATGGTCAGTGGTAACCGGAGCCGGACAGACACCGGGTTGACGATGGCATCCACCTCGAACGGACCTGTGAACCTCGGTCCCAACTTGCGCGATGAGCCAGCAAGGTGCAAGTCCTTGGTAGAGAGCCACACCTTCTGCCGAACCTGGTACGCTGGCGCTGGACGCCGCCGGCGATCCGCAATCGCCTGATTGCGAGCTGCAGTACATGACAGGGCGGCCCTGGTCTCCCTCCAAACCTGACGGGCCCACCGCAAGTGGTGCTCAACGGACGGAACCACAACCAGCCTCTCCTGCGACGGGAACAACGGAGGCTGGTACCCATATGCGGCCATGAAAGGTGAACGCCCCGTGGCTGACAAGACCAGCGTGTTGTGCGCATATTCCACCCAAGGTAGATGGGTGGCCCATGACGTGGGCCGACTCAGGCATACACACCTGAGTGTAGACTCTAGGTCCTGATTCGCCCGTTCGGATTGACCATTTGATTGAGGGTGGTATCCAGAAGTCAAACTGGCGGTGGCACCCATGGCACGGCAGAAACGTCTCCACACCTGGGAGACGAATTGGGGACCCAGGTCCGATACTATGTTAACTGGGATCCCGTGCAAGCGGAAGACATGGCTGACTAGCAGGTCGTGGTCTCAAGAGCAGATGGTAACTTAGGCAGAGCAACAAAGTGAGCTGACTTGGAGAAATGGTCAACAATGGTGAGTATGACAGACTTGCCTTGGGATGAAGGAAGGCCAGTGACAAAGTCCATAGAGATGTGGGACCAAGGTCGCGGTGGAACTGGCAAAGACTCCAGTAACCCCGCCGGTGGTTGGCGGGAAGATTTGCTGCAGGCGCAGGCAGAGCAGGCCTTGACGAAATCCAAGACATCCCTCTTAAGCTCCGGCCACCAAAATCGCTGTGAGATGAGACGACACGTGCGGTCCACCCCGGGATGGCACGCTACCTTTGACGGATGCCCCCACCGTAACACATCCGATCGGAGTTGCGGGGGCACAAACAGTCTACCCACGGGACATTCAGCTGGTACTGTCGTCCCTCCTTGCGCCTCCTGGATCCTCCGTAGGTGTGTGTATGTGTGTGTATATGTATATGTATATGGCTACCTCGCGGGGCCGGCGGCTGTGCGCTATGCTCGCGTCCATCGAGCGCCGTAACTTTGCTCAAATAAATGACCACTCGACTCAGTACAACTCTTACAGTTAAATTATATTATGCGTGATAACCCTATTGAAAACCCGTGGATGGAGCCATGGTGTACAAGTAGAGGAGTTCTTATCTTTGACATGCTTATCCGACACCGGCACTGAAGGTAAAATCAAGCAAGTAAAATATGAATGGACTACGGCAATAATGAGTCCACTAAAAAGATAAAGTAGTCCTAAGACGGTTGGTCAACAATGATGTATGCACTGCAAGAGAGTATTCGTTCACTTACATTGGATGAACATTGAATGAAGGCTAATATATGTGTCAACAACTGCTTTGGGGTAGACCTAGGCCTAATGCAAATACGCATTTACAATGCACTGATGGAAGACAAACTGCACATTACACTACATAGCGATGTACAAAGAACAGTTAACTGTTATTTAAAGAAAAAGGTTTAAAACAAAATGAATAATTATCAATATTGACTGATATGAAATACTTAGATTGTGACAGTTTTTCAAACATTTCTCTGCCCTTCCAAGAACAGCTGCAAAAAAACTAGCAGCTGTGGCTGCCAGTATTGTACTGTAAAAAGTACAGCCGGGTGTAAAACACATTACAAAACAACCTGTAAATTTTACAGTTTAAAACTGTACTCTTTACAAAAATTTACATGATAAAATGGTAAATTCAACAATAATATTCAGTCAAACAAGCACAACCATGCATTTATTAAAACATTTTATTCGTGTAGAATGTACTGCGCTTTCTTGTTTGACATCAAATCGCATTAAATTTCACATCAGATGAAAGGTATTGATTATCATTACTGTCATTTACTTACGACGAAAATTTTGAGTTACTCGGCCTTGTAACGTTATGACACAATTTCCGGTATTAATGACGTAAAATGCCGCGTAAGGACGTAAAGTCGAGGTGCCCTGCCACGTCTGAAGATTGCATCAATCTTCTTTACGACCATGAGATATGTATACAATTTATTGAAGTTATTTTAACCAAGCTATTTTGTATTTTTAACTGTATTGCATTGGTTTAAGTATGACAATTTGTCAGTGTGTAAAATACAGTATTATATAAATTCTACAAGGAAATATGATCCTTTTCACATATATTAACTGTAAAATTAACAATTGGTAATAGTTCTGTTTTTTACAATATGTTGCCTTAAAATACACACCGATTCATTGTTATTCATAGTACAGATTTTTGATGTCATGATTTTACAGCATATTAATGTTAATTTTACAAACATTTTTTTGCAGTGCGCAGCTCGTGGGACCGTCGCAAGCTGTCGACCCAAACACGGAGCCGATGGCCCCCCGAAGGTCCTGCCGCAAAAGGAAGGCGAGAGTGGTGCCAAGCGCAGCGGGATCTTCAGAAGCCGAGGACTCGTCCGTGGACAAGGACTAGACGCTCCCGAAGCGGTCCAAAGTCCCATTTTCTTCCCACTCGGAGCCAGAAGCCCCGGATGTCGAGCCGGCAGCTCCAGCCCGAACCTCAAAAACTAGGACATGCACCAAGTGTGGCCTCCCATCACGGAGGGAATTCGGTCACACGTCCTTCATTAGCAGACTGCCCAAGCGGACATTGCTAACATTCTGCACGCTCCACGAGGGGAAACAAATGGCCCTGTGGCTGGCCGAGCAGCGGGCACGGGAAAGGGCTCTGGCGCAGGAGATTGCAGTCCCAGCTGCTGGATTGGACGATATTCAAATGAAGGGCAGCACGGTGGTCGACTGGTTAGCACGTCCGCCTCACAGTTCAGAGGTCGTGGGTTCGATCCCGGCCCCGGCCTCCCTGTGTGGAGTTTGCATGTTCTCCCTGTGCCTGCGAGGGTTTTCTCCGGGTACTCTGGTTTCCTCCCACATTCCAAAAACATGCATGGTTAGTTGATTGGACTCTCTAAAATTTTCCCTAGGTGTGATTGTGAGTGCGGGTGTTTGTGTTTGTGTGCCCTGCGATTGGCTGGCAACCAATTCAGGGTGTCCCGAAGACAGCTGGGAGAGGCTCCAGCACGCCCCGCGACCCTTGTGAGGATAAGAGGTATAGATAATGGATGGATGGACATTCAAATGATATGTCTTGAAGCTTTAACCCTTAAGAGCCCAGTCCATAATACCAGGAAAGAAAATAGTGATTGTATAAAAACATTTCATAGCCCACTTATGATTCATCTTTCTTGCTTTCTCTCCATCTCTATATACTGGGGGGTGCTAGTGATGGATCGATGAGGTGTCATGAAGTGTGTTGACACAATGACACACTGTGTTGAACTGTGTTGATACTGTGTCACTCCATACTGACACCTGCTGGACTTTAATTATCCCTTCAAGCAACCCACTTGACAAACTGAACTGACACCTATTTGATGACCGAGTCGAGTGTATACAATAGCATTCAAGCCTTTGCATTCATATTGTATTGTTCCATATTTTAATATTCTGGAGCCAGGCCTGGAGGTGGGGCTCGATGGCGAGCGCCTGGTGGCCGGGCCTGCACCCATGGGGCCCGGCCGGGCTCAGGCCAAAAAGGACACGTGGGTCCCCCTTCCCATGGGCTCACCACTGGTGGGAGGGGCCAAAGGGGTCGGGAGCCGTGTGAGCTGGGCGGCGGCAGAAGACCTTGGCGGTCCGATCCCCGGATACAAAAACTAGCTCTTGGGACATGGAATGTCACCTCTCTGGCAGGGAAGGAGCCCGAGCTGGTGTGTGAGGCTGAGAGGTTCCGACTAGATAAAGTCGGGCTCACCTCCACACAGAACTTCGAGAGGGGTTGGACACTCTTCCACTCTGGAGTTGCCCAGGGTGAGAGGCGCCGAGCAGGTGTGGGCATACTTATTGCCGCCCGGCTTGGCGCCTGTACATTGGGGTTTACCCCGGTGGATGAGAGGGTAGCCTCCCTCCGCCTGAGGGTGGGGGGACGGGTCCTGACTGTTGTTTGTGCTTATACACCAAACAGCAGTGCAGAGTACCCACCCTTTTTGGAGTCCTTGGAGGGTGTGCTGGAGGGCGCTCCACCTGGGGACTCCATCGTTCTGCTGAGGGACTTCAATGTTCACGTGGGCAATGACAGTGAGACCTGGAGAGGTGTGATTGGGAGGAACGGCCCCCCGATCTAAACCCGAGCGGTGTTCGGTTACTGGACTTCTGTGCTCATCACGGATTGTCCATAACGAACACCATGTTCAAACATAAGGGTGTCCATATGTGCACTTGGCACCAGGATACCCTAGGCCGCAGTTCGATGATCGACTTTGTAGTCCTGTCATCGACTTGCGGCCGCATGTTTTGGACACTCGGGTGGAGAGAGGGGTGGAGCTGTCAACTGATCACCATCTGGTGGTGAGTTGGCTCCGATGGTGGAGGAAGATGCCGGCCCAACCTGGCAGACCCAAACGTATTGTGAGGGTTTGCTGGGAACGTCTGGCAGAATCCCCTGTCAGAAGGAGTTTCAACTCCCACCTCCAGCAGAACTTTTCCCACGTCCCGGGGGAGGCGGGGGACATTGAGTCCGAGTGGACCATGTTTCGTGCCTCCAGTGTTGAGGCGGCCGATCGGAGCTGTGGCCGCAAGGTGGTCGGTGCCTGTCGTGGCGGCAATCCCCGAACCCGCTGGTGGACACCAGCGGTAAGGGATGCTGTCCAGCTGAAGAAGGAGTCCTATTGGGCCTTTTTGGCCTGCGGGACCCCGGAGGCAGCTGACAGGTACCGGCTGGCCAAGCGGAATGCAGCTCTGGCGGTTTCTGAGGCAAAAACTCAGGTGTTGGAGGAGTTCGTGGAGGCCATGGAAAATGACTTCCGGACGGCTTTGAGGAAATTCTGGTCCACCATCCGACGTCTCAGGAGAGGGAAGCAGTGCACCATTAACACTGTTTATAGTGGAGATGGGGTGCTGCTGACCTCAACTCGGGACGTTGTGGGTCGGTGGGGAGAATACTTCGAAGACCTCCTCAATTCCACCGACACGCCTTCCACTGAGGAAACAGAGCCTGGAGACTCTGAGGTGGGCTCTCCTATCTCGGGGGTTGAAGTAACCGAGGTAGTCAAAAAGGTCCTTGGTGGCAAAGCCCCGGGCGTGGATGAGATCCGCCCGGAGTTCATAAAGGCTCTGGATGTTGAGGGGCTGTTATGGTTGACACGTCTCTACAACATCGCGTGGACATCGGGGACAGTGCCTCTGGATTGGCAGACCGGGGTGGTGGTCCCCCTTTTTAAGGAAGAGGACCGGAGGGTGTGCTCCATCTGATAAGGATGCCCCCTGGACGCCTCCCTGGTAAGGTGTTCCGGGCATGTCCCACCGGCAGGAGACCCCGAGGACGACCCAGAACACGCTGGAGAGACTATGTCTCCCGGCTTGCCTGGGAACACCTTGGGATCCTTCCGGAAAAGCTGGAAGATGTTGTTGGGGAGAGGGAAGTCTGGGCTTCCCTGCTGAAGCTGCTGCCTCCGCTACCCGACTTCGGATAAGCAGGAGATAATGGATGGATGGAAACATGTATCATTATGTGAAAATGGCGATGCTTGTCAAATTTTTGTCATTACAAATTTTTATTTAAAAGAAAAAAACGTTTCTCCAACGTTTGAAAATCAAGTTTGTTGCGTTTTTTTGCTTGCAATTTCTCCTGCAGTGGAGAAGACACGCTCATACAGAACAGACGATGCTGCTGTACACTGGAACTCTTTTGCCAACAGGAAGAGGTTGGGATAGGAGGTTTGCTGGTTCTTCCAATAAACTAGTGGATCTTGAGTGCAGCCAATGTCCCCCACTGCCAAGTATCTTTGGACTTCTGAAATAGAATCTGCAGTTGCACTTCTTTCACATCTCCTGACTTCATCGTCCAAATGCTGCCACAGGTAATCTTAAAAAAATAAATAAATGAAAAATTGACATTTTAGTACAATTTCCAACAACAAATAATAATGATGAATAACATGCCAGATGTGGTTGCAGAGGGCTGTGATGATGGTCCAGGCTGGGTCTTGTTTGTGTGCCCGATGACACACACAATTTCAGACCGCAGTCTGGTTATGGCTTCTGTGCACCTCGAGGAACTGCGGAAGCCAAGTGAATCAGTTCCTGAACTCTTCACTCTCCACAATACTGAGGGGCTGGAAGTCCTTGACAATGAAGTTCAGCAGTGCCTCGTCAAGCAACTGCTTGCCGGAAGCTTAAATGTTAAACATGAAGTGGAGAATAAATCAGTAATAATTAGTAATTGACAATTAATTATCAACAAAACAACTGTGAGAAAGAAAGAGAATGGCTGTATAGCTGAGCTTACCCTGGCTATATCGGGAACTTCATTCTCATGCTTGGCCCGATAGTGCCTCTGTCACGTGAGGATCAGGATTTGGACCCATATGCAGACATGACACTGAAGTAGAAGAGGAAAAAAATCTATCAACAAAATACAAAGTAACAACAGAGATCAGGACTGGAAGAGAGTTCGCATTCTCACTCAAAAAAGGTTTGACGTACTGACAACGTGTTGAGTAACTCAAACTTTTAAACTGTAAGACTATCAGGCCTATATGACATCATAAAGGACAAAGCGTAAAGGCCCATAGCAACTGAATAGCAACTGTACGTCACATAACAACCAGTCATCACAGCCTTAGCATCCATTGAGGAGGTGCTTTTTGTTGTGTCAGGAAGCTCTGAGTGACAAATGCGACATTTCACTTGCAAAAAAAATTTGAATAATAAACTAAGAGTTACCTTGGAATTAATTTAAATTAGAATGGAACAAGACAAGTCGGAAATCTGAGAGGAAGTGGGTGAAATAAGGAGATTGAAATACCTTATTCTCCAAAATGAGATCGAAATGATCCCATACGGCAGACAACTTTTTTTCCCCTGGGGCTGCTCCATAATGCACGACTTCCAGAAAGGTCCGTAAGGTTTGGAATGTTTTGGCAAGTGCATCCCGTTGACAGACACCCTTCCTTATAAACACAGTTTTGCGCGTCTTTTGCCGAGTCGACAAAGTTCATGTGTCGCTGGGATTGCTCTGACAGCTCGACGCATGCGTTGGCGCATCGGTGTTGCGGAACCCATCACTAGGGGGTGCAAAGGTAGGTATATTGTTATAAAAATGGGAAAATAAGTACAATACTATTATGAATATGAAGTTATTAAATATTACATTGAAGTGTGTGGGATACGATTTGTACACATTTTAATATGCTGTATTAAACAATCAAATATCCATGTCGCAATGAACGGTTTCTTGAGTTGATACACATTAACCAAGTATTGAATGGATTTAGCGTTGCGCTTTGTTTAATCACAACATACAAATGAAAGTACTTGACAAAATCATGAGTAGTAAATTGCACAGATGTATAGCACATTATGTGTAGTATTAGTTATTTGTGAAAAATGTGAACATGTATTTATTTACATCAGTTTTAATTGCAGACTTTGTAATCAATCAGCGAAAAACTCAATTTCAGACACCATACACAAATTTACATATTGTTTGATATATGCAGGGGGTGGGGAACTGCAAAAGTAGGTATACAGTGGTATCACATCGGCGAAATTAGTTACATGATGAATGTATTTGTTGTTTTCTTAATAAACAGTAAGTATTGTATAGGTTTCTAGCTTTTTTATAATTGTATACCTACTTTTGATCATCGCTGTTTTAATTACAGTAGATCTATTACAATAATATCAACAGAAAGAAATTTCATGGGGTATGCTGAATGGGTATGTTGATGATATTGCTGGAGGCGAGCTGATTTGCTCAAAGAATATAGAAGCTATGAAAGAAAATGAAAATAGATGGTTAGACAAGAGTTATTTGATCAGAAGGGAAAATGGCTCACTGGATAAAACTCCTTACTGAGACAGATACTCGCGCAGAATGAAATATTGACACACCATAGTCTGATACACATAGTGACATTTCATACCACATCTAGATTTTTATTATCATTTATGCATACAGTAATATACATGTGCGGCACGGTGGCCGACTGGTTAGCACGTCCGCCTCACAGTTCAGAGGTCGTGGGTTCGATCCCGGCTCCGGCCTCCCTGTGTGGAGTTTGCATGTTCTTCCCGTGCCTGCGTGGGTTTTCTCCGGGCACTCCGGTTTCCTCCCACATTCCAAAAACATGCATGGTAAGTTGATTGGATACTCTAAATTGCCCCTAGGTGTGATTGTGAGTGCGGATGTTTGTCTCTGTGTGCCCTGCGATTGGCTGGCAACCAGTTCAGGGTGTTCCCTGCCTACTGCCCAAAGACAGCTGGGATAGGCTCCAGCACGCCCCGCGACCCTTGTGAGGAGAAGCGGTACAGATAATGGATGGATGGATAATATACATGTATATACAACTGTCAAGTTTTTAAATTGTTTTGGTGAACTCAAATCTAGCCCAAACTTGAAAAAAGGCTTTGCACACTGCAAAGGACGTGGACAAATCAAAAAGTATTTTTCTCCTTTTATTGATGCTTTGGGTTGTTTTCAGGAGAACTTCTTTTAGGTTATAAACCATCAGTCTCTGCAGTGAACTTTCAGAGTTGAGTGTTTGTGCTGCACTGGTGCCTTAAATAAAAGTAATTGGTGAGCTGTGATTGGCTGATGGTGGTTGGTTGTGATGGATTTTACTCTGACCAGGTGCCTTAAATGAAGGTGATTGGTGAGCTTTGACTGACTGATGGTGGTTGTTCCAGGTTTGGCTTGACACCTCCCACTTGAGCTCCTGGTTCCTCTAACCCAAGGAGGTCACCACTCCAATTTTGGTTCCTTTGGTTTCTCGTGATTTAGATTTTTTTTTTGACGGCAACAGAATTTCTTTGTTGGCTGAGGAAGCCAATTTTTTTTTTTTCTTCAAAGTGCAAGGTTATGACTCCAGACGCTGCCCTTTTTCTTGCTCTTCCACAGGAATCAGGATTACCAAGCGCCTGACATCTGTATGAAGGACTGTTGAGGGAATCGTAATGGTGAGATGTTTGCTTGTGTTGGTGTCCTTGGGCTTAGCATGCAGCTTCGAGGAAGGGACTGGGTAGCCTGGGAAAGTGCGGACTTGAACATCCCTTACAATGCCCTTTTTGTCAGTATTGACGGAGACCACCCTGCCAAGTTTGTACTGATCTCTGAGAGCGTTTTGGTCTGCCAGCCAGACAACATCATGCACAGCCACAAATGCGCTCCTTTGTGTGCCACTTACTCCTCACAAACAGATTGGGCCAAGCCAACTGACTCCATTTCCTGCAGAACTTGTCCACTTCTGCTTGGATGCTTCTCAACCTTTTGTAAAGGTAGTTATCGTACTCAAAACACCCTGTGTCTCCTTTTGGCCCTGCTCTTCCAAGCACAGGTGCATTAGGGCAGACATACTCGATGCAGTCCTCTCTGCTTTGGGTTCTGGCATCAATGGGTCTTTCATTAGCCAGGTTAGCTGCCATGTAGAAGAACGTTTGGAATTCCTCCCTGGTGAATCTTCCATTTCCTCCAACGTGTAACATTACCCATTTTACTATGCGAACAGCGGCTTCAGCAGCCCCATTTCTGTGAGGGGATTCTGCAGGAGTGATTTTCCAGTGCCATTCTGTTTCCTGTTTTGTAGCCTCATTTACAAGCTCTGATTTGTCCAGGTGGTCCAAGAACACATAGAGCTCCTTTAGGGCAGGTTTGGCCCCCACAAAGTTCTTTTCAGGGTCCGACCATATCTTTTCTGGATGTCCTCTTAGCGCCGTGAGTCTTTTGTAGGCCAGTAGGAAGCCTTCAGATGACAACATCTGTGTGGATCGCTCCTGATGCTATACAGCAGAAGACGATACCCCATACCTTCTACTCTTTCTTACTTGGTCTTTCACCTCATATGGTCCAAATAGATTGACTGTTGTGAATTGGAAGGGTCTTGCTGGCGCTGTTCTTTCCAGTGGAAGATCTCCCATGACCTGCTTTCACTTTCTTGCTCTTGCCTTCCTGCATATTACACAGCTGTCAACCACTCTTTTAGCCAGTTGCCGGCCTTTTACTATCCACGCTTTATTTCTCATTCGAGGGAGAGTTCCAGCAATCTCCTCATGGTTTCAATGTGCACCTCTTGAGCAAGAAGAGTGGATATCCAAGCCTGATCAGGAAGGATTGGTACGGTGGTATTGTCCTCATTGAAAAACTGGATTCTTCCTCCACACACCAAGAGTCCAGACTCCTCCTCTTTGTACACAGCTAGTCTGCTAAGAGTACTGTCATGAAAGGTCACTTCTTTTTGGGCTGCAAGGAACAAGTCTCTTTCAGCATCCTTACATACTCCAACAGAGAGCACAGCTTTTTTGATTGCTGATTGGATCTCTTCTTTTGAGGGAATTGCCTCCCTTTACCTTCCGCATGGTTGGGTTGGTCAGCCTTTTACTCCACTCTCTCACAGCTTTCCACACCCAGGCAACAACTCGGACCAGTTTAGAGAAGTGGCTGAATCTTCTTACATCAATGAGCTGTGTCACTGCCGAGCCAGCTGGGGTTCTATGTACTACTGTCTCTTGCAGTCTTCCAGAGGGTGTTGAAGGGGTTGTAGGTTGACCATTAGGCTGCTTTTGCTTGGCTTGTGCCCTTGTCAATGCTACTGAGAAGGTTATCTTTTGTAGCTTGTTTATGCTCTCTCTAGACTGAGCCGCAACCATTCCAGCTGATTTCATTGGCCACTCCTCCACTGGCCATTTGAGGAATTCAGGGCCATTTTGCCATGTGGAATTCTCCTGTAGGTCTTTGGAAGCTGCAACTCTTGTGATGATGTCTGCAATGTTGAGGTGACCGGGGATCCAGCACCAGTCCTGCACGGGTCCACTTAGTCCATGAGCCAGGACCCGAAAATTGACAGTAAAGCATAAAATGGGTGGGCAATTTCTAATTTGTATTTTTGACTTGCTATACATCTCTACTTCACAGTTTGGGATGATGTTTGGTGCTACTGGATCTAAGCGCTGCTTTTGATACAGTAGATCACCAAATTTTATTAAATAGACTTAAAAATCTAGTGGGCATCTCTGGTACTGTTTTTGACTGGTTTTACTCCTATCTCACAGACCGATATTTCTTTGTAAGTATGGATACTTGTTCCTCCAAAACCCATGAAATTAAATGTGGGGTTCCTCAAGGTTCGATTTTAGGCCCCCTACTTTTTAATCTTTATATGCTTCCCCTCGGGGATGTCATCAGGGTACACGGCATCAGCTTTCACAGCTATGCTGATGACACGCAGCTGTATATTGCCGTGTCTCCTGATGACACAGGACCCATTGATACCCTTTTAAATTGCATTTTAGATATCAAGTCATGGATGGCAGATAATTTCCTACAGCTCAATCAGGACAAGACTAAGGTTTTAGTTATCGGTCCCGAAGGTCAGAGAGAGAAGCTTTTACCAAAACTACACATTTTTAATCCCTCACATTGTGTGAAGAACCTTGGCGTCATTTTTGACTCTAAGCTCAGTTTTATTCCTCATATTAAAAATGTAACCAAGATTGGTTTTTATCACCTTAAGAATATCGCCAGAGTCCGCCCGTTTCTCTCTCAGGCTAGCACGGAAGTGCTGATGCATGCTTTTATTTCCTGTCGTTTAGATTACTGTAATGCCCTGCTCTCTGGCCTCCCGAAAATGAGCATTTCACCACTGCAACTACTGCAGAATTCAGCCGCTCGGGTGCTGACGAGAACCAGAGGGCGGGAGCACATTACGCCAGTTTTGAAATTGCTGCATTGGCTCCCTGTGTGTTTCAGGATCGATTTTAAAGTACTTTTATTAGTTTATAAATGTGTTGATGGTCTTGGGCCATCTTATTTATCTGATTTGCTTTTATCATACCAGCCCTCGCGGATCCTGAGGTCCTCTGGCGAGGCTGCATTCAGCCGTTTTGGTCCTCACCTTTGGAATAGCCTGCCAGAGGACGTCAGGTCTGCAGAGACTGTTGATATTTTTAAGAGGAAGCTCAAGACACACCTTTTTAGTTTGGCTTTCAACAACTTTTAAATAATTTATCTTTTCTTTTGATTGAAGATAATTCTATGTTTTTCTTTGAATGTTTTAAAGCACTTTGAGTTGCATTTTTATGTATGAAAAGTGCTACATAAATAAAATGTGATTGATTGATTGATTGATAACCCTTGCAGACTGGCAACTCATTGTTGGTTATCATGCATTTTATAGATGGACCCCTATCGCAGGAACGAAAGTTGTGTATGATGCTTGTTTGGTACTATGGGGCTTGTTGACTACTTGCTGACTACTCAGGCTGCCTAAATCAATATTATATATTCTGACGACATTGGAGAACTGAAATATTGGTATTATTACATACCCTGATAAAATCAGAGGCTGTTACAGCCCTGTTTTTTTTAATTCTGCATAGGCGGCAATACAATTTTAAAATTTTGCTTGTGTATCTATTTCCACCAGAGTAATTTAGTAATATAAACATTATTTTAGAAAGCACATTTGACATCTGACAGGTCTCTTCTTTCAGCAGGTACATGATTTATTTATGTAGCCCTTATAGTTTTGGAAATATACTCATTTATGTACAGGCACGTTTTTTTAGACAGAATTTACCTGAATTCAATTAAGACTGAATTATGATTAATTAATCAAATGCAAGGGGCAGGGGAAAACATGAAACCATATAAGCATATTTATTTTGTGTGGATCTTAGTCATGGTGTGTGTGGGAGACGTCCAGGGTCAACAATGGCCAACGGCTCACCTTTCCTGAGGGAGCTGAGATACTCTTGGGGCAACAAGTATGTTATGGATTTGAGAGTGCTGGCCAATGGATGCAACTTTGGAGACATAAAGGACTCACTAATAAGGGACCGCATTGTTTGTGGCACCAATAGCTCAGTGATAAGAGAGACTCCTCAGAGAAGATAGACTGACGCTGGAAAAATGCCTTCAAATGTGTAGAGCTGCTGAACTGTCAAAAGAAAGCAGTAGAACACTGGAAGGACACACTGTGGAGGAAATACATACAATGAAACATAATACAAAGAAAAGCAAAGGTGGTGAAGTTGATTGTAAGTTCTGTGGCAAAACACATGAGCGAAGCAAAACTAAATGCCCTGCTTTTGGAAAGAAATGTAAAAAGTGTGGGAAAGAAAATCATTTCACGCTTTAGTGCAAGTTGAAAGTAGAACAAGGCAAGAAATGTAAACCAGTGCATGTTGTCTCAGAAGAGGATGGGGAAACATGTGAGGATATAATGACAATTACCAAGATAAATGCCAATGGGAACAATGAGATTGTTCACCAGGTGAATGAGCGACTCAACAAAGGACAGCGACTCTTTACAGGGATGCTGGTCGATGGCACACATGTTAACCTTCAGATTGATTGTAGGGCGATCTGTAAAATAATCCCCATAAACCTTCTAAGCCCAAACACACAGGTGGAGCACACAGAGAAAGTGCTAGTGATGTACAATAAAACCAAGCTGTGTCTGTTAGGGAAATGTAGGGTTAAAGTGAGAAACCCTCGAAGCAACTAACTGTACAGGTTGGAGTTTCAAGTGGTGGACCAAGTGGACAAAATCCCCATATTGGGCAGGAAGGCCAGTGAGGCCATGAAACTAATTAAAGTACAGTATGAGAACATCCTCGCTATTGATGACATTGTGAAAAAAGAATTGAAACAGATCAAAGACGAAAGACAACATCAATGCATAACAATGGAGAAAATGAAAACAGAGTTTGGAGATGCGTTCACTGGCGATGGCTGTTTGGAGGGCGAATATAACATATATTATAAATAGACAGCAGTGTGCCGCCAGTTAAACTACCAAAACGAAGAGTGCCCATTTCTATGATGACACCACTGAAAGAGGAATTAAAGGATCTGGAGAGGAGATGTATTATAGCACCAGTTGAGTGTAGCACTGATTGGATAAGCAGCATGGTTACAGTGGCTAAATGAAATGGCAAACCGAGGATCTGCATAGAACCAAAACCACTCAACCGGGCGCTGAAAAGGAGACATTTCCCTCTCCCAACTATTGATGACATACTCCCAGAAATGGCAAGAGCAAAGATTTTCACAGTCTTTGGCCGGTACAATTGGTTGAGAATGCTGATGGGAATAAGTCTGGTGCCAGAAGTTTTCCAGAGAAGACTCATGCAAGCGCTGGAGGGAATACCGGGAATATACATCATCGCTGATAATGTGTTGGTCACGGGTGAAGGGTCATCGCTGGAAGAGGCAAGTAGAGACCATGACAACAAACTTAAATGCTTCCTAAACAGATGTAGAGAGCGAAACATCAAATTGAACTTTGATAAGATCAAACTACGGCGACAGGCAATGCCGTTAATTGGACATCTGTTGACAGCTGAGGGGCTGTGGATTGACCCGGACAAGGTACGTGTCATCTGAGAGATGCCGAGGCCGACGAATGTTAAGGCAGTACAGAGACTGGTTGGCATGATAAACTATTTGTCAATCACCTGTCTGATGATTGGTAAATATTACGACAACTTACACACAAAGACAATGTGTGGGAATGGACTGACATACAGGAGGAAAAATTAACAGAATAAAGGACAAAATTGCCATGACACCAGTTTTGAAGTATTACAGTCAAGATCGGGAGTTGACACTGCAATGTGATGCGTCAGAAACTGGGGTGGGGGCTGCTGTGACACAGGGAGGTAGACCTGTAGCATATGGGAGCAGGGCACTGACACAGACAGAAAGGGGCTATGCCCAAATAGAGAAAGAATGCTGAGCTATAGTCTATGGGATGGAGAAGTTCCACCAATACACGTATGGCAGGCAGGTGACAGTAGAGAGCGACCACAAACCATTAGAAAATATTCACAAGAAGCCACTTTTGAGTGCCCCAAAGAGACTACAGAGGATGTTACTCCGATTACAGAAATATGACATGAAAGTGATCTACTGTATGTACCAGGACGTGATATGTTGCTGGGGGACACACTTGAGTAGGGCATACTTGCCAGAGGACACTAAGGCGAACATAGAGACTGAGATAGAGACCATAAACATAGTGGACTACCTACCTATTTCAACTGAGGGACTGAGCTGCATCAGGGACACTACGACAGTGGATGGAAAGCTGCAGAGAGTGATTGGTATGACTCTATCACGGTGGCCGAAATGCAAAAAGGACATGCCGACAGATATTCAACACTATCACTCATTCCAGGAGGAACTTAGCTACCAGGATGGTATAGTGTTTAGAGGGGAGAGAGCAGTGATACCAGATTCACTCAGGGCTGACATGACACACCAAGTACACTCTTCTCATTTACGAGTTGAAGGTTGTCTCAGGAGAGCAAGGGAGTGTGTATACTGGCAAGGAATGAATGAGCACATAAAGACCTTCATCTCCAAGTGTGACATCTGTAGACCCCAAGCAGCAAAAAGAGACACTACATCCCCATGATATAACATACAGACCCTGGGCCAAAGTAGGTACAGACTTGTTTTCCTTTCACAATAAGGACTACTTGATAATGGTGGACTACTACTCCAACTTTTGGGAAGTGGATTATTTGCCTGACACGTCAGGTAGCAGTTAGTAGTGATTAGGAAATTGAAATTTTACATTTTGCTAGGCAAGGCATACCGGATGTAGTTGTGACATATAATGGACCTCAATTCTCATCCAAAGAATTTCGACTGTTCAGTGAAAGATGGGGGTTTGAACAAAGGACGCCTTCGCCAGGATATGCACAGAGCAACGGGAAGGCCGAGTCAGCAGTGAAAACAGCCAAGCGACTGATGGGAAAAGCAGCAGATGTAGAACAGGATGCGTACTTGGCTCTATTGGATCACCGAAATACACCGAGCCAGGGGTTGGGTACAAGCCTGGCGCAGAGACTTCTGAGGAGGAGAACGCGGACTCTTCTTCCTACGCGGGACGCGCTTCTGAAGCCAGAGGTGATCGACAATGCAAAAGGCCTGTGGAAGAACAGACAGCGACAGGAATGATACTACAACCGCACAGTGAAAAACATGGACATCCTTGCGAAA
Source organism: Filicampus tigris (assembly GCF_054856515.1). Lineage (NCBI taxonomy): Eukaryota > Metazoa > Chordata > Actinopteri > Syngnathiformes > Syngnathidae > Filicampus > Filicampus tigris. Next base: position 14,658,888 of record NC_141234.1, read on the forward strand.
GGGGACGCAGTGAGAGTGCAGCCGTTTCAGCCACAAAGAGTCTGGAGGAAGGTGACGGTGCTGGAACTAGTGAGCCACAGATCGTATAGGGTAAGATAGAGTCGGATGGAGTACTATGGAGGAATCGACGTCACCTCAGACGTGACCTTGGCCCATCCGCCTCACTTCGCGAACCTGAGGCTGTGGAGAAAACGGCTGAGGTGGAGACTGAAGGAGGCCGTGCTGGTGACCAAGCAACTGTCACAACCAGGTCTGGTCGTCGGGTCAATAGACCTCGATACCTGGAGGACTACACGCAGTGATATTACTTTTGGAACTCTTGCATAAGTTAGGTGTCATATTTGTGTCCGTTGGTAATAAGGAAAAAAAAAAGAGAAAAGAAAAGACAAATATCTGTTCATATTTTTTTAGTCTGATAAGATTTTGTGTATGCTTCGGGATACAAGATATTGCATTTTCATTTTTTTTAATAAGACGTGAAGACATTTTGTTGGATAAAACTGAAATGCACAGTAAGCTACATTGGATTGGGGCTTTACAGTATTTTGGTTTGTGCACAGCATATTTGAAGTAAGCTGGTAAAGTGCATTATTTAGTTGTGATTATATTTATTTTCATAATCTTTTATTTCCAATTATGAGAATTGTGAATCTTACGTTTTGTTTTGTTCTAAGTAAACTAATCAAATATGTTGCTATTAATTAAGGCAGGTTACTTAAAGAAAAAAATAGAAAAGATGTAACAATAGGATTGTTAGTTTGTGTGTATGTGTTTCCCTGGGGGACTGTTAAGTTGTTGCACAACGCTCAAGGCGGGCGGAAGCATAGTGTATGTGAGATACGCTGTTGAAATAAAAGTGAGAAAATGTAAGAGCTCTATCCATCCATTCTGTATATGAGACAGAACAGAATGAAACACAATCAATGCCCAGGAATTGAGATCAAAAGTCAATGAAGTCCTGACCCAAATGCTTAACATCATGGAGGCCCTTGCACTAGAGATAGTTTGTGTCTTTGACCAGGCACTGTATGCCAAGGCAGCAGAAATCACTTGGAAGTAAAATAAATTTCAGAAAATTATACAATTCAGTACAACTTTATTTATATAGTACATTTCATAACAGCTACAGCTGTAACAAAGCACTTCACATTACAACAAAAAAAATAGCAATAATATTACAAGTGAAAGCAATAAATTAAAACACAAAATACTATACAGAATTAGACACCGCAAAACAGCTGAAAACTGTCAGTCTCATGTCATGTCATGTCATGTCATGTCTTCTTCCAAACCGCTTATCCTATATAGGGTCGCGGGGAGTTGCTGGAGCCTATCCCAGCTGTCAATGGGCAAAGGCAGACTACACCCCGAACTGGTCGCCAGCCAGTCGCAGGGCACACATAGACACTGTCACTGAGCGGGAATCGATCCCACGCTGCCCGCACACAACTCAGGCGTGTGTACCACTACACTATCAGCGGACCCTGTCAGTCTCATGTCGGATCAAAAGCCAAATAATATAAATGCGTCTTCAAATGGGTTTTAAAAATGGAAGGTCACTCCAAAGGGAAGGACCAGCATCAGAAAAGGCTTGATCCCCTCTGAGGCACCACTTAGTCCTCAGCACCTCGACCAGTGCCTCGTCCACAGACCTGAGGCACTGTAAAGGTGCGTAGGAGTGGAGGAGCTCGGAGAGCTACGCCGGGGCAAGGCCATTTAAAGACTTGGAAAAAAACAGAAGCATTTAAAATGAACCCTAAAATGCACTGGGAGCCAGTGAAGGGAGGACAGAATTGGTGTTATGTGCTCCGTCTTCCAAGCTCCAGTTAGGAGGCGAGAAGCAGTATTTTGGACCAACTGGAGTCCCTTGAGCGAGGACTGGCCGTCTCCAAAATAAAGTGCATTACAGTAATCTTGCCGAGATGTAACAAAGGCATGGATTACTGATTCTAAGTGTTGATGAGAAAGGAGGGGCTTTACCTTAGCCAGCTGTCTCAGATGAAAGAAGCTGGACCTTACAAAAGAGCTGATTTGTTGGGCCAATTAAGTTCATTGTTCTATTTAAAACCCAAGTTTGAGACTGTTGGCTTTAGATATGTAGCCAGGAGGCCCAGGTGAACATGGTGGGATGTATAAAAGCCACTGGGACCAAACACAACAACTTCTGTTTTCTTCTCGTTGAAATTTAAGAAATTGAGTGACATCCAAGCTTTGATTTCCCAAGACAGGACAAAAGTGGTCTTAAGGAGAAAGTGTCTTTTTTGCTCAGCGGGACATATATTTTACAGTCATCTGCATAGCAATGGAAGGAAATACCATGTTTTCTAAGAATGGAACCCAGGGGCAGCAAATACAAAGATAACAGCAAGGGCCCCAAAATAGAACCCCATGAAAGACCATGCAATAGAGTGGCAGAGCGCGACTCAGAGGAACCTAGGCTAACAGAAAAAGTCCTGCCAGCTAAATAGGATTTAACCTTCTCGAGAGCGCTTCCACTAATGCCCACTTGGTGCTGCAAATGAGCCAAAAGATTACCGTGGTCCACCGTGTTGAATGCTGCAGTCAAATCCAACAAAACAAGACATACATAGTCTCCAGTGTCATTTGCCAGGAGGATTTAATTAAAAATACATACCAGGGCTGACTCTGTGCTATGCATCATCTTGAAGCCTGACTGGAAAACCTCCATGACATTATGTTCATCCAAGAAAGATTTTAACAGAGTGCACCACTTTTTCCAGAATTTTAGAAATAAAAGGCAGCTTGGAAATGGGTTTAAATTTGACATCACACCTTGATCAAGGGGGTCCACTGATAGTGTAGTGGTACACACGCCTGAGTTGTGTGCGGGCAGCGTGGGATCGATTCCCGCTCAGTGACAGTGCCTATGTGTGCCCTGCGACTGGCTGGCGACCAGTTCGGGGTGTAGTCTGCCTTCGCCCATTGACGGCTGGGATAGGCTCCAGCAATTCCCCGCGACCCTGTATAGGATAAGCGGTTTGGAAGATGACATGACATGACCTTGATCAAGGCCAGGCTTCGTAAGCAGGCGTTGCACTACAGCACATATGTCAAAGTCATCCGGCCCGTGGGCCTTGATGATGCGTCTTAATTACATCCAAGCTGAGACTCTCCTTTTAAAACAGGCCCAGTCTGAGACACTCCCAGAAGAAGTCAATGCACTTATTTCTTGAGCGAGCATTACCAACCAGCAGTCATTTGAAATCCCTATCTCCTGAGTATGATAAAGAAACGGGACTTCTCAGAGTTGGAGGAAGGTTGCAAAGAGCCGAGCATCTAGAATCCGTTACCATCCATCCAATTGTGATGGACCCAAAACATCCACTAACCAAGCTCATCATCCAGGATTTTGATGAGACACTCCTTCATCCAGGACCCGAAAGAGTGTTAGCCGAACTGCGTCGTCGTTTTTGGATTCTGCGCGGGAGGGAAGCCATCAAGAGACATAAGAGCCAATGCATGCAGTGCCAAGCATGGCATGACAACCCTTCTATCCCTAAAATGGCTGATTTTGGCAACAGCTCGTTTGCGCTTGTATAAACCCCCCTTTTTCTCGACTGGCGTTGATTGTTTTGGCCCATATACTGTAAAAATTGGACGTCGGACAGAGAAGCGTTGGGGCATAGTCTTCAAGTGCATGATGACCCGTTGTGTGCATTTAGACCTCTTTGAGAGACTTGACACTGATGCCTTCCTGATGTCTTTGCGACGTTTCATTGCCAGAAGAGGAAAACCCTTTGAGATCTTGTCCGACAATGGGACAAATTTTGTCGGTGGAGTCCGAGAGCTGCGTGAGGCATTCGAGGCCATGCTCCCCCTTTGAAGGAACAGTTGGCAGAACAACAGATCGAGTTCTGTTTCGAGTGCTCCACACTTTGGTGGAGTATGGGAAAGAGAAGTGAGGTCAGTGAAAAATGCTCTTAAAGTTGTTCTTAAGGAACAGACTGTGCCTGAATCTGTGCTCCGGACAGTCCTTGTGGAAGTGGAAGGCATCCTGAATGCTAAACTCCTCCGTTACGTCTCATCTGACATAGCGGATCCAGATCCCATCACGCCTAGCATTCTGCTAATGCACACACGTCAAAGTCAAGGCCCGCGGGCCACGCGAGAAGGTTTTCTACGGCTCCTGGGATGATACTGCTTTATTATTAGATCCGGCCCGCAGCAAGCCGGTGTGGGTAGCAGAAGTGATGGGGTCCTTCGCGTCTGCTGATGACGTCACGCGTTAAAATATATTGTAGCGTCTTCCAAGAACACAGACGTACTTTAATTATCACATTTTATTAGTCCAACCGGCTACTGTCGGGTGGCAGCGGCTCACTTCGTAGAGCAGGTTGCCACACCATCAGCCGACACCAATACAGTACGTCAACCGTTCACTGTCAAGCTCTCCTCTTCGTCCTCCGCTACTCTCGCTCGCATGCCCTCCCATCAAGCGAGCCGCACGATGCATTCATTAACCTCGGAAACAACACAACTTGATAAGACACAAATTCGACCACAACACAGATAACCCAATTCGTTACACTATTTCTGTAACCTATTTCTTTGCATCTATGTTTGCCACCCCCTGACTGTTGTTATAACGAACATTACCTCTACTTTTGCGAGGATCGTCCTTCGGTCGTCTACATGCCGACTCAAGACTTCACCTCACTTTTCGTGGCTTTCAGAATCGGATTGTGGCGAAAGGTTATTCGGAGTGAAACACGCTTTATTAAGAAATACTTTATGTTAGAAATCTCACCTTGTTTTATTATTAGTAATTGTTGTCATGTGATAAATTCATTGAGTTTCGATGTAGAGCTTAGATGTCCCACACTGTGAGCAGGCATTGAACGCTCCTCGAGCGCTAAGCGTTGACAGCGACAGACGTGCTTTCTTTTCTTTCTCCTCCTTCGACCCAGCTAGCTAGTAGTTTGATCGTGCCAGCAAACTCAGTAGTTGCAGTTTGTTGTTGTGTGTAAATGTTTAAAGGTGAATTTAATAAATCAGGTTCGTGTCAGGTAACTGCTGTACATACAGTAATAGCCTAGATATGTTCTCGTGAGAGATGTCACGTTTATGATCACTAGTTAGTTATTTCGTTTAGTATGCTTACTATTCTAATGATGAAACGTGTGAATGTGTATTGTATGCATTGTTTGGCTGTTTAATTGCTTAATACAGTGAATTGTAATGTTTAGGCATATTGTTAACTAATGGCTGCGCATTGGATGATGTAGCTAGATTATTCTTTGTCTGTGATGTTGCAGACCACAGTAAATAGACGTTTCCAGTGGAATACGGGCCTGTGTTTTCTGACAGGAGCACCCACATCCAAACCATGCCACTCTAAAATAGAGTCAGCTGGAGACATCAAACCAATCATATGATTGTTTTACTTCACATTATGTACAGTTCATACAATCTTGCAGCCCGACTCAACCAGAAAATTGTTTCCAGTTTGGCAGGAAAAACGCAAACATTCCACTGATATTGTTTCACAAGATGGGCAGTGGCTTCTTCTCGGGTCATAAGCGGAAGTGACGTACGAGCTGCCTCGCAAAAGTAACAGTAATGTACTTTATTTTATTTTTTATTTAGTAACTCAGAACGTAAAAACACAGCAGCCAGGGGGGTGACAAACATAGAGGCAAAGAAATATATTCCAGAAATATAAAGCGTGACATCATCAGCAGGCACGAAGGACCCAATCCAATCTGGACATTTAAGAAAATTTCAATGAACATTCTATCAGTCCAGTTGTCGCAAAATTTTGTATTTGGCCCTCCGTCCATTTGACTTTGACACCTCTGGTCTAAAACAATGTGCCTGCACATAAATGAGTATTTTTCCAAAACTATAAGGGCTACATAAATAAACCTGGTACCCGCTGGAAGATAAGGCCTGTGAGATGTTAAATGTGCTTTCTAAATTATCCATCCATCCATCCATTATCTCCCGCTTATCCGAAGTCGGGTCGCGGAGGCAGCAGCTTCAGCAGGGAAGCCCAGACTTCCCTCTCCCCAGCAACATCCTCCAGCTCTTCCGGAAGGATCCCAAGGCGTTCCCAGGCAAGCCGGGAGACATAGTCTCTCCAGCGTGTTCTGGGTCGTCCTCGGGGTCTCCTGCCGGTGGGACATGCCCGGAACACCTCACCAGGGAGGCGTCCAGGAGGCATCCTAATCAGATGCCCGAGCCACCTCAACTGGCTCTTCTCGACGCGGAGGAGCAGCGGCTCGACTCTGAGTCCCTCCCGGATGGCCGAACTTCTCACCCTATCTCTAAGGGAGAGCCCGGACACCCTGCGAAGGATACCCATTTCGGCCGCTTGTATCCGAGATCTTGTTCTTTCGGTCATGACCCACAGCTCATGACCATAGGTGAGAGTAGGAACGTAGATCGACCGGTAAATTGAGAGCTTCGCCTTTCGGCTAAGCTCCTTCTTCACCACGACAGACCGATACAGGGTCCGCATCACAGCAGACGCTGCACCGATCCGCCTGTCGATCTCCCGTTCCATCTTACCCTCACTCGTGAACAAGACCCCAAGATACTTGAACTCCTCCACTTGGGGCAGAATCCCATCCCCGACCCGGAGAGGGCACGCCACCCTTTTCCGACTGAGGACCATGGTCTCAGATTTGGAGGTGCTGATCTTCATTCCGACCGTTTCACACTCGGCTGCGAACCGCTCCAGCGAGAGTTGGAGATCGCGGCTTGAAGAAGCCAACAGTACCACATCATCTGCAAAAAGCAGAGATGCAATACTGAGGCCACCAAACCGGACCCCCTCGACACCTCGGCTGCGCCTAGAAATTCTGTCCATAAAGGTTATGAACAGAATCGGTGACAAAGGGCAGCCTTGGCGGAGTCCAACCCCCACAGGAAACGAATCCGACTTACTGCCGGCAATTCGGACCAAACTCTGGCATCGGTGGTACAGGGACCGGACAGCCCTTATCAGGGGGCTCGGTACCCCGTACTCCCGAAGCACCCCCCCACAGAACTCCCCGAGGGACACGGTCGAACGCCTTCTCCAAGTCCACAAAACACATGTAGACCGGTTGGGCAAACTCCCATGCACCCTCGAGGACCCTGCTTAGGGTGTAGAGCTGGTCCACTGTTCCACGGCCAGGACGAAAACCACATTGCTCCTCCTGAATCCGGGATTCGACCTTCCGACGGACCCTCCTCTCCAGCACCCCTGAATAGACCTTGCCGGGGAGGCTGAGGAGTGTGATCCCTCTGTAATTGGAGCACACCCTCCGGTCCCCCTTCTTAAAAAGGGGGACCACCACCCCGGTCTGCCAATCCAGAGGCACTGTCCCCGATGTCCACGCGATGTTGAAGAGACGTGTCAACCATGACAGCCCCTCAACATCCAGAGCCTTTATGAACTCCGGGCGGATCTCATCCACCCCCGGGGCTTTGCCACCGAGGAGCTTTTTGACTACCTCGGTTACTTCAACCCCAGAGATAGGAGAGCCCACCTCAGAGTCTCCAGGCTCTGCTTCCTCAGTGGAAGGCGTGTCGGTGGAATTGAGGAGGTCTTCGAAGTACTCTCCCCATCGACCCACAACGTCCCGAGTTGAGGTCAGCAGCACCCCATCTCCACTATAAACAGTGTTAATGGTGCACTGCTTCCACCTCCTGAGACGTCGGATGGTGGACCAGAATTTCCTCGAAGCCGTCCGGAAGTCATTTTCCATGGCCTCCCCGAACTCCTCCCACACCCGGGTTTTTGCCTCAGCAACCGCCAGAGCTGCATTCCGCTTGGCCAGCCGGTACCCGTCAGCTGCCTCCGGGGTCCCGCAGGCCAAAAAGGCCCGATAGGACTCCTTCTTCAGCTGGACAGCATCCCTTACCGCTGGTGTCCACCAGCGGGTTCGGGGATTGCCGCCACGACAGGCACCGACCACCTTGCGGCCACAGCTCCTATCGGCCGCCTCAACAATGGAGGCACGAAACATGGTCCACTCGGACTCAATGTCCCCCGCCTCCCCCGGGACGTGGGAAAAGTTCTGCCGGAGGTGGGAGTTGAAACTCCTTCTGACAGGGGATTCTGCCAGACGTTCCCAGCAAACCCTCACAATACGTTTGGGTCTGCCAGGTCGGACCGGCATCTTCCCCCACCATCGGAGCCAACTCACCACCAGATGGTGATCAGTTGACAGCTCCGCCCCTCTCTTCACCCGAGTGTCCAAAACATGCGGCCGCAAGTCCGATGATACGACTACAAAGTCGATCATCGAACTGCGGCCTAGGGTATCCTGTGCACATATGGACACCCTTATGCTTGAACATGGTGTTTGTTATGGACAATCCGTGATGAGCACAGAAGTCCAGTAACCGAACACCGCTCGGGTTCAGATCGGGGGGGCCGTTCCTCCCAATCACACCTCTCCAGGTCTCACTGTCATTGCCCACGTGAGCATTGAAGTCCCCCAGCAGAACGATGGAGTCCCCAGGTGGAGCGCCCTCCAGCACACCCTCCAAGGACTCCAAAAAGGGTGGGTACTCTGCGCTGCCGTTTGGTGCATAAGCACAAACAACAGTCAGGACCCGTCGCCCCACCCTCAGGCGGAGGGAGGCTACCCTCTCGTCCACCGGGGTAAACCCCAATGTACAGGTGCCAAGCCGGGGGGGAATAAGTATGCCCACACCTGCTCGGCGCCTCTCACCCTGGGCAACTCCAGAGTGGAAGATTGTCCAACCCCTCTCGAGAGGACTGGGACCAGAACCCAAGCTGTGCGTGGAGGTGAGCCCGACTATATCTAATCGGAACCTCTCAGCCTCACACACCAGCTCAGGCTCCTTCCCTGCCAGAGAGGTGACATTCCATGTCCCAAGAGCTAGTTTTTGCTGCCGGGGATCGGACCGCCAAGGTCCCTGTCTTCCGCCGCCGCCCAGCTCACACGGCACCCGACCCCTTTGGCCCCTCCCACCAGTGGTGAGCCCATGGGAAGGGGGACCCACGTGTCCTTTTCGGGCTGAGCCCGGCCGGGCCCCATGGGTGCAGGCCCGGCCACCAGGCGCTCGCCATCGAGCCCCACCTCCAGGCCTGGCTCCAGAAGGGGGCCCCGGTGACCCGCGTCCGGGCGAGGGAAAACGTGGTCCGTTAATTTTATTCATCATAAGGGGTCATTTTGAGCCGTGCTCACCTAGGACCTGTTTGCCATGGGTGACCCTACCAGGGGCATAAAGCCCCAGACAACGTAGCTCCTAGGATCATTGGGGCGCGCAAACCCCTCCACCACGATAAGGTGACGGCTCACGGGGGGCTTTCTAAATTAATGTTTATATTACTAAATTACTCTGGTGGAAATAGCTACACAAGCAAAATTTGAAAATGTTATTTCCGCCTATGCAGAATTTTATAAAATAAGGCTGTAACAGCCTCTGATTTTATCTGGTTATGTAATAATACCAATATTTCAGTCCTCCAATGTCTTCGTAATGTATAATACTGATTTAGGCAGCCCGAGTAGTCCGCAAGTAGTCAACAAGCACCATAGTACCAAACAAGCACCATACACAACTCTAGTATTTCTGCTATAGGGGTCCATCTATAAAATGCATGATAACCAAAAATAAGCTGCCAGTCTGCAAGGGTTATCATGCCAAACTGTGAAGTAGAGATATGTAGCAAGTCAAAAATGCAAACTAGAAATTGCCCACCCATTATATTACAATTGGTGGTCTGGCTCATGGACTATGGTGTGGCAACCTGCTCTACGAAGTGAGCCGCTGCCACCCGGCAGGAGCGGCAAATTGTGATAGCTGCTGACCAGCTGGAGTCTTCCCAGTGGGGCAACAACAGCAAGTTGCTCTTGTCGGGTGGCTGTGGCTCAGCTTACTCACTAAGTCCAGGTTTGACTGCTCCAATCGCCACTCTTTTGCTCTTGCTCGTTTTTTTTGTTTTTGTTTTTTTTGCACTGAGTACACAAGATTAAGATTTAACGGTTGGACATTGTCCAAAACAAACTGAATACGAACAGAGAAAGTGTTTTATTTTGAATGAACACCAACATTTTTTTTTAAATTTTGAAGCATTATTGAGGAAATGGTGTTGACATAGTTGCTAAGATAATTTTATCAATAAAAGCAGTGCTGTAGTTTCAAGTATAATACAAATATGTTGAGGAATTGTCATTTGGTTGGGAAAATATTATTGGAAAGGTGGACTGTTTGATATGACACTGGCAAAGATAGATGCGCAAAATACATTTTTAGTAATTAAATAATTTTCGGACCAATTATAATATATACGAATAATAAGAACAATTATACCAAAAATTCAAAACAGCTGCTGGACATGTAACATTCTAATATACAAACTATTGTAGAAATATCATTGCAAATTTCTTGCTATAATGCAACAATAGGACATTTACACACAATTAGGACATTCATACTTTTTAAACAATATGATATAAATAGAAATGTACAGTATCAATGTACACTTGTCCATGTTACGAAGGCTTTCCTACATTTCTATACTCTGTGAAGATGATGTCTTTATATTTGTTTTAAACTGTCTTATTTTTAGGCTTTTCTGTACATCTATTCTTAACTTATTCCAAAATTTTACTCCATGAATACTAAAACAAAAGCTCTTTTGTTGTGCGTGTATCGCCAACCTTGAAATTTAAGTTGTCCCCTTAACTTAAAGTTCCCTTCCCTTTCAGTGAACATTTCCTGTTTATTTCTCGGTAATAAATTATTTCTAACTTTGTAGATTATTTGGACAGTTTTGAATTCAGTTCATTAGTCAGCTCATTACAATGGCGAGGTTTAATAATAGGAAAGGACTATTTGTTAATCTTCATTATTACCATAAATAATCATCTTATCTTAAATATGTCCATGGGAGTAGTGCTAGGCATGTTTGTAATTTGTGGATGCTGGTGTGTTCCTTGCATTAGGGCCTTGGTCGTCAGGAGTACCAATCGTGCGGTGGGCAGTCTTGGGGAAGAGCACCTGCCGTACCAGGCCGCCCAGTGGGAGGGGCATCTCGTCATGCCTGTCCCGGAGGTCCCAAAGCCGGGGGACTTCAAGGAGGTCAGATCTAAATCTATATGAATGGCTTTATATTAGCCAAGAGGTTAACCAAAAACCAAATTGGGAATTACACATCGCATAATCAGTTCAAAGTCTCAAGAGTCAGCGTGCCCTGATCTGAGCACGGGGCCAGCTGGAGAAGATCAGCCCCTTAGGCCGGGCCAGCCAAGGGTGAGACCAGCCCACATTATGTTTCGTTTTTGAGGACAGTATAAATGTGAGGGCTGCATGTTTGACAGCGCCCTTTTCTGCCCTCGCCCGTCTTGGGTGAGAGCATTCGCGAGGATGGAAAAGCTGCCCAGATCTGATCATTGTATGATTCTTGAATTACAGAGATGGTAAAGAAAACTGATGAGAAAATTCAATCGACTTGTGTGAGTCTTTATTTACAATGGATACCTTCTTGAAAGATAAAACGAACACGCATTGAGTAAGTAGTTGTTTTGTAAATTGCTAATTGGGCTTATGGACTCCAGACCTACAAAACATTCCAACACTGCTATTCTCACCAACACACTTGTGTTTCTCAACACACTGTTTAGTGGAGAAACCTTTAGCACAAACACTGCAACTGAACGGTTTCTTCCCAGTGTGTGTTCTTGTGTGCTTTATTGACGCTGATTTATCAGAGAAACTTCTACCACAATCTAAGCAGGAAAAAGGTTTTTCTCCACTGTGTGTTTTTGTGTGTAGTTTTAAACTTGACTTTACAGAGAAGCTTTTGCCACAATCTAAGCAGGAAAAAGGTCTTTCTCCACTGTGTCTTCTTGTGTGTTGTGTTAAATGTAGCTTTTGATAGAAGCTTTTGCCACAATCTAAGCAGGGAAAAGGTTTTTCTCCTCTGTGTGATCTTGTGTGTCGTGTTAAATGTGGCTTTTGAGAGAAGCTTTTGCCACAATCTAAGCAGGGAAAAGGTTTTTCTCCTCTGTGTGATCTTGTGTGTCGTGTTAAATGTGGCTTTTGAGAGAAGCTTTTTCCACAAACTGAGCAGGAAAAAGGTTTTTCTCCACCGTATGTTCTTTTGTGCTTAGTTAAATTTGATTCTTGAGAGAAACTTTTTCCACAAACTGAGCAGGAAAAAGGTTTTTCTCCACTGTGTGTTCTTGTGTGTTGTGTTAAATATGACTTTACAGAGAAACATTTGCCACAAACTGAGCAGGAAAAAGGTTTGCGTCCACTGTGTCTTCTTGTGTGTGCTGTTAAAGACCACTTTGAACTTAATGTTTTCCCACACTGAGAACATTCCCAGGATTTGTCACGAGTGTGACATGCCCTATCACCTTTAGCTTGTTCATCATCATCATCCTCATCCTCATCATCATCATCAGTGTCAGGAGAGAGTGATGATGTGTCATCACAATGTGCTTGTGATGGTCGCCAGCAGTCACATTCTGTTGTCACGCGTTGACTTGAGCTGCTGCTTGGAGGCTCCGCCCCTCTGTCGTCCTCACTCTCACCCTTGTCTTCATCTTCACTCTTTAAAGGGACAAAGGGCAGTGGTGACTTGTTGATATCCTCCTGCACCTCCTCCTTTTAGATGTGAGTGATGTCTGGCTCCTTTCGCTCAGGATGTAGATATTTTTCACAGACGTCTGCAAGACAAAAAGAAAGACACACATTTGGTTTGGTCACGTCAAATCTCAGGCGGTGAGTTTTATGTTCTGTATTATTGGTCGTACCACCTTGACTTGTGCCTGTCCGATCCCAACTTGGTCTGGATCATCGAGAAAAAAAAAAAGAATAAATGGAGGAAGAGGAAGAGGAAGAAAAAAAAAAAAAAGAAGAAAAAATGAAGAAAAAGAAGAAAAAAAAAGAAGAAGAACCAATCTCGATTTTTCTGTGTTTATGTGCGAGTTGCTGAGCAAAATGGCAAAAAGCCACCCGGAGTTGTTGAGCGAAGTTTAATCGAAGAAGCTCAAAGCAGAACTCCTCAGCCTCCGGTGGCGCCTCAGTCGCGGCAGATACCTACTACTCCCTCTCGAACAGGGGTGTGAAACTCATTTTTTGTCTGGGGCCACATTGTAGTTATGGTGTCCCTTGGAGGGCCGTTATGACTATGATCACCTTATATGATCACATATACACGACAAATTGATGGATAGCTAGTTTTGAAATTAGAAGCCCCTAAAGTAATTGCTCAATTATTTTTCAATGTGTTTTAAAGGGGAGGATTGGTAACAAATAACACATTGCAGTCTCTCATATCTCAATGTTGTTCAAAGTTGAAAACAATTTGCAAGAAACGTGAAGTTGAAGTTGACGTGATTTTCCTTTACCGGCCACATAAAATGAGGTTGCGGGCCAGATCTGGCCCCCGGGCCTTGACTTTGACACCTGTGCTCTAGAACACCTGCCCAAGGTAAGCAAAATATTGTATTGTTTGCTTCAGTCATGACCACAGTATTACTACATTGTAGTTGGATTAAAAATGTATTTGTGTTCGGTTGGTTCATCATGATTAGTGTAACGCTAGATAATCAACGGTAAAATGGTATTAGTCTTCTTTGAACTAAATGAGATCGTGAATCTACTTTGACTTTCAGCTTCGTCAGACAACTCAAAACCGTACATTGGAGCGATTTGATCTATGGAAGCCCTGCGACGTGATATGAAATGAACATTTCTGGTGCTCACTTGTAAAACACACCGAGTTCCAAATGATGATGCAAATGACTTTAATTTCCCTCAGATTTTTACAAATACTCTATGCCAGGGGTCACCAACTCCGGTCCTCGAGGGCCAATACTCTGCATGTTTTACATGTTTCCCTCCTTCAACACACCTGATTCAAATGATCAGGATCATGATCAGAATTCTGCTGAGCTTGCTGATGATCTGATCATTTAACTCAGGCGTGTTGGAGGTGTGAAACATCTAAAACATGCTGGATAGGGGCCCTCGAGGACCGTAGTTGGCGAGCCCTGGTCTATGCGAATGGCACTCAGCGTTAGAGGTAAGATCGGGCCTAAAAAATCCAGCCCGACCCGACCCGACCCAGGCCCTCGGGTATTAAAATCCGACCCAGCCCGAGCCCGAGCAATTAACTTGATTTGCAGAGCCCGAAGCAAACCCGAAATTTCATATTTTATTTGTGAGGACTCGGGAGGAGGAGGGGTGATTTATGATAACAAATTAAAACCTGTCTTTTGTAACGAAATCTAAGTTAAACAAGACTGTATAAACATTTACATCTTTTATATTTCTGTGTCTGCAGAGGTTACATTAACCGACAATTTTCCATCATTGACGGATTTTCTTAAGAGCTGACGGGAAAAATGTAAGGCCGTCCTTCATTTTGACGGGTTGAAAATTGGGCCATAAACCACAGCAGCACTACGTCCTTAAGACTCTCACTTTAAGAGAGAGAGAGAGAGGCAGACACATCAATTTAGTATACATTTTTATAAACACATATTTATTAAAAAAAAAAAAAAAAAAAAGTCAGCGAGAGAGAAGCCCGGCCCGACCCGACCCGAGCGTAATAATTGACATTTTAGACTCGGGCTTGGGTTTAAGATTTTACCTCTACTCAGCATAATTTACCAAGTCATCAACAGTTAGTGAATAATTTGAACGTTTTTAAACAACCAACAACTATTTTTTTCAAAAATAAAAATGTCGGGGGGTTTTTTGTTCAATAACACAGCTATAAATGACATGCACGGCAGCGTTTCAATAGATTTTATAGGTTATAAAGAACAGCCAGTAGTCATTTGTTGACTTTGTAGCATTAGGAGGTTTGTATTTGCGGAAATCAAAAGCTGTTTCAACCCAAAACATCTGATCAGGTCAAGTTACATTTGAACATAGGACATGTTCTTTGGTAGCAGCTTGGCAAGTCTTGCATCCATTGAACTTGGCAATGTTTGCAGATTCCCTGCTTGACTATTTGCAGGATATCACAATAGCCTCCTGAAGCTGCTGTTTGGGTGTGGACAGCCTTCCCAACCTCATCGTCCTCTTCTTGAGGATGCTCCAACAGTTGTGAACAGGCTTGACAAGGTCAGGGGAGGACGGGGGCCACACCATGACTTTCTCCCCTTTTCTGCCCAAAGCAGTCAAAGATGCAGCGGTAGTCCTTGCGGCATGAGATTGTTCACTGATGAGATCCGTGCAAGCCCGGATGGCCGCGATGGATGCAATCGTGTACGGTCGGTGGATGGCCACCATGTTCCAACAAGGTTGCAATGTCATGTTTTGAGCCGGAACCAAGGAAGAATATACCTAACTGTCTGATTCTAGATGACCTAAAACATTTCATAAAAATATGACACAAGGAACAAAGACAAGAGAGTTGAACTTTTTTCTCATGAGGAGAACGAACAGGGACAAATCTCTGACCGCTTTGCACACACACTGTCCATTGCCTCTTATTTACAAAAGGTCGGTTTTTCTTGTTACATTGGCATTTGCTCCAACAATTGGGAATTGTAATAAATGTTAAAACAGACTACTGCAATAAAGTAATTTAAACCGCTGCAATAAAGTCATTTATAGACAGGAACGTCTTCTTGAGATAAAGAAAAAATATAAATATATGCCAAACACTGCATTTTAAGGGCAAACAAGGAAAATGTATCTCATCTAAGCAGTCTATGGAACAATATGCTGTGTGTGTATTTAGGTATGTATGTTACATGCTGCAGCTGTGTATGCTAAATATATTAGCCGGATATGTGCATTTGTGCGTTGACTTGCTGTTTTAGTTCCAGTTGAACTCAATGCTCAATGTTGGTTGGCATTAGACGTACTTTGCCGATTCTGACTTTGGGTCCAGACGGAGCCACAGTTCTCGGCGCCGGCTGAGGGTTAGGGTAGGGGTTAGCCCAGTTAGCCCGCCGGATCGGCCGGGCGGGATCACCGGGTCCCAGCGGCCGCCACAGCTGTGGAGATCCGCGGCAAGGGCCCGGCGGATGTCCAGAGTCGCCACCACCGCACCCGTCGGCGCGAAGTGAGCGGAGGGGCCGACCGAGAGGAGCAGACAGTGTGGCCGAGCAGCCGTATACTCGCGCCGCAGCTTCACGCGGCAGGACGGCCTGCGCACCGTGCGCACACATTTTTTTTTGTCTGTCTTCCTTCGTTCGTGCTTCTTCCGCGCGGCTAACTAGGAATCAAAACTTAACACCGACATTCTAAAATCTGAATGATCCCGGGGGAACCGTAATGACGGTCCCAGTTCCACTCGATTCCCGGTTATGAGTCCCCAACTCTAGTCAGCATCAGCAGTAGTCACAATAATTCAAGACCAAAAGTAGCAACAACTTCACACACGAAAGGAAACAACACACCGGTAAATATAGTACAACTTGTCTTTACAATAGACATGGTCAGAAGTGTTAATTCCAACTGCAACAAAGCATTTGGGCTGGGAAAAAATATCGCTTTGCAATATATTGTGATACTTTTTGTGCCGATACATTAATGGGATATCAATACTTTGGATAGCTATTACGTTTAATGGTTTCTTAACTCATAAAATATTAAAAATTGTAACATAAGCATACCGTTCAGCCTGTTGTTGCCTCTATTCTAGTTTCATTTTAAATTGTCCCTCATTTAAATTTTAAATGACATGTCTGTTCTTGGTGTTGGATTTGATCAATTATTAGGCATTTTATGGCTGGTGTGATTTGTACTCCGGAGTGACTTATAGTTCGGAAAATACAGTAATGCCAGGTTTGAATGAATGAGTTTCAGGCGACTGAAAGTGCGCTCTGCCTGTGCATTGCTTATTGGAACAGTCAGATAGTTCCTATATCATTTTTCAAGGTTCAAGGTTGCAATGATAAAGGGCAGAATGTCGGCAGTGGAAGGCCCTGCTCCATCGGGGAACATGCCTTTGAAAAAGTCCCTGAAAGCACAATATTCGTCAATAAGACATTCATCATATCCCCCCAACACAATGCAGTGACCAAATCTGACTTTACACTCCGTGCTACCTGCCGCTGCAAGGGTCAACTGCGGCAACATTACATTTACATACCATTAAATCAAATATTTAACAGAGAAATCCCTCATTCTATGGTACTGCTTATACTGCCATGCGGCCAAATTGGTGCCGTTTGCGTCCCCAGGCCATTACATTAAAATGTTTTTATAAAGCGTCCTGCACATTGATATGTATAAATTAACGAAACTGTCATGGCTAAAACCCACTAAGAGTTTCAGTACAAAAACTGACATGATAAAACAAGTACTGAGATGAACCAATGCACATTGAGTTGTTCAATATGCGTGTCATCAAATTTTGTGCTCAGAAAAAGAGGAAAAAATATTGAACTTTGAGTTTATTTTGAGAGTACTACAAAAAGAAATTGGCACTCATTTGGTGGAATGGTCCATATAATATAAATAAATATAACAACATAAAACATGTGCAATGTATGTGTATTTCCATTTTAATTTGAGAATAATCTGATGCACAGTCGTTTTTTCCTGAATGCATTACCAAGACTCAGACTCGGGTGCCAAAAAAGCGTGATCGGAACATCCCGAGTCAAAGATATTTGTTTTATGTTTGTTTTAAAGGGAGATCCATCGTTACGTACGCACGGTGTGGGGATGTTCTGAATTTGTTTGCAGAATAAGCACAAATTCAAGTCACGGTCATGAAGTCCGCTAAGTAGAGCACCAGAAGTAGTGGGAATTGGTTTCAACTACGAATGCGAAAAGGAAGTGCTGTGTTAGCTGCCTAAATGTTACTGATTTAATAGCATTTGATCAGTCTGCCTTAATAAGTGTCACATTTCTCATGCCAGGCTGTGTACACTTGCCTATTGGTTACTTTTTGTCCTTTTGCCCATTTTGACTATTAATGTTCAGACTTGTTCAAATTAACACTGATTGTGATCTTGTAAGCACGTTCTGTTGTAATTTTGATTTTTAATCAAATACAATATGACAATATAAAAACCTATGTTGGAGGGAATGTTAAGTTATGTAATCTCGAAGAGTAATAAGGGTAACATGTATACATGAAAACGGAGTGAACTCAAGAACTCAAGAGGGCCATGGGTCTGAGCCATGAAACGTCAAGGCTGAAAAGAAAGAGTCCCACTCCTGCCCACGCCACAACTAACGCCCAGGCACTTAGGCAGCACGTTTGATGCTATTCGTTCTTGGAGTGTTCAAAAATTGTACCATTACAATGTGTTTAGAAAGTGTGTTTCATTTCTGTGATGTAAACGAAATTACAGTAGACTGAATTTGGTCATGGACCTGACGCGATGTATGGCGAGGCAAGCAGTTTGAGTGTTGAAGAAAAAATAAAAAGCTACCGACAATTTTTTAGCCGTTTAAATGTATCCTAAGTGTTTGGATGAGGTAAAACTACGCATGTGTGCACGAGACTGTGATGGGTTCACTGACCTGGCCCGACTGGGCCAGTACATTCATTCATTCATTCATTATCCATACCGCTTATCCTCACAAGGGTCGCGGGCGTGCTGGAGCCTATCCCAGCTGTCTTTGGGCAGTAGGCGGGGGACACCCTGAATTGGTTGCCAGCCAATCGCAGGGCACACAGAGACAAACATCCGCACTCACAATCACACCTAGGGGCAATTTAGAGTATCCAATCAACTTACCATGCATGTTTTTGGAATGTGGGAGGAAACCGGAGTACCCGGAGGAAACCCACGCAGGCACGGGGAGAACATGCAAAACTCCACACAGGGAAGCCGGAGCCGGGATCGAACCCACGACCTCTGAACTGTGAGGTGGACGTACTAACCAGTCGACCACCGTGCCGCCCTGGGCCAGTACAAATTTCATAAATAAGATGAAATCAACACGTACTTGATTTTTTACATTTAATATTTTTAATTTCAGCCACTTAAATTGATGAATCATCATTGATGTTTTCTGCACTGTGCACATTTTTTTAAAGTCAGGTTAAATACTTCCATAAGGAATGGCTTGAACAAGATATCAAGCCCAGAAAATGGAAAATGGTAAATATTCAGTTATTATTTGTACTTGGGGGGCATTGGTTTAGATCATGAACTCCCAGTTGCTCCTGCGCGTCATCAGTATGTCAATGAGGAGACAGTGTGAAGGGCTTTGAGTAGAGAAGCAAGATACAAGTGACAGCCCATTTATCATTCCCCCCACAAACGGTTATTCTTTGGCACACATTTTCTGGACTGATTTCATTTGGCATGAACAAATGTTAAGCAGACCTGCATGTAAAAGGGAATGAATACAAATAAAGAGGCAAAAACCTTGAACGCATTTCCCCCGAAAAACTTCACCGGACCATCATTACCATACACTAGTAAAGACATTGAAATACAAACACATGTGACGTGCATATTTTAACGGTAGAAAGTCGTTCTTTACAAAGCAAATCAGAGGAATAAGTGTACAAACCTCCTCCGTCTTGCACAACACGAGGCTGCTTGCAAACTTCGCCCAGCAGTTGAAGATGTTGCTCGTTCTCTTCTTTTATTCCACAAAGTTCCTCCTCGTACTTTGTTGTCGTTATTGCACACATCTCCATACAACAATCGCAACAAATGCGCACTTCCTGATCGCTGTTTGACGACGAGTCGTGTGCTTCTCTTTGTTAGCGAGCTAAACTAAGCTCAGCTAAAATAAGATAACAAGGCGGAGAAGCATCAACGCGCGCCGAGACGAGATCATCCAGACACAAATATAGGTCATTAAAGTATTAGTGATGGACGTCCTTTGTTGAGGCTTTAGTGGGTTCAGCACTAAATCGGAAAGAATGATTCAGAGGAGCGTGTTTGGTTATGGAATGAAAAACCGTGCACAGAAGTAGACGTGCGGCAGAAGTGAGGCAGGCCACGCCCCGCTGCGATAGAGCAGACCAGTCATGGACGATGGACCCATAGTTGGGGACCACTGTATTAAATTAGAAACAAATTACATTCCAGCAATCACAAAAAATAGTTTGAATTAAGGTGACAAACACACTTTTGAAAAAATTCAAAACTTACATTCTACAAGTCAAACACTAAATTAAGAGAAACCTTAATACAATTATTTTATTCCTAAGCATTATAAACATTTGTGTGTCATTGACGTGTAAAGTCAAAATAAATATCTTGTGAATTTTGAAAAATGTCAGATAAGAGTGTTGTCGACACTAAGCCATAATTGAATGATTATCACCATGTATATAAAATAATCTAGAAAATCATGAAAAATCAATGTGCTGAAACCATTCCCTACTGAACTGTAGTAATCCCGCATGGTCGGGGTTACATTACAGACCACACCCACCATAAGTGTAATCATTTTTCTTTTTTGTTTATATCCTGAGCAAATGCTGGACAACTTGAATTTTGAAAATGCATCACACAGATATGTAATGAATACACCTGGGAATTGTTTTAAAATGTGAAAAAATATGCACGATACAGTAAGTCTCCTGAAGTCTTAATTAATTACTTTGAGGCGTTATCAATGGAGGTTTTGATTTTCTAAGGAATGCTATGAGTAAAACGCACATCTACTAATTTCTAAAAGAAAGTAATGTCAACTTGAATATTTTCAAAAAAATTAAACATTATTAATAAAACGCTAACACATTTTATGGAACATTTTGGTAATCAAAAAAATGTTTGCCTTGAAAGCATTGTTTTTATTAATGAATAATCCACCCCCTCGCCCAAAATACACTGAAATTATTGTATAATTGTCAGTATGTCTATTGTGTTGAGTTGGGTAGGGTTGCAAAAAGCTCATCATTTTAAGGCACTGAACATACTCAAAACAAACTAACAGTGCTTCATTTAGCAAATTTCTGAATTCTTGTGAGAACACATTGCACCAGTGAGGAAAATGAATGTTGTTAGGAGACGAAAACCCTTTGCTGGCAATTTTTATTGAAGCGTTCTGATACATTCTAGTAAGAACAAAGTAAAAAGAAAAGTAAATTATGCCACCACATCATTTCTATGGCCTGTTCCTCACACAACCTCAATGCTTCCAATCTAAGTCGCACACTTGGACTTGTTGATGGTGTTTTCAGCAGACCTGTTGCCCAAGGACACTTGACATGTGTAAGGGGCGTCCGCGTTCCAGTCTGACGTCTCCACGGTCAGATAGCTGCTGACTTTGTAGGTTCCATCCGCTTGTCGCATGGCGGGACCGGTGGCGGCGCCGCCTCCCACCGCAAGGCCGCGAGCCAGCTAGGTGACGCCTGCAAACAGCGATGGCTGAGAGGTCACGCAGACCAGGGTAGCCTCCTTGGACTGGAGCTCGGGACTGGCCGGGGAGAAGACTGTCACCACTGGGGAAGCGAGGTCAGAGTCTGGAGTGATAAAATCCATTTGGTTTGTGTTAGTGACCCATGAAGTACTAAAAAACGGAATGTAGCGCCATAACATTGACATACACTGTACATAATGATGAAGACTACAACATACATTCAATTACTAGTGTAGCGTATTTTCTTAAGTTGAGCAGGGTCAGTCGATGCGTTTGTCCGGAGCAGACGCAAGGCCAGGCTGAGTTGATGATGAAAAGACTTCTCTGACAATTCAGTTGACTGGGAACAAGATTTTATTGATACCAATACAGCTGATGCCAAAAGAAGTTGCTCTCCGAGTTGCTGTGGCGCGCGCTCCTCCCGTCTCATGTCTCTCTTCTTATGGGGAGCAGGATGAATATTCAAACTTGATTATTACATATGCATTGGGTGCCCTTGAATAACTAATTCCTTTGTCTATTTCCCGCCTGACACCTTCCAGACCCCCTGGGCAGGGAGGTGCCTAACCCCCTCGGATGCCCCAGACAGAGAGGTGCCCCAAAGTTTGCTACTCCTAACACCCCTTAAGATTGATTACCTTGAGACTATTCAACTTCAATCAGGAAAAACAAAGGAGATCTTATCCAGATGTCCCCTACCTGATGACATCCTGTCTCCGCCTTAGCAGACCAGTGTCCTGCTGATCCCTTAGATCCCACGCATGCCCACTTCTCACTTAACACAGGCGTAACTGAAGTCTAACTGCACTATTCTATATTAAAATATACCTCACTAGAACAGACAAAACTGGACTCAGCACCTCTTTCAGGCCCCCTGACCCACAGTTTGGGAACCTGAGTTCAAATGAACTAAAAAGACTGGTATAAATTATTTCTGTTATTGATAATAACAAATCTGAAGTTTGTAGCCTGCACCATACTGAAAAGCAATTCTAATATGATTAAAAAATATATTTTATATTTCTGTAAAATGGTACATGATTAATATATTGCTATTATGGATAGCAAAGTTGACCACATTATTAACACAAATATGGCCATCATAATAAAATCGAAAAGAATGAAAATAGCTAAATATGAAAAACAATTGATATATTGTTATTGTGCATGGCAAAAGTAACCAAAGTATTATCATGAATATAAAGATTAAAAAAATCATATGAGAAATAACACGAAACAACAAAACAATTACTACATATGGCACATGAAAAAAATAAAAGAAAATTCAACCACATTATTAACACAAATGTTGTGATAAAAAAGAAAACACAACTAAATGAAAGAATAATCACTGAACAGTTATCACACATTTGCCTTGTTTGCTAAGATTGAACATATAGTGTTGAGTGATTTAGTGATAGTTCAAATTAGAGTGATAGTATTACTAGATTGCATTAAATATCTATGTGAAATGTTATTGCTTTGTGTAAGAATAATTGTAAATATAGTAATCATACATTTTCTGCTATAATGATGCTTTGCATAACTAACTGCGAGAAGACCAGATGGAGCCACACTGACGATTGCCAAGATGAAGATGATTGCTGAAATTTCCTGCCACAGTGTTGATTTCTCTACTAAAGATTTCCTCATGTCTTACCACACATGTGTTAAGTAAATTTCCACCTACGTGCATGCACATTGACAAACAAATACAACGGTCCAACTGCCCTTTTGCTCACCCCATCCTTTCGAGTTGGAACGCCCATGTAACTAGGGAAGTAAGAAAGAATAAAAAGAAAGGAGCCGGAGAGACTGTTTTAGAACTCACTCAAGAATTGTATTGTACAGTACTTCTCTGTTCTCCTTGCAAACATAACAATTGAAAGAGTGTCTTCATCTCCTTGTTTTGTGTGGTTTTCATAAATGTCTGTCTGATAAACCTGACACTCTGCAAGGAAGAATGTTTCTTCCGCTCTTATATGTGCTCACAATGAAGAAATTGCTTCTGCTTTTTCTATTTTCATAATAACCATCCGAAGAGAAAGTGTGAAAAGAACAAGCAAGAAGGAGAAGCAAGACGGGGGCCTCGGCTTTCTTTTCTTAGTCTAGAAAGTTGTTGATGTGACGAAAATGTTTTGCAATCTAATGCTTTGGCGCATTTTTGACTCATGTAAACAGTCATTTCTCACCCACATGCACACACATAGATAACAAGTTCACGTATCTCCAACAGTTTGCATAAAAACCCCACCCCTGAGGTTGAAGATACCCATGTAAACAGGGACCCCGAAAACCGATAAAAAGAGAGGGAACGAAGAGATATTTTAGAACTTAGAAGTATTGCTGTGTAGAAATTGTGCTTTCCCGTCGTTCTCCTTGCAAACAAAGAATTGAGCGTCTTTCCTCTTCATTGGTCATGTCTTATTCCAAGCCGCTTATCCTGTACAAGTGTACAGGGTCGCGGGGAGCTGCTGGAGCCTATCCCAGCCGACAATGGGCGAAAGGCAGACTACACCCCGAACTGGTCGCCAGCCAGTCGCAGGGGACGCAGATAGACACCGTCACTGAGCGGGAACCGATCCCACGCTGCCCGCATACAAGTCAGGCGAGTGTACCACTACACCGTCAGTGACACACCTCTTCATTGGTGTTGTGTTATAAATTGCTGATAATTGATGAACCTGACACTAAATCCAGGATTTAAAAAATGAAATAACTAAATATATCACGTAAACAATATGCAAATCTAACCAGACAAATATATAGTCCTAAAAACACTAAAGATAAAATGTTAAACAACAAAATAATAAATGCTAAAGATGACACATAACATACTTACTAGTTGTTAATATGAAAAGGTTATTACAATATGTTGGAAATCGTCATGGGTGGCGTCAAGTTTTATGCATGTCACGTGTATAGCATAGCTCAATGTTGAACACTAAGCTTGTCCATGTCGCCTTCATGTAACATTGTTTGAAAAGAAGGGCCTGTTAAGAATATCTTGATTTGCCTTGATTTGTTGCTCAGAATAAGTATGTTAATCGTATTTTAAGCTTAAAGGGACGGTGGGATGGCCATGTTTTCACTAACAAGTTCATTTTATATATTTTTTGATCGGGAAAATGAAAAGAGTTGTAATTTTCTATTTTATCAATAAATTTGGGAGAAATTAGGAAATAAGTAACCCCATGAATAATGCCTCTCGTTAATTAGGCCAATGGCCGCGCCCCCTAAAGTTCTATCCTTGTTCGGCCGGAGTCACGCGAGGAACCGATTCCAAACTCTCCATCAATCATTATACTATCATTGCTTATAACGTCCAAAAACGGCGATCAATTGGCACCAAAATTTATGTGCACATCCATACTAATTGTGAGTTTGGGTCTGGTCACTCTATTGCCGATGGAGAGTCATTTTGAAATGATTCAACAATTCTATTATAAACAGCAAAACGAGATACGTATATAGAATTAAAAATGAGTGCGATCAAATTGTGTTTCTGATTAAATGCACCACAATTTGCAGCACAAATGGTTACATCTGTCGGTGACTTGATGAAAGTGCTCCACACGCGCTGTGGGAGTTCTAATGTAGTTAAACATCGCCCTCGTGTGGTTGACGGCTGCATTACATCAGCAGGCACTGCTCATGTAACACCATGGAGAGCCTTTTATCTGGGTAGGCACACAGCAGGGATAGCTCGATGTGCTGTCCTCTCACCTCTTCTTCACGAATACACACACTTAACTTTTCCAGGATGACTGGACAAACCCTGATTTCACAATCACTGTCCAGTGAGAAATGACCACGAAAAAAAACTAGATAAAAAGCCTTTGACTAACAAAAAGAATTAATGCATGTAAACTAAAAAATGATCATATAGAACACACACATCCCTAAAGCAAGATTTATCAAGCAAACGATTGAGAAGAACAAAAATATATGAAACTAGAAACAGTATAAAAGGAACTCGGATTACACTGAATAGCTTCAACAAACCTCCGAAATCAACCTAAACAGCCCTTCGGTTGCTCATTGATTAGAAAAAAGACTGTTTATTTGTAAAAACGGAGAGGATCATATGAGGTGTATGATTTCTCCAGCTGACTCAAAGTTTAGAGTGGCAAGGTATGGATGTGGTGCTCCTATTAGAGAACACAGGCCCGTATTCCACTTCACGTCTATTTATTGCGTTCTGCAACAACGCAGACAAATAATAACTTAACATCATCATCCAATGTATAACAATATGCCTATACTTTACAATTGACTGTATTGAGAAATTAAAAAATACAAACAATACACATTCACACGTCTCATCATCAGGTTGGTTATCATATTAGCCAAAATAACTAACCAGTGGTGACATCACTCACAAAAATATAACTATGCTATTATTTACAGCAGCCACCCGATACGAAGTAAATGATCAAACTCACCTACTAACATTTACACACAATAACAAACGAGGTGAAACACAGGCAATCGGCAAATAAGGAGTCTATACTAGCTTTGTCGAAGGTGGAAAGAAAAACAACGTCACTCGCTATCGATACTTAGCGCTTGAGGGGCATTCAATGACCGCTCAAAGTGTGGGACATCTCAGTACTATGTGGTAACTCAATGAACTAATCAAATGGCAGCAATTATTAGTAGTAAAAACAACGTGGGCTTTCTAACACAGCCGCCCCCGACTGTCTGCATAGACAGTCGAATCCGAGGTAGAAAGACCACTCAAGTGGGAGAACCTTTGATGTCGTCCTCCAGCTTGGGGAGCTTGACCAAGCGAGCTACGGGTCGAATGTAAGTCCGATCCTTAACCTTAAGGGCAGCAGTCCGGATGCGTCCATCAGCTCCAGGGTAAGTAGTTGTCACTGTACTAATTGGCCATAAAGCTCGTGGAAGCTGTGGATCAACAATAAGCACCACTTGATTTGGCGTGAGATGTTTCCTGTTTCTGCCACTTCTGTCTTTCCTGTAAGATGAGCAGGTAGTAGCCGATGAATCTGGACCAGAAGTGGTCAATTAGAACTTGACTGTGTCGCCATCTGCTATTCCCAAGGGTGTTACTGGAGTCATACACAGCGTGAGGGAGTGATGCACCGTAGCGTCCCATTAGCACAGGGGTGTCAAAGTCAAATGGACGGAGGGCCAAATACAAAAACCTGCGACAAGCCGAGGGCCGGACTGATAGAATGTTCATTGAAATTTTTTTAAAATGTCCGCTGATGATGTCACGCTTTATATTTCTGTAATATATTTCTTTGCCTCTATGTTTGCCACCCCCCTGTTTGTTGTGTTTTTATGTTCTGGGTTACTAAATAAAATAAAGTACATTACTGCTACTTTTGCGAGGCAGCTCGTACGTCACTTACGCTTATGACCCGAGAAGAAGCCGCTGCCCGTCTTGTGAAACAAGATCAGTGGAATATTTGCGTTTCTCCTGCCTAACTGGAAACAATTTTCTGGTTGACTCGGGCTGCAAGGTTGTATGAACTGTACATAATGTGAAGTAAAACGGAGAGGATCATATGATTGGTATGATGTCTCCAGCTGATTCTATTTACGTGGCAAGGTATAGATGTGGATGCTCCTGTCAGAGAACACAGGTCCGTATTCCACTTGACACGTCTATTTACTGTGGTCTGCAACAACACAGACAAAGAATAACCTAGCAACATCATCCAATGCATATCCATTTGTTAACAATATGCCTAAACATTACAATTCACTGTATTAAGCAATTAAACAGCCAAACAAGACTGTACATACAATACACATTCACACGTTTCATCACTAAAATAGTAAGCATACTAGCCGAAATAACTAACTAGTGTTCATCAACGTGACATCACTCACGAGAACATTTATCTAGGCTATTATGTACAGCAGTTACCTGACACGAACCCAAATGATTAAACTCACCTTTTAACATTTACACACAACAAACGTGTTGAAACTCGGGCAATCTGCAACTACTGCGTTTGCTGGCACAAACAAACTACAAGCTGTGTCGAAGGAGGAAAAACTTTTTTAAAAAGTCACTCGCTATCAACACTTTGCGCTTGAGGAGAGTTCAATGCCTGCTCACAGTGTGGGACATCTCAGCACGTCGAAACTCAATGAATTTATCAAATGCCAACAATTACTAATAGTAAAACAACGTGAGCTTTCGAACATGAAGTATTTCTTAATAGAGCGTGTTTTACTCCAAATAACTTCACCACAATCCGATTCTGAAAGCCACGAAAAGTGACGTGAAGTCTTGAATCGGCATGTAGACGACCGAAAGACGATCCTCACAAAAGTAGCGTCAATGTTCGTTATAACAACAGCCAGGAGGTGACAAACATAGATGCAAAGAAATATGTTACAGAAATAGTGTAACGGATTGGGTTATCTGAGTTGTGGTCGAATTTGTGTCTTGCCAAGTTGTGTTGTTTCCGAGGTTAATGAATGCATCGTGCGGCTCGCTTGATGGGAGGGCATGCGAGCGAGAGTAGCGGAGGACGAAGAGGAGAGCTTGACTGAACGGTTGTCGTACTGTATTGGCGTCGGCTGATGATGTGGCAACCTGCTCTAAGAAGTAAGCCGCAGCCACCCGACAGCAGCCGGTTGGACTAATAAAATGTGATACTTAAACAACGTCTGTGTTCTTTCAAGACGCTATAATATATGTTAAAGCGTGACGTCATCAGCAGGCGCGAAGGACCCGATCACTTCTGCTACCCACACCGGCTTGCTGCGGGCCAGATCTAATAATAAAGCAGTATCCTCACAGGGGCCGTAGAAAACCTTCCCGTGGGCCGGATGTGGCCCGCGGGCCTTGACTTTGACATGATGCATTAGCAGAATGCCAGGCGTGATGTGATCTGGATCCGCTATGTCAGATGAGATGAGAAACGTTGCAAATACATCAGGAAGGCATCAGTGTCAAGTCTAAGAGGTCGAAATGCACACAACGGGTCGTCATGCACTGGAAGACTATGCCCCAACGCTTCTCTGTCTAACGTCCAATTTTTACAGTATATGGACCAAAACAATCAACGCCAGTCGAGAAAAAGGGGGGTTTACACAAGCGCAAACGAGCTGTGGCAAAGCAGCCATTTTAGGGATGGAAGGGTTGCCACGCCATGCTTGGCACTGCATGCATTGGCTCTGATGTCTCTTGATGGCTTCCCTCTCGCGCAGAATCCAAAAACGACGACGCAGTTCGGCTATCACTCTTTCGGGTCCTGGATGAAGGAGTGTCTCATCAAAATCCTGGATGATGAGCTTGGTTAGTGGATGTTTTGGGTCCATCACAATTGGATGGATGGTAACGGATTCTAGATGCTCGGCTCTTTGCAACCTTCCTCCAACTCTGAGAAGTCCCGTTTCTTTATCATACTCAGGAGATAGGGATTTCAAATGACTGCTGGTTGGTAATGCTCGCTCAAGAAATAAGTGCATTGACTTCTTCTGGGAGTGTCTCAGACTGGGCCTGTTTTAAAAGGAGAGTCTCAGCTTGGATGTAATTAAGACGCATCATTGGGCAAGCGAGAATTTGGATCAGCCGCCCCATGTAGGAATGTCGCTGTAGCCTTCCGCAGGTCCTTCCATGTAGAGAACATGTTGACATCAGGGAGCTGAGGATTGGAGTTGACGGTCACATGGCCGCAGAATGAAGATTTCTTCAACTCACTATCCTGTGGATTTGGGCCAGCAGTTGGGCTGATCGGCCATTGTTCCTCAGCATGGCGGAGGAAATCAGGTCCTTGGTGCCAACGGTGTGGTCGGGACAACTCCTTCAAAGTCTTGCCCCGTGTGATGTCATCAGCTGGATTGTTTGCACTATCCACATATTTCTAGTTGCTCATGTCGGTAAGGTTCTGTATTTCGGCCACACGAGTGCCCACGAAAACCTTATAGTGACAAGATTCTGATTTGATCCAGTGGAGAACTGTAGTAGAGTCTGACCAGAGTATGACATTCCTGATGGGTAAGGTGAGTTCAGTTAGGAGGACATCAACTAGCTGAGCGCCAGTGAGGGAAGCACTCAGTTCTAATCGTGGCATGGATAGTTGCTTCTTTGGAGCCACGCGGGATCTCGCCAAGACAAAACAAACGTGGACTTGCCTTTGTGCATCTTCTGTCCGTAAGTAAGCAACAGACCCATATGCTCTTTCGGACGCATCGCAAAAGATGTGATGATCTCTACTTGATGTAGGATGGTCAGCAGATGGTGCTGCATAACATCTGGGGATTTCCATTTGAATGAGGTCAGGAATCTCTTGCTCCCAAGTGATCCATCTGTCCCTTAGACTCTGTGGCTGGATTGGGTCATCCCATTTTAATTGCTCCTTCCATAGATCCTGTACGAGAACCTTAGCTCTTGTGGTGAACGGTAAAATGAAGCCTAGCGGGTCATATTGACAGGCCAGTACCTTGTAGACCTTCCTCAATGTTGGTTCAGATCTCTCTACAGGTCTGTGTTTGTACTTCAGAGTGTCACGGAGGCAATCCCAACGTAATCCAAGAGTTGGTTCTTGAAGGTCCACGCTACATTGGGACAGCCAGAGCTCGCTGCTCTCAGATCTGGCTTCGGGTGGAAGATGTTCAATGACTGCCGGAACGTTGCTCGCCCACTGACGTATCTCGAAACCACCACTGTGAAGAAGTTGGCGCAGATCATTGACAAGGGTCTTTGCTTCCTCCTTTGAATGGGTGCTGCTGAGACAGTTGTCCACATAAAATGATTGCTCGACACAATCAGCAAGATTACTGTTGGATTTGCTTGTGTCTTGGAAGTGTCGCTGTAGGGCGTAGATGGCACAGCAAGGGCTGCATGTAGTACCAAATGGCAGAACTTGCCATTCATAGATTTTTGGTTGCTCAGTCCTCTTCATATCTCTCCAGATGAAATGCAGAATTTACTTGTCATGCGGTAAAAGACGGATTTGGTGGAACATATCTTTGATGTCACCGCTCACTCCTACTTGATACTGCCTGAGCCGGATAAGGACTCCTAGTGATGGACCTAGAGCAGGTCCAGGGAGAAGGTGGTCATTCAGGGACTCCCCTTCATAGTGGAAAGAACAGTTGAAGACAATCCTGTCCTTGTTGTTGCGCTGCACCATGTGGTGAGGTATAAACCAGGATTCTGGGGTTGATTTAGCTACCTCGGGTGAAATCACTGCCACGAGGCCCATTGATTCCAACTTTTGGATCTCCTGGCAGTATACCTGAGCACGATGCAGGTCCTTATCAAGTCTCCTCTCGGTGCTACGGAGGTTTGGTAACACTGCCTCCATGGGAGCATGAAATGTAGGAGAGTTGGCACGGCGAAGCAGTGGTGTTGCATATCTCTCTATCCCGTCTACAGGGACCCTGATTGTGCAGGTTTCGAGAAGGTCTAAAGCTTGCTGATCTTGCTTCGATCTAGTTACCTTCTTCTTATTTGAATAAGGTAGCACATCAATCTGCCAAAGGCGCTCAATGTTCTTATGGAGCTCACATGACGGTGTGGCCATTGCTGTGAACAGGCACTGTTGCTCGGAGGTGAATACTTCACCAGTACTGGTGGGACCTTGAAGTGACCAGCCAAATTTGGTGTGGACTGCGATGGGTTCTCCAACTGGACCTGAACACACTGGCTCAATGGGTGCCAAGAGGTGTGGCATGTCGGACCCGATAAGCAACAGAGGTTGAGCGTGGTGGATAGGAGACAATGATAGGTTGCGGAGGTGTTTAAATTGCCTTTGGAGTGTCATCACTGGATAAGAATGTTCAGAGAGAGCAAGATTCTCAGAAGTAAATGCGTGGTGTATGTGGTATTTCTCCTCTGGTTTGGCGAGGGATGATGCCTGGAAAGCAACAGAAGCACCATGTAGCTGCACCCCCCTTTGATGCACTGTTCTGAGGGTGAGTGTCTCAGGCTTTGAGGTGAGATTCAGAAGTTTCACAGCTTTCGGCAAGATGATACTTCGCTCTGATCCATCATCCAGCACTGCGTAAGTCTCAATTACTCTGTCTCTATTATGTAGTAAGACTTTCACAACTTTCAACATTACCTTTAGGGATCGGATCGGTCGATCTAAGTACACCTTTGTTGTTGGAGTAGTCACCATAATCACACTCTTCTGGATTTGCTGGACTGCATCATGTAGTACTGTCAAATGTTGCTCTTTGCAAGTATTGCAAGGTTTCTTGAGGGTGAAAGCTTCCCGTTTGTGGCGTCGTCCACACTTCCAGCACGGCTGTTCTTCTGTTAACCATCCAACAATCTGGTCTGCATTCAACTTCTTGAAGTCTGTGCAATTATTCAGAATGCTCTGTATTGTCACAGTGAGGACAGTATGGTTTAGATTTCGATGTGGACTTCTGGTGGGTAGACCGCCCTTTGGGGTCTTGGTCGTTATTGGTAGCGACGAAGAATGTGGTTGTTCTCTCCTTTGGTTTATTGGAAGAATGTTGTTCCTTTTTTGTTGGTTTAGAAGCTTCATGGGTGTAGAGGGAAGCAGCTCTGCCTGCTATACGCTTAGCTTGAGATTTCATCTGCAGCCAGGAACTCAGATCAGATAATGTATAGGTTTGGTCAGTGCATGTGCGAAGAATCCCTTGGGTCAGGCAGTGTTCTACAAACCCATCACGATAACTTGGTGGCATCTTACTGAGCA
The DNA here is from genome assembly GCF_054856515.1 of Filicampus tigris. Taxonomy (NCBI): domain Eukaryota; kingdom Metazoa; phylum Chordata; class Actinopteri; order Syngnathiformes; family Syngnathidae; genus Filicampus; species Filicampus tigris. The sequence goes on from NC_141234.1 coordinate 14,690,795, forward strand.
GTCAATCGACGTGGGATCCAAATCTTAATTCGTAGCCGTTCTGACCCTCCAAAGTCCTAAGCATGCCTACCAGTGATAGTATAGCCAAGGCGAAGGTGTGAAAGGCCTCGGAGTCTCCGAACTTAAAGGCTGGAGCATTCAGAATGGCACCTAGTAGGGTTGGCCATACTTGTCTTGCAGAGCCTGCATGGCCATAGTGTATGGCTTCGGGTCATGCATGTAGGCCTTGGTGAGTTGTAGTGCGCTTGGTAGTTTCAGGTGTCCAAGTATCACTTGATACTTGTACTGCTCATTCAGGTGCAGATTATTGTTCAATAAGTTATCAAGGCCCATTTTAAGTAAGGCAAAGTCACTTTGTAGACCACTGTCAAAGAATGGAATCATAGGTTTAGGAATACCATAGGTTGTTGGAAAAAATGAATGCATATCTGCTGCCTGTGGTTGACGAGAATCAGGTTGAGGCAGGACTGGAGGATGAAATGATGCTGAAGGGACAGGGCAGGTGAATGCTGCATGGGAAGGATAATGGTTTCCAGGTGCCACACCAGTAGGTAGGAATGTAGAAGAATGTGCTGTTTGCAGCAGTGGAGGCAGAGGTTGATGCTGTAGAGGAGGTGGAGCCATATGTTGCATTGGTAGGCTGAACTGCAGGCAGTGATGGAGATGGGTCCAGTGTGGAACAAGGTGGAGCCAGAATTGTTGGAGGCTGGGCCGCATATGTGGCTAGAGGCAGAGAGACTTGAGGTGGAGCGGTGTGTGGCACAGGATGGGGAGCTATTGGGATAGAAGGCTGGGCTGATGGGCTACTTGCCTTACTATGATCTGAAGGGCATGGTGAAGCTCTAGCACTGTCAGATTCCTGTGCCTTCTCTTTAAGGAGAGAAGTGACCATTTTGGCTATCGCCAACTCATTTTCTCATTTCTTTAGCTGTCGCCGCCTTTCCAGTTGTCTCGTGAGTGACTCCTGTGTCCTTATAGCTTCCTCCTGTAGCTGTTGAGCCTGTCTGGCTTGAGTTTGGAGTCGATGACATTCATATTCAGCTTGTTGGTCCTCTGCTATGTGGTGTCAAAGCTCCTCAAGCTCCATTTGCTTCACTCTTTCATCAAGCTGTGCTGTTTCCACATCTGTGAAAACATTAGAGGGAAATCTGCCAATGGATGCGCGAGATTACCAAGTGGATCTGGAGTGTGAGCTCTTCCGGGATGAGCGAGTCCTCCCACTTCATGAGGCTTGAGAAGAAGGAGCCAATTGTGTGGTGTGGGTTTGTCCCAATGAAGGGAGAGTTGCAACCACATAATCGGTCAGATAGGCTGGGGGGCGTCGCTCTCGTTGTGAAGCACGTTGGGCTGCAGATTCAGTTTGGTCATCTGTTGGTTCCATACCTTGATTCATACTCTATCCGGCTCGAAGGACCATAAAACGGAGAGGATCATATGATTGGTATGATATCTCCAGCTGACTCAAAGTTTAGAGTGGCAAGGTATGGATGTGGTGCTCCTATTAGAGAACACGGGCTCGTATTCCACTTCACGTCTATTTATTGAGGTCTGCAAAAACACAGACAAATAATAACTTAACAACATCATCCAATGTATAACAATATGCCTATACTTTACAATTGACTGTATTGAGAAATTAAACAATACAAACAATACACATTCACACGTCTCATCATCAGGTTGGTTATCAGATTAGCCAAAAAAACTAACCTGTGGTGACATCACTCACGAAAATATAACTATGCTATTATTTACAGCAGCCACCCAAGACGAAGTAAATGATCAAACTCACCTACTAACATTTACACACAATAACAAACGAGGTGAAACACAGGCAATCGGCAAATAAGGAGTCTATACTAGCTTTGTCGAAGGTGGAAAGAAAAACAACGTCACTCGCTATCGATACTTAGCGCTTGAGGGGCGTTCAATGACCGCTCACAGTGTGGGACATCTCAGTACTGCGTGGTATCTCAATGAACTAATCAAATGGCAACAATTATTAATAGTAAAAACAACGTGGGCTTTCTAACAATTTGTATTGGGTGCAGAATTGTATGTACACTTTCCCACCTTCCTATCAAAAGTCCAAGTTTATTCACAGTCCAAGTAATTCATCAAGTTACTTCACATGGAAATCACGAAAACATTGTACAGAGTGCATACATTGCTTAAAATGGACCAACAGTGATTATTGGTTAAAAAACAACAACAGGATTTTAGTAGATACAGAGATGAGGATAGAATAAAAGATGTAACATTGAATAAAACAATGCAGATTTTGTCAATAATTATCACTTAAATCAATTAAATACTTAAGTTGTTAAACATTAATATTTTCATTTAAAGAGGGGAAGTCAACGCAAACTTTTTTTTTTTCAAAAATATATTCTATGCAAGCCCACTAGTTGAAACAGGGCATTCTGATAAATATTGCGTTTGTGGAATAAGTGTTAATCCACTCGTTTCTAGCCATCTCAGGGGGCGGCCATTTTGTCTTCTGCCAACTGAAAATGAAATCACAACTGCTCACAACGACCAATCACGGCTCAGATTCAGAATACAGGTCAGCTGTGATTGCTCAGATTCAGGAAACAGGTCAGCCGTGATTGGTCGTTGTGAGCACTTTGATGTCATTTTCAGTCGACAGAAATGACAAAATGGCCGCCCCCTGAGATGGCTAAAAACAATTGCATTTTGCTGCTTAATTTACATTCCACATACGCTAAATTAATCAAAATACCATTTTTCGACTAGTGGGCCTGCAGGGAACATATTCCTGAAAAAAATATGTTTGGGGTGACTTTCACTTTAAGACTTCTTGATATTATTGCGGTTGTCACGAGCACACTTGTGTTTCTTGACAGAAACCTTCCATGGGAAGTGTTGGCCACAATCTGAGCAGGCAAAAGGTTTCTCACCAGTGTGGGTTCTTGTATAACGTATTAAATGTCCCTTCTGAGAGAATATTTGACCACAATCGGAACATGCAAAAGGTTTCTCACCAGTGTGGGTTCTTATGTGTAGTTTTAAGAATGACTGAAGAGAGAATCTTTGGCCACAATCTGAACATATAAAAGGTTTCTCACCAGTGTGTGTTCTGTGTGTGTCTTTTTAAGCTAAACTTATGAGAGAACATTTGTCCACAATGTGAACATGCAAAAGGTTTCTCACCAGTGTGCGTTCTGGTGTGACTTATTAAGCTTCCCTTCTGAGAGAATCTTTGGCCACAATCTGAACAGGCAAAAGGTTTCTCACCAGTGTGGATTCTTATGTGTTCTTTTAAGATTGACTTGTGAGAGAACATTTGTCCACAATGTGAACATGCAAAAGGTTTCTCACCAGTGTGGGTTTTGGTGTGACGCATTAAGCTTCCCTTTTGAGAGAATCTTTGGCCACAATCTGAACAGGCAAAAGGTTTCTCACCAGTGTGGATTCTCATGTGTTCTTTTAAGGTTGACTTGTGAGAGAACATTTGTCCACAATGTGAACATGCAAAAGGTTTCCCACCAGAGTGGGTTTTGGTGTGACGAACTAAGCCTACCTTCTGAGAGAATGTTCGGCCACAAACTGAGCATGCAAAAGGTTTCTCACCAGTGTGTGTTCTGATGTGACTAATTAAGTGTCCCTTATGAGAGAATATTTTGCCACAAACTGAGCAGGAAAAAGGTTTCTCTTCCCTCTCTGAGTGTATTCTCATGTGTTCTAAACGTCCCTTGAAAGCACAAGTTTTCCCAGACTCAGAACATTTCCAGCATTTGTTGTCATTGTTACATGTCATATCACCTTCACAATCTTCATCTTCATCATCATCATCATCATTTGATGACGCCTCATCACTATCAGATGGTGGAGGTCGGAGGTCGTCTCCTTGTGATCCTCCCCAGTGGTCCCCATCACCTTCTGATTTCACGTGTTGACATGAGCTGCTGCTTGGAGGCTCCGCCCCTCTGCTCACCGCACTTTGACCTTCATCTTTACTCTTCAAGGATACAGGAGTCAATGGCAACTTGAAGATATCCTGGTCCTCCTCCTCCTTCATGCAGGGGTGCTCTCGCTCCTCCTCTTTTTTAACATTTGGGGACTGCTGCTGCTGCTCTTCCTCTTTAAATTGGGGGATCTCTTCGTCCTCCTCTTCCTCTTTAATGTGAGAATTAACATATTCACTGATGTCTGCAAAACACAAAAAGACAAACACACATGGCATTATAGTTCATATTTATAATGAAGGTTATTATGAGAGCCAGATACGTTAAGATTACGACGGACTTCTCGGTATTTGCAAATTCACTTACTGGTGCACCTTTTTAAGTGGTGACCCCGTCAAAAGCTGCACTGGCTTTGTATATACATGAACCCCTTTTAGAAATGATTAGCATGACTGCATCTAACCATTAAATATGTATTTATTTATTTAAATGTCACTAGTAGAAAATGACTGGTTAGCACGTCCGCCTCACAGTTCAGAGGTCGTGGGTTCGATCCCGGCTCCGGCCTCCCTGTGTGGAGTTTGCATGTTCTCCCCGTGCCTGCGTGGGTTTTCTCCGGGCACTCCGGTTTCCTCCCACATTCCAAAAACATGCATGGTAAGTTGATTGGATACTCTAAATTGCCCCTAGGTGTGATTGCGAGTGCGGATGTTTGTCTCTGTGTGCCCTGCGATTGGCTGGCAACCAGTTCAGGGTGTCCCCCGCCTACTGCCCAAAGACAGCTGGGATAGGCTCCAGCACGCCCCGCGACCCTTGTGAGGAGAAGCGGTACAGATAATGGATGGATAGTAGAAAATGTGCACAAAGGTGTACAGAGCCATTCATGTGACATCTCCTGTAATGCAGTATTGAGCAGGTTATGATCATTTTCATGACCAGATATGCAGCTGGATAACATCTATGCTATTTGCATACAGAATTGGCCAATTCTGATTGTACGAACATCATTTTTTAAAATAATGAGATCAATGACTGCATGTTTATACAGTGGTACCTCTACTTATTGGTTCTGGAAGAAATTTCTTAACTAGAAAATTTTGTAAGTGGAGACGTGTTTTCCATGCAAATGTCCTAATCTGTTCCAAGCCCCCCAATATTCAGACATAAATGTTTTATAAAGTATAAAAATGCATCAAAACATGTAACAAATACATGTTACAATTAGATTATTGCGCAATAAACGAGATGCATAATGTAAAAAACAAAGAATAGAGTAAAGAATAAAAATGATGGTCATTTACATAATTGCAGTACAGTACGGTCATATTCTTTGGCGATATCAACCAAATGCATCCCTTTTTCATACTTTTCTATTATCTCTTGCTTTGTTTGTACGGACAAAAAAACCCGATTTTCTTCTTTTTTTCTTTTCCTCGTTTCTCCATCACTTTCTTGGGGTCCATAGCGAAGACTGGAATTCATGTCAAACTATCGGAACACCTCATGGTCCGAGGGGCGAATAACGAGGACGCTGCATAAACATATCTATCTGTCTACCTGTCAATCTGCACACATAGACACATACGGTAGAGGTCCCTCTTAGCCAATGGGATGCCTGGAAGATGCTAGGTAATAGCCAATGGCAGAGCAGCTATGAGTATGTTGCGTTCAGGAAACTTTGAAGTTGCGAGTAGCAGCGCATATTGTATTTTTACCTTTAGTATCCCGACATTTCTTTCGTAACAAGAGGCAATATTTTACCGTTGAGGCGTTTCGTAACTTGAACATTTCGTATGAAGATACGTTCGTAAGTAGAGGTACCACTGTACATGAAAACGGAGTGAACTCAAGAGGGCCGGTTTGAGCCATGAAACTCTACATCCCACTCCTGCCCACGCCACAACTAATGCACTTAGGCAGCACGTCTGATGCAATTTGTTCTTGGAGTGTTCACAAATGTTTCACAATATGTTTGGAAAGTGTGTTTCATACAATTGTTCGTTTTTATTTGTTTAAATGTATTATGTATTTAAATGTGTGTTTGGATGAGGTAAAACTATGCACAAGACTGTGACAGGTTCACCGACCTGGCCCTAATGGGCCTGTTCCGGCTTTCAATGTCCAACCATAAGCCGGCCAAATTGGGGCTAAAGTTTTCAGACGCACTTTCCAGCAATCAGTCGAGAACGTCGTTGGTACTACGACTCCAAATGATGTTTATTGTGATCCAAACAAGTTCCAAAAAGGATTCACAATTCCAAATCACATCAGATGGATAATAGCTTGCAAAAATGTCTTTGTGGTGTATAAGTATAAAGTAAGTGTTGTAAATGTAAGTGTAAGGGTCAGGGCAAGTGCAAATGTAAGTGGTTGAAAGACTATATGATCACCCCGTCTGTGTATAGCAAACATTTGACTTCCCTCTTGCACGTCCATTTAAAGAGACACTTGGGTGAGCTTAACACTGGCATTTATATAATAGTATATAAGTGTCAATGTAAAAATGACATTAGTACTAAAATGCCCACCCCAAAAGACTCTGTAGTGATTTAAGGGCTTTTTTTGTGATTATGTTTACAACAAATTTCCCCGCCCCCAAAAGGGGCGTGGCTTATATGTTTTCAGTCTCAGCGGTCTACGTCACGCGAGGAAGGCATGCGTGGTAATATTGCTCGCTTTGTCAGTTCTGTTGTCTAAAACGGTGACCGATTGCCACCAAAATGCAAATGCACATTACTACTCTTGTCCACTTCAACCTATGAAAGTATAAACGTGTTCTGCACAATAGTTTGGATTTATTGACATAAAACATGATCTCATCATGATCGCCTCCACAAAATCAAAAATACTGTGCCGATTGCTCCTCCACTTTCACAAGCTGAAGCGGACAAGAGCATGAATGCGCACACGAACCCCGACTGGTTATATTTCGGACATTTAGCGACGCTAAACTCGTGTCTCAGGAGGGAGAGAGACGCGGCTTGCAGCAGCAGCAGGCAGAATGAGCCCCCCGCTTCCCTCCCCGGCTAAAGGTAGGATTGGGACGGGTAATAGCAGCAACTAGCTTCAGGCCGTTCAAACAAAAGGTGTTAGCACAACAACATTAGCTCCTTACTGTCCGCCCATCGCGTGGAGGTGAAGATGAGCGAGCCTGTGTCTTCATGTCGCCTCCCAAGCAGTCGCATGCGGTGTCCCTGCTTGCGTGCTTGCAGCCACCACCTTCTGTCCGAGTGCAGCGGCGTGAGAGTGACGAAAGCACTCATCGAACAGCGAACAAAGATTTCTAGCGAGGCTGACTGTACAGCCGAGTATGGCCGCAATGGAATGGGCCATTTCGGCTGCTACCTTCCAAATTGGGCGGTGAGTTGTAAGTCAAAAATCTGGGGCCATTCCTCACCCAAATAAATGTGCACGTCTCATTTCCACTTCAGTCTCTGTAAATATCCTGACTGGTGTTTAATGTCTCGCCTGTCCTAACTGTGATCAGCAAAGAAGCAGTGTTTTTTTTTTTTTAAGTAAAGAAGCAGTGTGCGCTGGTTCCAGCCTATGTACTTCTGCTGACTTCCACATTTCCTCATTCTCATACAAATCAGCCACGGAGAGGTTAATCCTTTTGATATGTTGAAGTGGGCATTAGCAGAGATGTCAACATAAATTTTGGTGCCAATTGAACGCCGGTTTTTTGGACGTTATAAGTAATGAAAGTACATTGATTTCCAATGGAGGGTTTGTAATCGGTCCCTAAAGTGACTCCAACCGAACAGGGATAGCACGCTAGGGGGCGCGGCCATTCTGCTCATTAACAAGGGGCGTTATTCATAGAGTCACTTATTTACTAATTTTTCCCAATTTTTTTTTGATAAAATAGAAAACGACAACTCTTTTCATTTTCCTGATCAAAAAATATATAAAATGAACTTGTTAGTGAAAACGTGGCCATCCCGGCCCCACCGTCGCTTTAAACACACCTGATATGTGCACGTCAATCAGTGAACAATCAATGAAAAAGTATACAATGAGTTTAATACAAAAATATATAATTGAACCTTGTCTAAAATAAAGCAATGTGGCTCCAACAGGGCCAATACAAATTTCATAAATTAATTCATTTATAATAAATACATAATTATTCATAAATGAATAAAAATTAAATCAACACTTACTTGATTTTTTACATTGAATATTTTTGTTTTAGCCACTTAAATTGATGAATCGTCATTGATATTTTCTGCACTGTGCACATTTTGTTAAAGTCTGGTTAAAGACTTCCATAATGAAAGAACAAGATAAAAAGCCCAGAAAATGGCAAATGTTAAATATGCAGTTAGATTTTATACTGGGGGGGGGGGTTAAACTGGGGGGTTTCGACATTGAACCCCCAGTTGCTTCTGATGATGAGTCATCAGTGTAAGTGAGGCAACAGTGTGAAGCGCGTTGAGTAGAGAAGAGCTATACGAGTGATAGCCAAAGGCAATGAATAAAAATAAAGGGGCAAACACCTTGACCGCATTTTCCCCTAACAACGTCATCTGACCATCATTACTATACACTAGTAAAGAAGATTACATTGAAATACAGACACGTAACGTGCATATTTTTAACGATAGAAAGACGTTCTGTACAAACCTGCTCCGTGTAGCACAACACGAGACTGCGTGCAAACTTCGCCCAACAATTGGTGTTGATCGTTCTCTTCTTTCATTCCACAAAGTACCTCCTCGTACTTCGTTGTCGTTATTGCACACATTTTCACACGACAACCCCAACAAATCTTGATCGCTGTTCGACGATGAGTCGTGTGCTTCTCTTTGTTAGCGGCTAGCGAGCTCAGCTAAGCTAAGGTAAAATAAACTAATTTAGGCCGAGAAGCATCAACGCGTACCGATACGAGTTAATCTGGACACAAAGACTTCATAAATAATGTCGTAGTCACGGGCGTCCTGTGTGGAGGCTGTGGTCCGTTCAGCACAAATAGGAAGGAATGATTTAGAGGTGAGTGTTTTGTTCCGTAATGAAAAACCGTGCACAGTGCACACTGCACAGGAGTAGACTCCAGGCGGAGGTCATGCAGGACACGCCCAGCAAGCAATATGATTGGCTGCTGGAAATTTCCTGGAGGCGGTGAATCGGGTGTGGAGCACTTTCACTAAGTCACCGACAGATGTCGCCATTTGTGCTGCAAATTGAACCACGCCATGGTGCATTTTATTAGGAACACATTTTGATTGCACTGTTACTGCAAGTATAATTTTTTCCCCTCTATGAACATATCTCGTTTCGCTGCTTGTAATAGAATGGTTGAAACATTTCAAAATGACTCCCTGTGGATTTAGGTTACAGCAACCGTGGCTGCTGCTTGAATGACGGACGTGGCTCTGGCGCCCCAAAGCAGTCCATATGGGGCTGCTCACGTCGGTAGCTCACTTGCTAGTTACACTGTCACCTCGGCTTTCTGGAGTGGCCCGGATTCGACTTTGTTCTCACTCAATGGCAAACATTTGAAACAAAAGTGTTTAGAATTAGAATTCGAGAGATTTTTATTGTTGTTATTTCGGCATTATCAAGGATGTCAACATAAAACAAGTAATAACAAGGATGTTGACTAAGCCTGAATTGTGTTGCATGACTTGTATAATATTGTTGTATATCTACGGAGGAGGTACACTTCAAGTGTCTTCATCATTTTTGTCAATCAGAATATGGTAACCGTCATAAGGGCCGTAGCTGGTTTGTGGTAAATGTACGTGTACATTTACTATGTGCAGCACTTTGTAACAGCATTGTTTTTTAAATGTGCTATATAAATAAAATGGATTGGATTGGATTGGATTGTCTCTCTCTGCTTCTTTCAATATACCAAGGCTTAATCCTCCTTGGTCTCCAAATCTGCAAACTGTGCTTGAATGTCCTCGTGCAGTTCAAGTTTATGCGCCAACATTTCCTTTGCCAATTCGATGGAAAATTCCTCTATCTGACACTCGCCGCCTGGTTTCCTCAACCTTGTTGTTCATTCCTTTCAAGTCAATGTGAACAACACGGAGCGTCTGCATTATCTCCGATCTGAAGTCTGAAAGATGTTTCTGAATTTGTCCCGTAGCTTCGTTGACCTTTCTCACCTGTATATCGGCGATAATGCTAACTTCCATAGCCTCCAAGCTAGTGGGGTAGATGAACTTTCTAGCACCCTCGTGCAGTCTTCGTGCTTGCACGACGACAAAACGTTCTCTTTGCGGTTTGCTTGTGCATTTCCTTTCTTCCTCCCCATCACTCCCCCCTTCATATAAGTTTCTTACAGGATTCTATTGACTTTGACAAGTTAAATATTAGGGGGGCGGGGGGGGATGCGACTCGGACCCACTGGTGAATTATGCTGCCACTCACATCTCCGCCATACCGGAAGTCCCGGGCAGGCCCTGTTTAAATCAAATCAAAATTTCAAATCAAATCATACTGTTTATACTCATTTGCATATTTAAATGGGGACGTGGAGAGTGCGGAGTCTGGTAGGCAGACATTTCCGCATTGGTTGACATGTGCAAAAGGAAAGTGCATGCATAATTTCATGTCACTTTTGCCTGACAGTTTCTGGATTTGTCCATATGCCGTTTGTGAAGATATGTGCAGCGCAAGGCCTCATAGCTCAGTGGTTAGAGCACTGGTCTTGTAAACCAGAGGTTGTGCGTTCAACTCTCACTGAGGCCTGGCACATAGTTGCACACGCTCACCTCACATTATGTCGGAGTATTGGCATTTTTGGATAATATGCTAAAGCCTCGTCGTTGGCAAGAGAACTTTAAATCAGGTGTCATAAATTACAGTTTCATTGAAGCCAAATAATAAATTACAGTTTACAAATGACAAATTACTCTTTGTTGTTGTAATCAAGACAAAACCGAGAGTCGAAATCAGGAATCCTGCTTCACAAGATCACAACTTCAACAAGTGCGAAGTTCGGCCAGTTGGAAAAAAAAAATGCCTACGTGTTTTCAGCCTTGTTCGGCCTTCATCAGGGCAAGCTCGAGTGGACTGGCATGGTACTGCTTTTATCCAAGTAGGTCACATGGTATTGTCACATGGAATCTTCTTTCTTTTTCCAAATACAAGTTTTTATACAGATACATTTGCATCGAAGTTTCTCTGTTGAAAACAGCTCATGGACGATGAAAAATCCCAAAAACGATCAACAATCTTACCATCAAATCACTTTGAACCGAAACCACCAAAGACTGCTGCACAGCTTCCAAGAAGTAGATTTCAAACATTATTTAATTTTTTAAATATTTCTTTGAAAATGTCAATATTTATTACTTATGTAATTATGTCAATATCTGTTTACTTCTTAATTGCTTCTTTCTTCATATTCATGTATTGGAATATTTCATTGTTTCACAATATATTTATATTGATGTAGTTATTTCAATACTTTACTTCAATAATTATTGTTTAGTCATTTCAATATCTATTAAGATATTTAAATATTTTTCGAACTATTTCAACTACTATTTCTAATAACAATTTATTTATTTCAGTATTATTTCGATATTGATTTGAATTGAAATATGATCCCATTTCCACAATTGTTCAAATATTTCAACATGCACCTGTGGCTGACGTCAATAAATCCCACGCACATGCAGACACACACACACGCACTCACGCACACACACACATACACGCACACCCCCCATACACACACACACACACACACACGTCAAAGAAATTAGGTTGATGTACGAATTTAACTTGCATTCGACCAGCACCTGCACTTTTGATCTGCAGCTAACCCATCAATTCCACACAAGCTCCAAAACAAACAAAAAAAACAAAAAAAAATCTCAGACATAATAAAAACTACTTCAGTTCAGAGGCTATAAAGATACCCTGAATCAAAGGACCCCTAGTTGGCTCCTTGCTGAGGCCATGAGTAGACTGTCCAAAAGTTCCTGGATGAGATCTTTTCAGGAGCTCAGGAGGGGCAAGAGGATGAAGATGTATCTGAAGAGAAAGATGGGAAGGGATGAAACCCAGAGGACGATGCATCTTCAGAAGAAGAAGTGGAAACCCCTCAAGCTGACGGACATTTTTGTCAAAGAACAGCAAGACTGCATCAATTTCAGACAACAACCAGGTAAGAACAAATGCACCAAACATCATAAGGATGACTCTAGTGCCAACAAGATATTCAGCTGCTAATGTCCAGGAAATCTCACCAACCTTTCTCCTGTTCATCACACCAAACATCGAAAAGGTCAGAGGCCTCTGAAGCCATTTCGGAAGATATTCAGGGACCTGAATCTCGTCTTGATTCACCTGAGGCTGCAGATGGGTCAGTCTAAAAAGAAAAGGTGCAAGTTCTGACTCCAGGACAAAAGCAATGCACCGTACATGTGAGAAATACATTTGCAAAGCCCATTCTCACATGTGCACATACTGTCCTACATGCGCTAAATAGAGTTGATGTTGAAAATTGTTCTGCAAGTCAAGCAATGTTTTGTTGTTTTGTAGTGTTATGGGAGAAGTATTTTTATAATTCACTTCACAAAAAATTAAAAAGTGCCGATAAAAAGTTCCAGATTGTTGACTTTTATCCCTTTCAATATAATTACTTCCGAAGTAATTATTAATTCCAAATTGTTGACTTTTTCCCCTTTCAATACAATAACTTCAGAAATAATTATTTCACATTTATATAATAGCAATAATATACATTATCTGTGTAAAAGAAAAGTGTTATGACAGTTGGTTTGTGTTTTTTTAAAAAGCGTATTAATGGTCATTGATGATTGTTTGTTTATTTGTGTAACAAAAAATCCATGATAAAAATTAATTAAATTGCATTGAATTTTTAAATAACAGGTTGGTCCATCATTCAAAATAGATTTTGGATTCAAAATTCAATTAGGTTGCTTTATTTTGGGGCTTTGGTAGGGCGGGCCTTTTTTGACCCATAGGACAAGGAGTAAACAGAATGTTAAGATCGCACATTCGAGCTGTTATTATGGGCTGATATTTGTGCCACTAGAATCTGAATCTGAATTGCTTATTGGTTGTTAGGCAAGCCCCCTCTCTGTCCATTTTTAAAACCCATTTGAAGACACAGTTCTTTTCTCTGGCTTTTGATCAGACCTGAAAGTTTGGGCTCTTTTCCGGGATCAATTGTATATGGGCCATTCTACTGAATTGGTTCAAATTCAGAGTTGGAAAATGTGTGAAATTTGTATTTTATTTCAGAAAAACTTTTATTGTATTCATGTTGCACCATATCTAAGGGGCACAAATATAGTAAAAGTACAGTCAATTTTGCAAATAGTATTTTCTAGCTTTTTTCTCAAATATCTTGCCGGTCCCTAAAATGTGTCACTACTGAAACACACAATTTACAGAAAAATAAAAATAATTATATTAGCCGATTCATATATTTTTACATTCCCCCCTTGTAAGAATAATAATGTATTTTATTATTCATGTGTTGGATTCTTGTGGACAAGGCCTGTTGGCTTTATTAACGTGTGGGTTTAGCTTTAGCTTTTTCCAAATCTACGCCCAACTTGCTTGATGTGCTTTGCTTCCACATATGTATGCTAATGGCTCTCACACACACAAACACACACTCACACACACACGCACACGCACACACACACACACACACACACACACATAGACAAAGCAAGTTCAAAGTGCTCCAGCTGCTTTCGCTCCCCTTTCCCTTAGAGCTGGAACACCTTTGTAATCAGGGACTCCGAAGAAAATAAAAAGAGAGGAGGCGCGGGAGCCGGGCAGAGGGTTTAGGAACTGTAATCGTACACTTCCCTGCGCTCTCCTTGCAAGTAAAAAGACAAAATTGTTGTTGAGTGTTTTCTCTCCTCATTATGTACATTGTTTACTAATGTCTCACTTGGTGTGAACCTGACACCCCTCTACAGAGTATTTTTATATATTAATATAGATGGTTTTGACATCAAAGTCAATCAAAATGAATTTTTAACCGAATTTAATATTAGTTTTTCCGAAATAGATCAAAATGTATTGTTTACTGATGTCTCACTTGGTGTGAACCTGACATTTAATTGGTCCTTCGAGCCGGATCCCTATATGCCGGAAGGTTTCCAGCTGTCGAGTCAACCTCCAGGTAAAGTCCGTGGCCACGGCTCTAAGACCCTTTGTGGGACTGGTCTTTGGCTCCACTTCTGGGAACTGATGGTTGACGGGAAGCCGGAGGAGTGGAGACATCTCACGACACTCGTGGATGAGTGAATTGCGCGCTGGTAAAAAAACCTTGACAATACTAGTCCCTAGTCAAGTAGTAAGACAGAGTGAGTCTATAAAACTGTAAGACAGAGTTAGTCTATAAAACTGTGAGACAGAGTAAGTCTATAAAACTGTAAGACAGAGTTAGTCTATAAAACTGTGAGACAGAGTAAGTCTTTAAAACTGTGTAAGCTTTGAGAATACTAGTCATTGTCAAGGTAAAAGACAGAGTAAGTCTATAAAACTGTAAGGGCGACGGTGTCCTGTACGTACTTAAACTCCGTGAAAAACGCTGCTAAAAGTGTGACTGTGTAAACTGTGTGAGTGGATATAAACAGGATTGTAAGTGACAACTTTGTGTGGACGCAATAGGCAAGAATCCTCCGCCACTTGTGGTAGAAGCTTGAGGATTGCCACACACTGTGTTGATTGTCACCCTGTTTTAAGGTAAAAGTCAGTGTAGGACACCCTAAGTGTCATAAAACTGAATGGGGGAAAACTAACAGTAAAATCGGTGATAAAAGTGATCCTAAACAAAACCTCGCATGCAAAGATTGGACATTTGTGGAGCGTCACTGTCCTTCCAAAATACAACACTTAAACCTTTGGAGAACAAAATATGACTTTGCTGGCCAGCTTAAAAAAAGAAAATAACAATAGTAATAATAATAATAATAATAATAATGATAATAAAGGATGGCGAAGGCCTGTGTACACTTGAATTCTGGGTGTGTGTATGTTTGTGCAAATCGGTTGTGAAACCCTGTGTGAAGTGTGTAAGTGAACAGAGTGATTGCGAATTGAAATACCACTAGGTATTTTATTCCATATAATTAGTATAGTATAATTAGTAGTATATGTAGTAGGATAATGAACAGCAGACTGGTGTGGATGCAGAAGCAAGAATTCTCCATCTGAAAAGGTTGTAGTGAGAATGACCACAACAGGAAATTTGAATTGCTGTCCTACTGATAAAAATCCAGTTTTTAGAACACCCTAGGTGTTAGCAAGCTGGACCAAATTGTCTATACAATGAGGAAAATAGGTAGTAAATTTAAATCATAAAATGCAATGTAAGGATTGGAAGTTTGTTGAAAAACAGGATCCTGATAAGATCCAATATTTAGACGCATGGATAGCTGAACACGTTTTAATGGTTAAGTTAATTACACATAAAGTAGCCGTGTTACAGGAATCAATCATATAGCAGAAGCATTTAATGGGCAAAAAGTAAGAAACGAAGATAATGTGACTTGAGCGGCGGCGCAGACATCAGGGAGAGGCACCTGGGCCCTCTGCTCCTCTCTTGTCTGACCCTGCGACAAGGTGGAACAATTCTTGTTCATTATTATAACATTTGGCTGGAGAAGAGCACAAAGTAAGCAAAAATATACTACGAATGTAGAAACAACAAGTCAAATATTTGGGACGCAATCTTAGTGCTGCAAATATAATTGTAGAGGGGAATAGAAAAAAACAAAAACAAAATGCAATTCTCCAGGCTCCAAAGCACCAAACAAAGGGGTGGATGATGTCATTTTTTAGGTCTAACAAATTGTTGCTGAATCTGGGTTCCAAATTATGCAGGAATCATTGGTGAAAAAATGTAATAGTGAAGACCTCAAATGGTCCGCTGATAGTGTAGTGGTACACATGCCTGAGTTGTGTGCGGGCAGCGTGGGATCGATTCCCGCTCAGTGACAGTGTCTATGTGTGCCCTGCGACTGGCTGGCGACCAGTTTGGGGTGTAGTCTGCCTTCGCCCATTGACGGCTGGGATAGGCTCCAGCAACTCCCCGCGACCCTATATAGGATAAGCGGTTTGGAAGATGACATGACATGACAAGACCTCAAATGACATCACCTTTAAGGTAGACCAATGAAGCAGGAAAGTTTTTTTGTGAAATAAAGCACATTTTCGTGTTAAGCACAGCATTATCTTAAATTATGGCGACCCCTTATTCAGTTGATAGATTGTAAAGGTCATTTTTCGACCTCAGTTTTGGTGCGGCAAGATAGAGACCCCCAGTCTTAACGAAACGAAACTAATGGCATATTTTTTCTTTCGAATGGGACGGTGCATTGCCGCACTGTGGAAGAGCAGTTATTGCAGCATCTATTGCTGTACAAACAAGTGCAGCAATGGATGGGTGCCTCAGTTTGGTGGTTGCTTTTTAAGTGCTACCATAGTTTTGTTCATGTCATGTCATGTCATGTCATCTTCCAAACCGCTTATCCTATATAGGGTCGCGGGGAGTTGCTGGAGCCTATCCCAGCCGTCAACGGGCGAAGGCAGACTACACCCCAAACTGGTCGCCAGCCAGTCGCAGGGCACACCTAGACACTGTCACTGATCGGGAATCGATCCCGCGCTGCCCGCACACAACTCAGGCGTGTGTACCACTACACTATCAGTGGACTAGTTTTGTTCCATCCCCTGATTTTGAGAGTGCCACGTGCAGTCCCTGCATTGTTTTAACAAAGGACCATGATCTTTTTATCACTAGCGAAACATTTACCTTGTATGTATTGAGACAACGTCTAACTAAAGAGACGCACGATGTTAAACACAGCCACATTGTTACGACTTCCTGAGGATGGAGGAAGACATGATTGCCTCACTGTAAACACAAACATTCATATTACTCAGAAGTATTGTGTTGAACTAACTCACTTTTTGATAATTTGTTCTAAACACTCATTTTAATAAAGTTGTTAGTAATTCCTGACGATTAAATTAATTTACTCAGTTGCCTTGAGTTTACATGTCTTAAACAAATTAAATATTTAGAACTTCTGGATTTTTTTTATAGTGAAATGCTATCTATCCCTTTGGAACTTCACATTTTTATTGTTTTCCTGTTACAAAAACATTTATTGCATGCAATAGCTGATATATCCTTGTTGGCATACCGGTTTTTAAATATAAAATCCATCCATCCATT
This sequence comes from Filicampus tigris, assembly GCF_054856515.1. NCBI lineage: Eukaryota > Metazoa > Chordata > Actinopteri > Syngnathiformes > Syngnathidae > Filicampus > Filicampus tigris. The sequence goes on from NC_141234.1 coordinate 14,707,916, forward strand.
CATTAGCAGGACGTAAATGAGGTACACTGTGTGAAGCACTTTGATTACCAAAGGTAGATGCGCGCTACAAGTGTTAGCCCTTGTAACCATTTAGCACTAAAAGCACAAAATAATTAAGTTGGTGGTAGTACTGTGCACTCAGAATTGATAGCTTGTTTACACGTAAAGAGTTCAAGTTACGTTTACTTATCATTTCTAAGGCAACGAGTTTCCATATTTTTTATTTTATTTTTTTGATAAACTGAACTCCTTGATTTTTACAGTGCAGGTGCTGGCAAAAATAACTCCAGTTCTCGCGTTTTCCACAATGGCGATAACCTTTGCATGGTATTGGAAGTATTGGAGACATACGAATTTACACAAGGGCATATTAAATGGCATGCAACAACAAAGTCCTGAAGCAGAACAAGAACTTTGAATAAAAAAAAAAAGAATAAATAAATAAGATAAAATAAAACACTGGTGCGACATTACCAGGTGATATCTATGTATGGCCAAACAGATTACTTATTTTACCTAAATATCCATACGAATGGACTGCTGCGTTGAATGATCCTCATGAGTTAACATTATATGACTTATGACTTTGATTCCGATTCCAATACTTTCTGTAGGGCATGCTTGTCACGTGCAAGACACAGTATACTAGGTAACTTGAGACCAAGTAACACTTTACCACATTATCCATTTCATCTTATTCATATGTTTATTTATTTTATTATTATTATTTTTTAATTGAACCGAAGTAAGGGGAAAACTATTACAACTAACAGATTGTGAAAACTAACTATTCCCTATACCAAACATTCAGACGCGTTGACGGTGGCAAAAGCACTTTGCAGGGATATCATCCCCAGATATGGCATTTCTAAAAAACGTACAATGATGGTGGTACCCGTTTTGTTGACCAAATTGTGGAGAAAGTAGGAGTGATGGTTCACATTGATCTGAGAATCTTGGTGTTTACCACCCTCGAAGTGCTGGATTGGTGGGAATAATTAATGGGACAGCAGAAAATAGACAGAGATAATGCATTAATATAACGGGAAGTACTTTTCATAATAAGATAACGCTTAGACAATGTGTATGCGTGAAAGACATGGCAAGTACTTTTCATGATGAAATAACGCTTAGACAACATGTACGCAAACGGGGTAGCAAGAGAAGGTTACATTTTTCTCAAAGAGTAATGAGACAAAACACACACACACACACGGAAGGAACATCTGTTGGCATTTATGGCGTACTTTCAGTCGACCAAATACCAGATGATAACACGCCACTCGACGACGCATTACTGACAGACATGCAAAATAGTGAGTGAACCTTTTGGGAAAATAACAGGGTAATAGGAAATGTTGAATCATATGTAGTAACCCCATCCTTCCATAAGGCCTGTTTACGTGGGTAGCAATTAAGACTCGTGGGCCTTGTCACGACTCTTTAGGGGGGAAGGATGGTATAGATTGTGGAACATCGCTTTGCTGCATATCGATGTCGAGCATTTGACTTGTATAAACCGTAATTCATAAGGAAATGCTACTTACACATACAAGTACAGTATCCTTTAGGTGGGGTTTTATTATTCGACTGAACAAAATAGGACTATACTAATATTGCCTGATGCTAATTAATGTGTTCTCAAACTGGGTTGAAATTGTGCAATTAGTGTGACAAGGACATTGTGTAAATATATCACTACGGTATACCACAAATGATTTGGAGTGATAATGGAAGTTATTTTGTAAAGAGTGTTGAATAACGGGACACATCTTTTGGTTATCCAGTTAAAGTGATAATGGAAGTCATTTTGTAAAGATTGTTGAATAACGGGACAAATCTTTTGGTTATCCAGTTAAAGTGCTTCAGTAATTAAAAAAAAAAGAGAAAATAAAAGACTGTCCGTTTGAAATTCTGTATCGAAGACAATTTATGTTACCCATAATAAATAAGCCATTAGGTCCTGGGCGAATGGAAGACATTGACTGAAGTAACTATATGAGGAAAATGTTTATGCTCTACGATGAGGAAGTGAAACTGTCTCATGAAATGCCAGATGAATCTCTTTCCCTGCAAGAAGGCCAGCCTCCCATCAGACCTTGTGAAACCCCAAGTGTTGGTCCAGGCCGCATTGGGAAGGCCATTCCAAGTGGTGTTGACAACCTTGACTGCTGTGAGGACTTGGGACTCCCCCAGCTGTTTTGGAGTTGTGGAGTCACAAGGCCTGGCCATTGCACAGAGTCACTGACTATCCAGGCTCCCTCTTAAGTCGAGGGGAGTATGAGATGCGATCTGAACCAAAGGTGGGCTGTCCTTCCCTTGCCTTTCCTGAAGGCGCAGGAGAGGGAACTGGCACAAGAGCATAGTGCGACACACACATTTGATCAAGTACAGGAAGAGAACACTTTTAGTTGCACCACATAGAGAGGTGAAGTGCTGGTAACCTCTCCCTCTTGAAGATAGAAAGATGATTGGAGCCAAGACGGGACAGCTGGTGGTGGTGCCGAGATGCTCGACTGTTTGAAAAGTTTTTTACCCATGAATGTAACAGACCTTTGTGAGCACAAAGACTTTGTTATTACTTGTGTCTGTACATCCCATGCCTGTACAAGAGTTAACAACTAAATGATCCACTGCCATGACAAAACATTGGCAACATCAGAAAAGAGCCGTAAATTGACAAAACCAAGATGATCCAACATGCATTGATGCCATTGGTGTTCCCCGTGGGGTTCAGAGTGCGTACAAATTATTAGTGGATCAGATAACAGCAGGATTTGAGTCCTTCTTTTTGTTGGTGGTGTTAAAAACATAGCAAGAACGTAGACAGGATCAACTACATCCATTGAAACTTACAAAAATTGGGCAATTGGACCCATGTGGGACTCCTGGATGAATGCCTTGGGAAAATGCGAAGCTCTGGTGTCCTCAATTTCGGTATCATTCGCTGTTTTTGCAGCTTCTTGACCTTGTGTGGATGTTGTTTGTTGTATTCCTTGTCTGCGCTCTCTCCTTAACAGATTGATGACAACAGTACTCCCTCCCATTTGGAACCAAATGGCTCAATTGTATCCTTTACTGGTTCGTGACATTAAAGGTGATGACGATGATGATGATGATGATGATGATGATGATGATGATGATGATGGCGTACATTGTACATGGCTAATTCGTTTCCAGATTTAGGTGACTATGAATATGGATTTACGGTGCTTCTGAGGGTAAATATTTTGTTTTCATAAGAAGTAAGAGGGATAAATATATTTGTTTTTGATAGAATACTTGTTCGAAGGTTATACCATACTTACTCTTATAATTATTCTAAGGTATTTTTTTTAGCATTATAAACTTCTTTTAATTATGTAAGTCGAAGTTGCTTGTGAAGAAAGTGGAATGTGAGTAGGACGCAGCCGCAAAACAGGAACGATGCTCTTATCGAAGATCATCCTGTGGTAAGACGCTGAGTCCTTGGGACAGAATAAAACAATAACAACTGTGCAAATGTAAGAAAAACAGAGGGGAATGTAAGAAGAATGATGTATATACTGATTCATGTGTTAGATTTTTCATGATTAGGATTGTTAGCTTTGTAGGTTTAGCTTTATATTACATAGAAAACGGGGGAATGTAAGAAGAATAATGCATTTTATTATTAATGTGTTGGATTTTTCATAATTAAGCTTGTTAGCTTTGTAGGTTTAGCTTTATATTATATAAAAACGGGGGAATGTAAGAATAATAATGTATTTTATTATTCATGTGTTGGATTCTTGTGGACAAGGCCTGTTGGCTTTATTAACTTGTGGGTTTAGCTTTAGCTTTTTCCAGGTCTACGCCCCACTTGCTTGATGTGCTTTGCTTCCACATATGTATGCTAATGACTCACACACACACAAACACACGCACACATGCACACATAGACAAAACAAGTTCATAGTGTCCCAGGTGCTTTCGTTCCCCTTTTCCTTAGAGCTGGAACACCTTTGTAATCAGGGACTCCGAAGAAAATAAAAAGAGAGGAGGCGCGGGAGCCGGGCAGAGGGTTTTAGGAACTGTAATCATACACTTCCCTGCGCTCTCCTTGCAAGTAAAAAGACAATATTGTTGTAGAGTGTCTTCTCCCCTCATTATGCACATTGTTTACTAATGTCTCACTTGGTGTGAACCTGACACCCCTCTACAGAGTATTTTTATATATTAATATAGATGGTTTTGACATCAAAGTCAATCAAAATGAATTTTTAACCGAATTTAATATTAGTTTTTCCGAAATAGATCAAAATGTATATGCTATTTTTCATTGTAAAATGTAGAAAGTTGATCATATTGACTTCAAAAAGTCATCATTAATTAAAACAAACATACCCTTAAACAATCATTATCAAAAATTGTTGGTTGATAATTCAATACTTTTTGCATCCATCCATTATCGATACCGCTTATCCTCACAAGGGGCGTGCTGGAGCCTATCCCAGCTGTCTTCGGGCCGTAGGCAGGGGACACCCAGAATTGGTCGCCAGCCAATCGCAGGGCACACAGAGATAAACATCCGCACTCACAATCACAACTAGGGGCAATTTAGAGTGTCCAATCAACTTACCATGCATGTTTTTGGAATGTGGGAGGAAACCGGAGAACCCGGAGAAAACCCACGCAGGCACAGGTAGAACAAAATAAGAGAAGAAGAATCCCCAGTCAAAAGAAAAGATGAATTACATAAAATTAGTTCAAAGCCATACTAAAAGGGTGTGTCTTGAGCTTCACCTTAAAGATATCAACAGTCTCTGCGGACCTGACGTCCTCTGGCAGGCTATTCCAAAGTTGAGGACCAAAATGGCTGAATGCTGCCTCGCCATGCGTTTTGGTCCTCACCCTTGGAATAATTAAAAGGCCGGCGCCAGAGGATCCTCAGGATCCGCGAGGCCTGGTATGATAAAAGCAAATCGGATAAATAAGATGGCCTAAGACCATTAAGACATTTATAAACTAATAAAAGTACCTTAAAATCGATCCTGAAACACACGGGTAGCCAATACAGCGATTTTAAAACTGGAGTAATGTGCTCCCGCCCTCTGGTTCTCGTCAGCACCCCAGCTGCTGAATTCTGGAGTAGTTGTAAAGAAAAGATACTCTTTTTGGGGAGGCCAGAGAGCAGGGCGTTACAATAATCTAAACGACAGGAAATAAAAGCATGCATCAGCACTTCCGTGTTAGCCTAAGAGAGAAACGGGCGGACTCTGGCGATGTTCTTAAGATGATAGAAACCTATCTTGGTTACATTTTTAATATGAGGAATAAAATTGAGCTCAGAGTCAAAGATGACGCCCAGATTCTTCACACATTCTGAGGGTTTAAAATCTTGTAGTTTTGGTAAGTGTTTCTCTCTCTGACCTTCAGGGCCGATAACGAAAAACCTTTTGTCCTGATTGAGCTGTAGGAAATTCTTTGCCATCCATGACTTAATATCTAAAATGCTATTTAAAAGGGTATCAATGGGTCCTGTTTCATCAGGAGACACGGAAATATACAGCTATATGTCATCAGCATAGCTGTGGAAGCTGACGCCGTGTCTCCTGATGACACCCCCAAGGGGAAGCATATAAAGATTAAAAAGTATTGGGCCTAAAATTAAACCTTGGGGAACCCCACATTTAATTTCATGGGTTCTTGAGGAACAAGTATCCATACTTACAAAGAGAGATCGGTCTGTGAGATAGGAATAAAACCAGTTAAAAACAGTACCAGAGATGCCCACTAGGTTTTAAGATAAGATAAGATAAGATAAGATAAGATACACCATCTGAAACGAAATCATCAACATGAGAGAAAGTAGACAGTCAAGTCTGTAAACCAAACAGTCTGTCAGCAAGTCATTTTGGCAACCAGCTCGTGACTGGTCTCCCTGGTCTTACTTAAACATAAATCAATGATTAGTGCAAAACTGTCACTCAATAATACAATGCACTGTCAAGCTTAAAGGGACACTGGGATGAGCTTAACATTGGCACTTATATAAGATAAGATAAGATAAGAATGCCTTTATTGATCCCACAGTGGGGAAATTTTCATTGTTACAGCAGCAAAGATATAGGTCACACAGGGACGGCGGCATATTGTAGCCATTAATGTATAACATTGATGGCAAACATTCAGGATCAAACCTATGTAAATATACGCCACTACACATGTATATACACACCAACATACATCTACATAAAAAGTATGAGGAACACTCATTTTGGCCTGTACATAGTACAGAGGAAAAATACTCTAAGTAAGTGACAGTGCTGCAGTGCTGTCGTGAAATGTAAGGGACAGCATTGGATAAAAATAAAACTAGACTAACAGTAGTGGGGAATGTTGAGTATTGCACGGTATTACAGTAGTGGGGAATATTGGGTATTGCACGATATGAGCTCAGGTGCAGGACTACACAATTGCACTAATGTCCGCCAGTTTGTAGAGATGTTCCCAATGTTCTTGTTAAAGAGGCAAGAAGGAACGGCGGAATCTCTCCTTTGCACAGCGAGGGTGTAACAGTCTGTCACTGAAGGAGCTGTGGAGTGCTGTTAGGGTGCCCTGGAGGGGGTGGTCCGGGTTGTCCAGCATTGATGACAGCTTGGCCAACATCCTCCTGTCCCCCACCGAGTCCACAGAGTCCAGGGAGCAGCCCAGGACAGAGCCGGCCCTCCTGACCAGTTTGTCCAGCCGCTTCTTGTCCCGGGCCGAGACGCCGCCTGCCCAGGTGACCACTCCCTGGAAGATGACCGATGCAACCACCGAGTCATAAAAGTTCCTGAGGAGTGTCCCCTGAACCCCAAAAGACCTCAGTCTCCTGAGTAGGAAGAGTCGGCTCTGACTCTTCCTGTGTTGTCGCACCAGTCCAGTTCCCCGGATATTCACTGGTGCAGGTGAAGAGTGCTGGCGCCTACCGAAATCCACCACCATTTCTTTGGATTTCCCCGCCTTGGTCAGGAGGCGGTTCTGCTGGCACCAGTCCACAAAACCCTGAGTAAGTACTCACGATCATCTCTGCCTGTGATGAGGCCGACAATCGCAGAGTCGTCAGAGAACTTCTGCAGGTGACAGGTAGGGGTGTTGTAGTTGAAGTCCGAGGTGTAGAGGGTGAACAGGAAGGGAGCCAAGACAGTTCCCTGTGGGGCCCCCGTGCTACAGAGGAGTACGTCAGACACACAGTCCTGTGTCCTCACATACGGTGGCCGGTTTGTGAGGTAGTCCTGAATCCATGTGGTGAGGTGGTGGGCCACCCCCGCCCGCTCCAGCTTGTCTCCCAGTAGGGTGGGCTGGATGGTGTTGAAAGCACTGGAGAAATCAAAGAACATGATCCTCACAGTGCTCCCCGCCTTCTCCAGGTGGGAGAGTGAAGTGTGGAGGAGGTAGATGATGGCATCATCCACACTGATGCCAGGCTGATATGCGAACTGGAGTGGGTCCATTGAGGAGCTCACCAGGGGGCGCAGGTGGACAAGGACCAGTCTCTCCAGGGTCTTCATCAGGTGAGACGTCAGCGCCACTGGTCTGAAGCTGTTGAGCTCCTTCGGGTGGGGGGTCTTTGGCACCGGGACCAGGCAGGATGTTTTCCATAGCTGGGGGACCCTGCCCAGCTTCAGGCTCAGGTTGAACATGTGCTGGACAATTCCACACAGCTGGTCTGCGCAGGATTTGAGGAGCTTGGGGCTGATGCCATCTGGACCCGCTGCCTGCCTCACCTTTTAAGTCTATTTAATAAAATTTAGTGATCTACTGTATCAAAAGCAGCGCTTAGATCCAGTAGCACCAAGACTGTGAGTTTTCTCACGTCTGCAGTATACCTAAAGTCATTTGAAATCCTTAAAAGAGCAGTCTCAGTACTGTGGTTCATCCTAAAACCAGATTGATATTTCTCTAAAATATTACTTTTGTTTAAAAAGGGATTTAACTGGAGAAACACCAGTTTTTCTAAAATCTTACTTAAAAATGATAAGTTGGATATAGGAGTCACTGATGGTGTAGTGGTACACACGCCTGAGTTGTGTGCGGGCACCGTGGGATCGGTTCCCGCTTGGTGACGGTGTCTGTGCGTCCCCTGCGACTGGCTGGCGACCAGTTCAGGGTGTAGTTTGCCTTTCGCCCATTGTCAGCTGGGATAGGCTCCAGCACCTCTCCGCGACCCTGTGTAGGATAAGCGGTTTGGAAGATGATGAAGTTGGATATAGGTCTGTAATTATTAAAAACACTGGGGTCAAAGAGTTCCTCCTCTTCAGAAGGGGCCTCACCTGTCTAGAGAGAGCAACTGACTATGTTTAAAATTTGTTCCTCAAAGAATCCATAAAATGTCTTAAAAAGAAATGTGGGAATTGGATCCAAAAGGCAGGTTGTTGGATTTACCTGGGAGAAAACTCGACCAAGTGTCCTTGTGTCAACCAGGGCAAAACTTTCCAGTGTTTCCTCAGGTAAATGTGATTGTCCAGGTTTACTGAAACTTATGGTTTGACGGGCTAAAAAAACGGATCTTATGTTATTGATTTTACTTCTGAAGTGGTCTGCAAAGTCCTCACAGAGAGCATCTGTTGGTCTCTGTAGGGACTTGTTAAGATCAGAGCTAGTTAAAAATTAAAGTTTTCAACACCCCCAAAATTCCTACTTCCCACACATTCAAGTCATTCGCCCTTAACAAACCCTCAAAAATTCAACTATTCACCATTCATTTCCAATGGCACATTTAATTTTTCACATTTACAGCATTCCAAATTCAAGTCATTCAACTCATTCAGCTCACATTCAGCTTTTCAACACCCCCAAAATTCATAATTCCCACACATCCAACTCATTCACCCTTAAAAAGCCACAAAAATTCCACTATTAACCATTAATTTCCATTGGAACAATAGACTTTTCGCATTTACACCTTCCCAATTTCCACAAATTCAAGTCATTCAACTCATTCAACTCACATTCAGCTTTTCAACACCTCCAAAATTCGTACTTCCCACACATTCAACTCATTCACACTTAAAAAAAAACAAAAATTCAACTATTCATCATTCATTTCCATTGGCAGATTTAACTTTTCGCATTTATACCATTCCAATTTCCACAAATTCAAGTCATTCAACTCGTTCAGCTCACAATCAGCTTTTCAACACCCACAAAATTCCTACTTTCCACACATTCAACTCATTCACCCTTAAAAAAGCCACACAATTTTACCATTCATTTCCATTGGACCTGTGTTATTGCCCCTTGGGCTCCCCAGTGCTGCCGCCATATTGGACAGTGACATGAGCTGGACTGGGGATACTAGCCCCGATGTCTCCCGAGTTCGGCGGCCATCTTGGACAGGGACATTAGCTAGCCTGGGGATACTCACCCCAAGGTCTCCCCAGTGCGGCGGCCATCTTGGACAGGGACATTAGCCAGACTGGGGATACTCACCCGAGGTCTCCGCAGTGCGGCGGCCGTCTTGGACAGGGACATTAGCTGAACTGGGGATACTCACCCCGAGGTCTCCCCAGTGCGGCGGCCATCTTGGGAAGGGACATTAGCTTGACTGGGGATACTCACCCCGAGGCCTCCCCAGTGCGGCGGCCATCTTGGGAAGGGACATTAGCTAGACTAGGGATACTCACCTCAAGGTCTCCCCAGTGCGGCGGCCATCTTGGGCAATGACATTAGCTGGACTGGGGATACTCACCCCGAGATCTCCCCATTGCGGCGGCTATCTTTTACAGGAACATTAGCTGGACTGGGGATACTCACCCCGAGGTCTCACCAGTGCGGCGGCCATCTTGGGCTATGACATCAGCTAGACTGGGGATACTCACCCCAAGGTCTCCCCAGTGCGGCGGCCATCTTGGACAGGGACATTAGCAAGACTGGGGATACTCACCCCGAGGTCTCCCCAGTGCGGCGGCCATCTTGGACAGGGACATTAGCTCGACTGGGGATAATCACCCCGAGGACTCCCCAGTGCGGCGGCCATCTTGGGCAGGGACATTAGCTAAACTGGGGATACTCACCACAAGGTCTCCCCAGTGCGGCGGCCATCTTGGGAAGGGACATTAGTTCGACTGGGGATACTCACCCCGAGGTCTCCCCAATGCGGCGGCCATCTTGGGAAGGGACATTAGCTAGGCTGGGGATACTCACCACAAGGTCTCCCCAGTGCGGCGGACATCTTGGGAAGGGACATTAGCTAGACTGGGGATACTCACCCCGAGGTCTCCCCAGTGCGGCGGCCATCTTGGGAAGGGACATTAGCTAGACTGGAGCCTAGTGCGGCGGCCATCTTGGGCAATGACATCAGCTAGACTGGGGATACTCACCAAGAGGTCTCCCCAGTGCGGCGGCCATCTTGGACAGGGCCATTAGCTAGACTGGGGATACTCACCCCGAGGTCTCCCCAGTGTGGCGGCCATCTTAGACAGGGACATTAGCCAGACTGGGGACACTCACCCCGAGGTCTCCCCAGCCAGTGCGGCGGCCATCTTGGGAAGGGACATTAGCTAGGCTGGGGATACTCACCACAAGGTCTCCCCAGTGCGGCGGACATCTTGGGAAGGGACATTAGCTAGACTGGGGATACTCACCCCGAGGTCTCCCCAGTGCGGCGGCCATCTTGGGAAGGGACATTAGCTAGACTGGAGCCTAGTGCGGCGGCCATCTTGGGCAATGACATCAGCTAGACTGGGGATACTCACCAAGAGGTCTCCCCAGTGCGGCGGCCATCTTGGACAGGGACATTAGCTAGACTGGGGATACTCACCCCGAGGTCTCCCCAGTGTGGCGGCCATCTTAGACAGGGACATTAGCCAGACTGGGGACACTCACCCCGAGGTCTCCCCAGCCAGTGCGGCGGCCATCTTGGGAAGGGACATTAGCCAGATTGGGGATACTCACCCCGAGGTCTCCCCAGTGCCTTTTATAAACACTTTTGGCAGAAAATACAAATACTTTCAAGTTTTTTCAGACCTATTTACTACTTGCGTTCTTCCTCCCACAATGGCACATGGGGTCATTATCTCAATTCCAAAGCCTGGTGAAGATCCAAGATACATTGAAAACAGAAGACCTATTACCTTAAGAGACTATAAACTACTAACTTATTTTATCACCACTCGTCTCTGTTCCGGAATATCTAATATAGTAGAGCAAACTCAGTCTGGATTCTTAAAAGGCAGATCAATTCATAATAATATACGGCTGGTAATGGATATTATTGAATACAATAATCTTATTGAGGATGAGGGATTCCTTCTATTTTTGGACTTTTACAAAGCCTTTGATTTGGTGGAGCATTCATTCATCCTAGCTGTGCTTGAATTATTCGGTTTTGGCATTAAGTTTAGAAGAATGATTGCAGGTCTTTATCAGAATATAAACAGTTGTGTCTCTTTACGTCAAGGTACAACTCCTAGTTTCAAAATAAATGTAGGAATCCCGCAGGGCTGTCCAATATCACCATATTTGTTTATTCTAGTCACACAGATGCTAGCCGTATACATAAAAACGTGTGTTGACATCAAGAAACTAAATATATTAGGAACTGAAGTAGTGATCAGCCAACTGGCTGATGACACAACTCTTTTTCTTAAAGATCATTATCAAATACCCATAGCTATAGAAAAAATTAAAACATTCTCTTTAACGTCAGGGCTAACTCTAAATCTTCATAAATGTGAACTTTTAGCTATACATGATACAGAATTAGAAAATATTCATAACATTCCAGTAAAATCTGCAATAAAATACTTAGGTGTTTATCTAACAAAGAATAAGAAGCAGAGTCAGACTCTGAATATTGAAAAAAAAAAATAAAACAATGTAAGTCCCAAATTGATTTATCGCTGCAGCGAGATTTATCGATCATAGGGCGAACCTATTTAACCAAAGTAGAAAGTTTGTCAAGATGCATTTACCCGGCCTACTCCCAAGCAATTCCAAATAAACTGATCAAATCTATCAACCAAATTAATGTTAACTTTATTTGGCTAAATAAACCACATTACATGAAAAAAGGTCACCTGATTAAAGAAATAAGTGAAGGGGGCCTAAAGGCAATAGAATTTGATTGCCTCAATGGGACCTTGAAAATAAATACTTTTTGCATTTCAAATCCAATAACTGCCAACGAAACGGTTGACATAAAATTAATATGCCTGTTCTTTAATGTTGTATTCCATCCATCCATCCATTTTCGATACCGCTTATCCTCACAAGGGTCGTGGGGAAGCCTATCCCAGCTGTCTTCGGGCAGTAGGCGGGGGACACCCTGAATTGGTTGCCAGCCAATCGCAGGGCACACAGAGACAAACATCCGCACTCACAATCACACCTAAGGGCAATTTAGAGAGTCCAATCAACTTACCATGCGTGTTTTTGGAATGTGGGAGGAAACCGGAGTACCCTGAGAAAACCCACGCAGGCACGGGGGGAGAACATGCAAGCTCCACACAGGGAGGCCGGAGCCGGGATCGAACCCACAACCTCTGAACTGTGAGGCGGACGTGCTAACCAGTCTACCACCGTGCCGCCCATGTTGTATTCCACTAGGTTAAAATAGATGTTAAAATGGTGCAGCCCCTAATAGCAGGGATATTGTTCTTATACTTTATAACTAAAGTCTATACTTGATTGATTGTTTGTTTGTTCGTTGTTATCAATACGTCTTTGTCTATTATTACTCTCAATGCCAGGGGCTTAAGGAACACTGTGAAGCGTAAAGCAATTTTTTTGTTTTTGCTAAACAGCACAGAATTGATTTTTGTTTTATTCAAAAGTCACACTCAATTTCTAATAACATGTGGTTATGGAAAGCTCAGTGGGGTAATGATTTATGGTTGGCACATGGGTCTGAATACTCTGCTGGGGTCGCTATGTTGAAACATTTATTTTCTGGTCGTGTTTTACATTCTGTATGTGATAAAGCAGGTCATTTTCTCTTACAAGTAATCAACACAGGAAACATCAATATAATAATTATTTATGTGTATGGATATAGTTCAAAATATGAGAATGATAACCCTTTAGATGTATTAGAAAAACAAATTCAACGTTTTCTCATTAACTTTCCAAATTCTGGTCTAATCATAGGCGAAGATTTTAATATGATATTGGACCATAATATGGATTGTTGGCCTCCACGTGATCAGTCTTCTGTAAATAATACCTTGAAGGTATTTATGCAGACCAGGGCTGCTTGATTAAGAGATTTTGAACCGAAACCGTATTTTCTAGATAAAACTATGTTAAAAACGTTCAAATCGGCACGTTCGATTTTTTTTATTTTTGGTGTATCTAGGCCACCATAGTTTCCTCTGCATTTCCGCTTCCTCCCACGAGCGCGCAGTTCGGAACAACAACACTATCCATGGCTATACCGGCGATTCTGCTATTTGCTCAGGCAAGTGAGCGTTTGGTTATTAAATCGGGCAAATATAGATCTGTAGTGTAGTTTGTGCCCCGCATGTACAATACAACCCGTGAGCAAGTAACTCAACGTCTGAAAGTCATACCTTTTTTTTTTCTCCTCGACAACGGACCTCTGGTCCAGCCGGACTTACTTAAAGGGACGGTGGGGCCAGGATGGCCACACGTTTTCACTAACAAGTTCATTTTATATATATTTTGATCAATATGAAAAGAGTTGTCATTTTCTATTTAATTTAATACATTTGGGAGAAATTTGGAAATAAGTGTCTCCGTGAATAACGCCCCTTGATGATGAGCACAATGGCCGTGCCCCCCACCGTTCTATCCTTGTTCGTCCGAAGTCACGCGAGGAACTGATTCCGAACTCTCCATCATTGTACTTTTATTGCTTATAATGTCCAAAAACGGCGATCAATTGGCACCAAAATTCATGTGGACATCCCTAATAATGCCCACTTCAACATATCAAAAGGATTAACCTCTCCGTGGCTGATTTGTATGAGAATGAGGAAATGTGGAAGTCAGCAGAGCTACATAGATTTAGGCTGGGACGAGCGCAAACTGCTTCTTTGCTTAAGAAAAAAAAAAAAAAAACTACTTCTTTGCTTTAAAAAAACTGCTTCTTTGCTGATCACGGTTAGGTCGGGCGAAGCATTAAACACCAGTCAGGATATTTACAGAGACTGAAGTGGGAATGAGTAGACGTGCACATTTATTTGGATGAGAAATGACCCCAGTTTTTTTACTTACAACGCGGCGTCCAATTTGGAAGGTAACAGCCGAAATGGCACGTTCCAATGCGGCCACACTCGGCTGTGCAGTCAGCCTCGCTGGAACTTATCGTTCGCTGTTCGATGAGGGCTTTTGTCACTCTCACGCCGCTTCAGTCGGGCAGAAGGTGGCGGCTGCAAGCAAAAAGCAGGGACACCGCACGCTTGCGAGGCGACATGAAGACACAGGCTCGCTCATCTTCACCTCCACACGCTGGGCGGACAGTAAGGAGCCAATGTTGTTGTGCTAACGCCTGTTGTTTTAACGGCCTGAAGCTAGTTGCTGCTATTAGCCGTCCCAATCCTACCTTTAACCGGGGAGGGAAGCGGCGGGCTCCAATCTGCCTGCTGCTGCTGCAAGCCGCCGTCTCTCTCCCTCCTGAGACACGAGTTTAGCGTCACTAAATGTCCGAAATATAACCAGTCAGGGTTCGTGTGCGCATTCATGCTCTTGTCCGCTTCAGCTTGCGAAAGTGGAGGAGCAATCGCCACGGTATTTTTGATTTTGTGGAGGTGATCATGATGAGATCGTGTTATATGTCAATAAATCCAAACTATTGTGCAGAACACGTTTATACTTTCATAGGTTGAAGTGGACAAGAGTAGTAATGTGCATTTGCATTATGGTGCCGATCGGTCACCGTTTTAGACAGCAGAACTGACAAAGCGAGCAATATTACCACGCATGCCTTCCTCCCGTGACGTAGACCGCTGGGACTGAAAACATAACATAAACCACGCCCCTTTTTGGGGGCATGGAAATTTGTCGTAAATCTAATCACAAAAAAAGACCTTAAAAGGGACGGTGGGGCCGGGATGGCCACGTTCTCACTAACAAGTTCATTTTATATATTTTTTGATCAGGAAAATGAAAAGAGTTGCCATTTTCTATTTTATCCATTCATTTTGGAGAAATTAGGAAATAAGTGTCTCCATGAATAACGCCCCTTGATAATGAGCACAATGGCTGCGCCCCCCCACCGTTCTATCCTTGTTCGGCCGGAGTCACGCGACGAACTGATTCCAAACCCTCCATCATTGTACTTTTATTGCTTATAACGTCCAAAAACGGCGATCAATTGGCACCAAAATTTATGTGGACATCTCTACTAATGCCCACTTCAACATATCAAAAGGATTAACCTCCCCGTGGCTGATTTATATGAGGATGAGGAAATGTGGAAGTCAGCAGAGCTGAGTAGATTTAGGCTGGGACGAGCGCACACTGCTTCTTTGCTTTGAAAAAATAAAAAAACACTGCTTCTTTGCTGATCACGGTTAGGACGGACGGGCGAGGCATTAAACACCAGTCAGTATATTTACAGAGACTGAAGTGGAAATTTGTCGTAAACATAATCACAAAAAAATACCTTAAATCTTAATCTTAAATCTTTTGAGGTGGGAATTTTAGTACTAATGCCATTCTTGCATGCAAACCTTTTATGTAATTGCCAATGTTAAGCTCACCCAAGTGTCTCTTTAAATCACTACAGAGTCTTTTGGGGGGGACACTTTGGTACTGATGTAATTTTTACATGCAAACCTATTATATCATTTTCCGGTTCCGACGCCGCGCGAGTGGCAGCCCGCTACAGAAGCTCCGGCTCATCAGTGAGCCTTTTCGTGTGTTTTTGCCCTGATACTCATCTCTGGTGACTTCAATCATGCCTCCCCTTCCTCCTCTCTGCCTTCATTCACACAGTATGTCACCTGCCACACCAGAGACAATAAAACACTGGACCTTTTCTATGCCAACACCAAGGAGGCATACACATCACTGGCCCTCCCCCCGCTGGGCAAAGCTGATCACAACCTGGTGGCTCTCCAGTCTGTGTACAAACCTCTGGTCCGCAGGCAGCCAGCTGTGTCCCGCACGGTCCAGAGATGGTCTGGAGAGGCCGAGGAGGCCTTAAAGGACTGCTTCAGCACAACTGTGTGGGAAGTATTCAGCGATGCTCACGGGGAAGACATTAGTAGTCTAACGGACACTGTTACAGACTATATAAATTTCTGGATGGAGAACACCATAACCACCAGGACAGTAAGGTGTTTCTCCAACAACAAACCCTGGATCACACCAGACATAAAAGCTCTCCTGAAGGAGAAGAGGAGGGCTTTTGCGTCAGGCAACATAGAGGAGCGGAAGACTGTGCAGCGCCAGCTGAGGAGGAGGATCAGAGAGGGGAAAAGGTCCTACAGGAAGAGGATGGAGGAGCAGCTGCTGCAGAATAACGCCACGGGAGTCTGGAGGGGCCTGAAGACCATCTCAGGCCACGGACAACCCAAGACCCGGACTGGGGGGGACCTGCAGTGGGCAAATGAGCTGAATCTCTTTTTCAATAGGTTCGATCAGATGCCTGCCTCCACTCCGTCTCTCCTGCTGCAGCCTCCACCTACTCCTCCTGCTGGGCGTGTCACCCCCTCACCCCTTTTCTCCACAGTCTCCAGCTCCCAGCTACACCAGATAGCCACCACTCCCTCCTGCCCAGCCTTGGCCTTCACAACATCTCAGGTGAGGAACCAGCTGAAGACTATGAAGGCGAGAAAGGCAGCAGGTCCAGATGGCATCAGCCCCCAGCTCCTCAAATCTTGCGCAGACCAGCTGTGTGGAATTGTCCAGCACATGTTCAACCTGAGCCTGAAGCTGGGCAGGGTCCCCCAGCTATGGAAAACATCCTGCCTGGTCCTGGTGCCAAAGACCCCCCACCCGAAGGAGCTCAACAGCTTCAGACCAGTGGCGCTGACGTCTCACCTGATGAAGACCCTGGAGAGACTGGTCCTTGTCCACCTGCGCCTGCTGGTGAGCTCCTCAATGGACCCACTCCAGTTCGCATATCAGCCTGGCATCAGTGTGGATGATGCCATCATCTATCTCCTCCACACTAAACTCTCCCACCTGGAGAAGGCGGGGAGCACTGTGAGGATCATGTTCTTTGATTTCTCCAGTGCTTTCAACACCATCCAGCCCACTCTACTGGGAGACAAGCTGGAGCGGGCGGGGGTGGCCCACCACCTCACCACATGGATCCAGGACTACCTCACAAACCGGCCACAGTATGTGAGGACACAGGACTGTGTGTCTGACGTGCTCCTCTGTAGCACGGGGGCCCCACAGGGAACTGTCTTGGGTCCCTTCCTGTTCACCCTCTACACCTCGGACTTCAACTACAACACCTCTACCTGTCACCTGCAGAAGTTCTCTGACGACTCTGCGATTGTCGGCCTCATCACAGGCGGAGATGATCGGGAGTACAGAGAACTTACTCAGGGTTTTGTGGACTGGTGCCAGCAGAACCGCCTCCTGATCAATGCGGGGAAATCCAAAGAAATGGTGGTGGATTTGGCAGGCGCCAGCACTCTTCACCTGCACCAGTGAATATCCGGGGAACAGATGTTGAGAGAGTCTCAACTTACAAGTACCTGGGTGTTCATCTGAACAATAAACTGGACTGGTGCGACAACACAGACGCCCTCTATAGAAAGAGTCAGAACGGACTCTTCCTACTCAGGAGACTGAGGTCTTTTGGGGTTCAGGGGACACTCCTCAGGAACTTTTATGACTCGGTGGTTGCATCGGTCATCTTCCAGGGAGTGGTCACCTGGGCAGGCGGCGTCTCAGCCCGGGACAAGAAGCGGCTGGACAAACTGGTCAGGAGGGCCGGCTCTGTCCTGGGCTGCTCCCTGGACTCTGTGGACTCGGTGGGGGACAGGAGGATGTTGGCCAAGCTGTCATCAATGCTCGGCAACCCGGACCACGCCCTCCAGGGCACCCTAACAGCACTCCACAGCTCCTTCAGTGACAGACTGTTACACCCTCGCTGTGCAAAGGAGAGATTCCGCCGTTCCTTCTTGCCTGCTGCTGTCAGACTCTTGAACAAGAACATTGTGTAGTCTCTACAAACTGGCGGACATTAGTACAATTGTGCAGTCCTGCACCTGAGCTCATATCGTGCTATACCCAATATTCCCCACTACTGTAATACCGTGCAATACTCAACATTCCCCACTACTGTTAGTCTAGTTTTATGTTTATCCAATGCTGTTCCTTACATTTCACTACAGCACTGCAGCACTGTCACTTACTTAGAGTATTTTTCCTCTGTACTATGTACAGGCCAAAATGAGTGTTCCTCATACTTTTTATGTAGATGTATGTTGGTGTGTATATACATGTGTAGTGGCGTATATTTACATAGGTTTGATCCCGAATGTTTGCCGTCAATGTTATACATTAATGGCTACATTATGCCGCCATCCCTGTGTGACCTATATCTTTGCTGCTGTAACAATGAAAATTTCCCCACTGTGGGATCAATAAAGGCATTCTTATCTTATCTTATATAAGTGCCAATGTTAAGCTCATCCCAGTGTCCCTTTAAGCTTGACAGTGCATTGTATTATTGAGTGACAGTTTTGCACTAATCATTGATTTATGTTTAAGTAAGACCAGGGAGACCAGTCACTAGCTGGTTGCCAAAATGACTTGCTGACAGACTGTTTGGTTTACAGACTTGACTGTCTACTTTCTCTCATGTTGATGATTTCGTTTCAGATGGTGTATGCACTTTCATTATTGGCTTAATTAAGAACAGATCTGAAATCTATTGTATAAGTAAAATGCTGTTAATTCCATTGGATTGTTCTGTGTGTATTAAGTTAAACTGACTGGCATTTTGAGTTCAAAGAAAGAAAAATTAAGTTTAAATAAAAACCATTCAAAATAATTTTTCATTATTTTTTTATTTTACAAGAACCTTTAACAGACCATAATGCAGTCTCACTTTCCATATCTTTGCATTCTAGAAATACAAACGTTTGTAGAAGTGCCTACTGGAAGCTTAATAGTTTTCTATTACATCATAAAATAGTTAAAACTGATATTGAAAACCTTATTAGAAATTATTGGAACAGAGCGAAAGATGAAAATTCTTTTTGTAGCAACTGGGAATTATTTAAATTTGAGGCTTGTCAATACTTCAGGAAATATGGTATTGTCTTAACAAAAGCTCGTAGATCAGAGGAAGAAAGGATAGTTTCTAAAATAATTACCTTATCACTAAAAAACCCTGAGAACATGTCTGATGGATTAACTTCAGAACAGGCTAAATTAAACTAAATGTATCTTAACAAAGCTAAAGGAGCATTTGTGAGGTCAAGGAAAAAATCTATTGAGGAAGGTGAACAGAACTCTGCATATTTTTTTAATTTAGAACGGCACCATGGAAAAACTAATCTGATTGAGCAACTAAATATTGATGGCGTTGTAACTGATGACCCAAAATGCATAGCCAATTTTTGCTCTCAATTTTATAGTAATCTGTACAGCTCTAAGTATTGTGAACGTTTGACAACTACCTTTCTAAATTCTCTTAACAATGTCACACAGATAGCTCCAAGTGATAAAGACTTCTGTGATGGGAATATAATGTTAGACAAAGTTGTTTTTGCTATTGAACATCTAAAAATGAACAAATCCCCTGGAGTTGATGGCCTCACGGGTACATTTTATAAAGCCTTTTTTTAAAAGATTTTGCTCCTTTTTTGCTTGAAGTCTTTTTAGAAAGCATTGAGAAAGGTTGTCTTCCGCCTTCACTGACACAGGGATTGATTACTTTGATACCAAAACCAAAAAAAGATAATAATTTCATTGATAACTGGAGGCCCATTTCTTTATTGAATAACGACTATAAAGTGCTCGCTTCCATAATAGCTAAGAGAGTCAAAGGTGTACTCGACCCAATTATTGATGAGGTTCAATCTGGGTTCATGAGTAAAAGGCATATTTCTAATAATATTAGGCTCATTCTAGATCTTGTTGATTATTCATTCCTCTGCTCTGATAATAGTTACCTTTTTATTTTTGGCCATCTATAAGGCGTTTGACACGGTGGAACATGAGTTCATTTTTCGCTACATGGAAAAAATTGGATTTGGTGAATTTTTCTGTAAAGCTGTCAAAACTATGTACACCAATGGTAACAGTTCTATCAGAATGAGAAATGGTACCTCCCCAAGATTTGCCCTAAATCGTGGAATACGTCAAGGCTGTCCGGCCTCGCCATATCTATTTATTTTGTGTACTCAACTCCTCACCTGTCATATGAAGAAAAGTGCTATTCAAGGGATATCTATTACAGGCAGAGAAATCTTAATTAGTCAGCTCGCGGATGACACTACCTTATTCCTGAAGATTTCCAGCCAAGTCTCGGTTGCCATTAAAACAGTAGCACTATTCTCAGCTGCTTCTGGACTTTACCTGAATTTGAACAAATGTGAACTATTTCCTATTCATGATTGTACTGAAACAACCCTACATCGATTTGGAACTTTATTCCTAATTATATATTTGCTCAAATTGGAAGTCTTAACTTTATACTTTTATGTGACTATAAAATAGAAAAAAATCCCTTGGATTTATCCAATTTCCACAAACAAATGCTTTTAGCTTAGTCTTTAGTGTATAAACATAAATTTTCCCCCCATAGATGCTTTATCTGGAATAACCATTATATCCTATATAAGAATAGATCGTTATTTTTTCCGAATTGGTTTAGTAATAAAATAATTCTGGTAGGTCAATTGCTTAATGATGAAGGTTTTCTTTTGAATTATACAGAATTTCTTGACAGATTTAACCTACCTGTTAGTCCAAAGGAATTTGCTACGGTCATGGGCGCTATTCCTTCCGGAATTTTGGTTCTCTGGAAAGGGGAACAAAGTACAGCATGTTTGCCAAGTCTGGACCCTAAGAAGACTTCTATAGACAAGATCTGTCTAACGATATCAGTTAGAGGTAACAATTGTAATATACTTTCATTATTTCAAAAAGATATAGCTACAACACATAATGTTATTTCTTACTGGTCTGGTTTTGGTAATAATTTACTTAAAATCTGGTCTCTTCCATATACATTTCTACTGACAAATAAAGTAAGGGAAATCTCTTTTAAAATTATACACAGGTACTATCCCACCAAGCATTATCTTCTTAAGTTCAAGAAAGACATTTGTGTTGATTGTTTATTTTGTAAAATGTCTCCTGAAACCTTAATTCACCTTTTCTGGCAATGTCCATATACCATCAAGTTTTGGAAAGATATATCTAGATTCACCATTGATAATATTGACTCTGATTTTGTTCTTTGTTGGAAAAATGTACTGTTTGGTTTCTTCAATAATGATGGTAAAACAGATAAACAAATATGTATTATTCATTATAAATTTGATAATTATTCTAGCAAAATTCCATACCCACAAATCAAAATTTAGTCACTCAAAACCTGTATTCATAATTTTCGAGGCAGCAACCATACAGTATATAAATTATATTCTTGATTATAAAAATATGAAAGCCATTAAGACTGTTGCTTTATGTTATTCATTTAGAATTTTTGTTTAAAATCCGCCTGGCTCCTCTTTTTTCTTTTATCTGCGTGTTATGTCTGTATTAATAACTGTGTTTGGTTTGTTAATGTTAATAAAGTTTTTTTTTTTTTTAACGCGTAGGCTGTGGGAGTTCTACTGTAGTTAAACAGCATTCTCGTGTGGTTGACCGCTGCATTACATCAGCAGGCGCTGCTCATCAAAGCGCAGTAACACCGTGTACATTACAATCTATTATCTGGGTAGGCACACAGCAGTGAGAGCTCGATGTGCTGTCGTCTCATCTCTTCTTCACCAATACACGCAACCATACACATAAAAATAATCCCCCATCCTACCTCAAAACGTTGACTATTGATAGAAATTCTCGGCTTCAAAAGAAAAGAAAAAAAACGGCTTCAACACAATGCCGCATGACTTTTAAAGGGCGATGCTTTCTGAGATTTTACCAGAAATACGTCACACCACTCCATTGCCCGGCCTACCCGTCTGGTAATGGTTTGCCCCAGCAGCATGAGGGTGGGGCGGTGGACGTGAAGTCTCGCAAAAGTGGACCTCTGAAATAGTTAGCCGTCAAAAATCAGTGAATGATGTGATGTAGGATGGAGTCATCGTTAAAAGTGTATTTGAAAGTTCATGCTCATATTTCCTTTGAAGTGGAATAAAGCAATGGACGATATTTGCTTGTTTGGTTTAATCATTGAATATTTCATTTAATATTATGCAAACTAGAATCATATGTTCAATTTCCTTAACTTTTCCAGGATGACTGGACAAATCCTGATTTCACAATCACTGTCCAGTGAGAAATTATCACGTAAAAAAAAAGATAAAAAGCCTTTGACTAACAAAAAGAATTAATGCATGTAAACAAAACAAAAAAGATCATATAGAACACACACATCCCTAAAACAACATTTATCAAGCAAACAATTTAGAAGAACAAAAATATATGAAAATAGAAACAATATAAAAGGAACTCGGGTTACACTGAATAGCTTCAACAAACCTAAAGTCAATATAAACAGCCTATTTCATTAACAAAAAAAGATTCAGTTTGATTATTTGTATTGAATGCAGAATTGTATGTACACTTTCGCACCTTCCGATCCAAAGTCGAAGTTTCTTCACAGTCCACGTAATCAATCAAGAAGTTACTTCGTTACTTAGTAGATGCAGAGACAATGATGAAATAAAAGATGTTACATTGAATAAAACAATGCAGATTTTGTAGATAATTATCACGTTAAATACTTTAACTGTTAAACATTAACATTTTCATTTTAGACTTCTTTATTATTGCAGTTGTCACAAGCACACTTGTGTCTCTTGACAGAAACCTTCCATGAGAAGCATTGGCCACAAATTGAGCATGAAAAAGGTTTCTCACCAGTGTGGGTTCTGGTGTGCCCTATCAAGCTTCCCTACTGAGAAAATGTTTGGCCACAAACGGAGCATGCAAAAGGTTTCTCACCAGTGTGCGTTCTTGTGTGACGTCTTAAGTGTTCCTTCTGAGAGAATGTTTGGCCACAATCTGAACAGGCAATGGGTTTCTAACCAGTGTGTGTTATTAGGTGTATTTTTAAGATCAATTTATGAGAGAACATTTGTCCACAATGTGAACATGCAAAAGGTTTCTCACCAGTGTGTGTTCTGGTGTGACTTATTAAGTGTCCCTTCTGATTAAATCTTTGTCCACAAACTGAACAGCCAAAAGGTTTCTCACCAGTGTGTGTTCTGGTGTGACTTATTAAGCTTCCCTTCTGAGAGAATATTTTGCCACAAACTGAGCAGGAAAAAGGTTTCTCTTCAGAGTATATTCTCATGTGTTCTAAACGTCTCTTGAAAGAATACGTTTTCCCACACTTAAAATATTTCCAGTATTTTTTGTCATTGTTACACGTCGTATCACCTTCACATTCTTCATCATCATCACCATCACCATTAATGACGTCTTATCACTATCAGATGGTGGAGGTCGGAGGCCGTCTCCTTGTGATCCTCCCCAGTGGTCCTCAACACCTTCTGTTGTCACGTGTTGACATGAGCTGCTGCTTGGAGGCTCCGCCCCTCTGCTCACCTCACTTTGACCTTCATCTTTACTCTTCAAAGATACAGGAGTCGATGGCAACTTGCAGATATCCTGGTCCTCCTCGTCTTTGATGTGGGGGGTCTCTTCTTCCTCCTCTTTTATGCAGGGAGGCTCTCGCTCCTCCTCCTGTTTTACATAAGGGGACTGCTGCTCCTGTTCCTCCTTAAAGTGTGGGAACTCTTCGTCCTCCTCTTCCTCTTTAATATGAGGATAAACATATTCACGGA
The DNA here is from genome assembly GCF_054856515.1 of Filicampus tigris. Taxonomy (NCBI): domain Eukaryota; kingdom Metazoa; phylum Chordata; class Actinopteri; order Syngnathiformes; family Syngnathidae; genus Filicampus; species Filicampus tigris. The sequence goes on from NC_141234.1 coordinate 14,731,819, forward strand.
TGTCTGCAAGACCCAAAAAGACAAACGCACATGACATTAGAGTTCATATTTATAATGAAGATTATTATGAGAGCCAGATACGTTAAGATTACGAAGGATTTCTCGGTATTTGCAAATTCACCTACTGGTACAACTTTTTGAGTGGTGACCCCGTCAAAAGTGGCACTGGCCTCGTATATACATGAGCCCTTTAAGAAATGATTAGCACGACTGCATCTATGACGGTGTACTAACTTCACTAACATTTAAGCACAGCAAAAGCAAAAGTTAATACGAAAGCTTCAAAGAATACATCACCCAATCATCCATTTTCTGAACCGTCAAGGCACAAATGCCTTCTAAATAACACATGATCGGAGCCTTTGTAGGCTTTTATTTTGAAGCGCTTGCAGGCAGGGCTGCCCTCAACTACTAACCATCAAATATTTGTTTATTTATTTAAACGTCACTTGTAGAAAATGTGCACAGAGGTGTACTAGATCAATGGCTGCATTTATATCTTCATATAAGCATCATGTATACGTGTCAATGTATGTACATAATTATTCACAATATGTTTTTACATTAGATGCCATATTCTTGACCTATTTGGCTGAATTTCATGTCATCCATTGTTGATGTTGACAATACATTTGCACCGTTACGGTTAAGCAAATATGTTCATTTAATTGATAATGACTCAACATAATGTTGCTTGTGTGTGTGTGTGCATGCGTATTCTACTCTTCTCTAATCCACTCCAGCGAGTCGAATGCCTTGAGAAATTGTGAACAAAATTCTCTACTTTTTAAGGGTTTTTTTTTCTTCTTTTTTTTAAAATGCCGCTATTTTTTAAATAATGGTATCGGGCAGTGGCGGCACGGTGGTCGACTGGTTAGCACGTTCACCTCACAGTTCAGAGGTCGTGCGTTCGATCCCGGCCCCGGCCTCCCTGTGTGGAGTTTGCATGTTCTCCCCATGTCTGGGTGGGTTTTCTCCGGGTACTCCGGTTTCCTCCCACATTCCAAAAAACATGCTTGGTAAATTGATCGGACACTCTAAATTTCCCCTAGGTGTGATTATGAGTGCGGATGTTTGTCTCTGTGTGCCCTGCGATTGGCTGGCAACCAATTCAGGGTGTCCCCCGCCTACTGCCCGAAGACAGCTGGGATAGGCTCCGGCACGCCCCGCGACCCTTGTGAGGACAAGCGGTATAGATAATAGACGGATGGGTATCGGGCAGTTTTTGACGCTGAAAAATCGGGGTATGGTACTGGTATCCCGTGGCAACACTAATCACGATATAAGTACTTCATATTGGTCGATATTAATTTTTACTGAATTGTTGTTGGTTCTTTTTTGTCCTTTAATTTTTAACTATTGAACCCAGGGGAAAAAAAAAATTGGTAATTTTATTTTAACATCTAATACTTTATATTAAGACTTCAAGAAGTCACCAGAACTATGAAAAAAGTCAAATAAACTGGTCTATATGAAGACAAAGTAAAGTCCTTCTTAAACAATGTGCTTTGTCTAGGTCAGCCATTTCGACCCCGTTTCCAAGGAAAATAAAGCACTGGGAGCCGCAAACACCTTTTGACATTAACCTCCAAAAAACGCCACCTTTTTTTAGTTCCAAGGTACTGCTTCGTTCAAGTTGTATAATACCTTTTATTGCTTTTGCACACTCACGTCCACATATTACTAAAAATCCAGAAAGGCGGACTGGTTGGGCCGTCACATAGGCGATATGCCCAGCTCTGCATAATAGTATTTAAAAAGTAATAAATAAAGTAGATAAATGTACATCAATGTGAATGTGAATTCAATTGGACAGAATGTTGACAGAAAAACGCACATTTTATCACTGCTCTCCATTGTAAATCCTTCGCCCGTCCTGCTAGCATGACTGTGTCAACAAAGACACGCGGGAATCAGTGAAGTGACGTCCGGAGTTCTATAACGGGAACTTTCTCGGCGTCAGAATTGGTTGAAAATTGTCACAGTCTATCATACAAGTGTGTGATTTGATTGTGGATCCCGCAATGATTGACTGATAAATGAACAAACAGCAGAACAATGTGGAATTGAAGGCCCTCCGATCACTTTGACTATTAAAAAAATGATTTATTTCTGCTTGTGGTGCGAAATATGTACAGAAATGGGATCAAGTCACACATGATTTCGATGTTAATAATGTAATATGCATACACTGCTCAGATAAAAGTCTCACCATTAAAAGTAAACACGGGAATGTTGTAAAAGTGCTTGTCAATACACGATCGGTGACCCCTGCACAATGTGAGTCACGCACACGCAAGGTCGGCCAACTGCAGCAACGACACTATGTCAAAATAAATACGGAACGCCAACACAATCTGCGGGGCACATTTGTAAAAAGAGTAATTATAAAAGAAACACACATACAATCTACAATGTACCCTTACGTCTAATATATTTTCATTATGCTTAAAAACTAAGTTCTATTAAAAGAGTACACGAAAGAAATTATGGTTGGAATTAGACCAAAATACCAACCCGAGAAAGGTAGGGAAAAACATTTTAACATGCTAAATGAAATCCATCCTTGTAATGATGTTCTGAGACAAAGTTAAGAGCAAACTAACTGTGCTTTTTCTAAAGTAATAAAACCAAAGCAAGCAAATCAAGTCAAATGCGCCCGCTACAGTAAAAGAACAGAAACATGCAGAGCGTGTCATAATCAGAGACCTACAGAAGCAAGCATATGGAAAGGAAATCAAACAGTTAAAGAAAGGAAATCAACTAACAAAAGGCAACAAACTCTACCAGCTGGATGTTTACATCGACACGGAGGATATTGTGAAGGTGGGAGGGAGACTCCAACACTCGTCTCTCTGCGACTCCCTGAAACATCCCATGGTCATTCCTAAAGAACATCACGTCACTCAGCTGATAATAGCGCACAGTCATAAAAAGATCAAACACCAAAGGCAAAGGTTTTGCAGCCAACGAAATAAGATCCAGTGGTTACTGGATACCAAGTATAAGTAGAGCCGTATCCTCATTCATTCGCCAGTGCATCACCTGTCACAGACTTAGGGGACAACCAGAAGGACAGCGAATGAGTGACTTACCAAAAGAACGGACCGAAGCCTCTCCTCCCTTTACATATTGTGGGATGGACTGCTTTGGCCCTTTTGTCACGACAGAAGGAAGAAAACAGCACAAACACTACGGCCTGATACTCACCTGTTTTTGCTCACAGGCTATTCATCTGGAGATGCTCGAGGACATGTCCACTGACTCTTTCATAAACAGCTTCAGATGCTTCATCTCCATCAGAGGGGCTGTCTGGCAAATCCAGTGCGACCAAGGCACCAATTTTGTTGGTGCCAAAAATGAATTCAAGGCTGCTCTGCAAGAGCTCAATGTTGACAGACTGAGCACATTTATGTCTCAAAGGCAGTGTGACTTTGTAATGAATGCGCTCCACTCATCTCATGCAGGTGGTGTGTGGTAGCGTCAGATTAAAACCGTCAGAACTGTCCTCAGCTCCACACTGTCACTGGCCCACAGTAGACTCAATGATTCTGCACTATGAACCCTGCTGTATGAAGTTATGGCCATAGTCAATAGCAGACCCCTCACTGTGGATACCCTTCACAGTCCTGAAAGCCTAGAACCGTTGACACCGAACCACCTCATACAAATGAAGACTAACCCAGCACTGCCTCCGCCTGGCAGCTTCCCAAGAGAAGATCTGTATGGAGCCAAGAGATGGCGGCGGGTTCAACATCAACCGGAGCAGTTCTGGAGCCGCTGGAAGCTGGAATACCTGCGCAGCATCACCACGAGACAGAAGTGGCATGAATTGAAGAGAAACCGGCAAATAGGTGATATTGTGATGGACATTGATGATCTGTCACCCAGAGGTGAGTGGAAACTGGCGAGGGTGATAGAGACTGTTGAAGGAAAAGATGGACTTGAGAGAAAAGTGAAGCTCTCGGTAGGAGACAAGAGACTGAATAAGAAGGGAGAACGTTTGAGTAAACTTTCTGTGTTAGAGCGACCGGTACAGAAGTTAGTTCTCTTGTTGGAGGCTTCTTGAGTCTAAAACATGTTATTTCGAGTTCAAGGTCATTTTTGTTATAAAAATTATTCGTAATTTACAGAAGACTCTTAATTTGGTGGAGTGTAAATGACCTAATTTCAAAATTATTTTTGCTATTGGCATTTTGCATATATTATTATTAGTAGTAATGTTCTAAGCTAAATTACTGCATTATTTTCTTTATTCTGTATAATTACATGTTCATATTCATTACGTGACTTTTATTGTGAAAGTTCGCAATGGTAATCGGAAGAAGACGCACGAACCAAGTGAAAACCGCCGTTTGTCTGTTTAGTTTTGTTTTAGCACCCGCCGAAGCGGCACAATCTCTTACGATGGTTGGAAGCTATTGTAAATGAAAAGTTTTTTTAAATAAAAGCAGAAAACCATCAGTTGAAGACTTGACCATCTATCGGTTGGGATGCTACATGGACAGTGTTTTTCACAGGACAGTGAAGATATGTCACCTCATATGAAACCACAATTTGGCTCTTTTCATCAAAAAACGGGTGTAAGAAATCTGAAATGTAAAAGAGGAGTGTGACTCACCAAATTTATTTTTTCCATGGATATTTCTGTAGCACGTCCGCCTCACAGTTCAGAGGCCCTGGGTTCGATCCCGGCCCTGGCCTCCCTGTGTGGAGTTTGCATGTTCTCCCCGTGCCTGCGTGGGTTTTCTCCAGGTACTCCGGTTTCCTCCCACATTCCAAAAACATGCATGGTAAGTTGATTGGACTCTCTAAATTGCCCCTAGGTGTGATTGTGAGTGCGGATGTTTGTCTCTGTGTGCCCTGCGATTGGCTGGCAACCAATTCAGGGTGTCCCCTGCCTATTGCCCGAAGACAGCTGGGATAGGCTCCAGCACGCCCCGCGACCCTCGTGAGGATAAGCGGTATCGATAATGGACATTTCTGGCTGCTTTCGACTGACTCAAGCAGTCTTCTGTCATTTTGCGCAGCCAGAGAGAAGTCCTTACATGACAGGTGGAGTGATTGCCGCTTGTTCTGAGATTGACGCTTTATCTGATCTAGGATCTGTCATGTGTAGTACCGAGTGTCTCCATTACGAGCGCCATCATGTGCTATCACTGTTTAAGAACCAGCAATGTATGTTCGAGCAAGTATACAAGTAAAAGACATTGAGCTGCCAACCCGTCTGTGTCCGTCGTTATTGACAATCGATCGCCATCCAAAGCTTTATTAAAAGCATCTTATATTACAGGATCGGTAGATTTGCAGTTGCAGTGCTTGAGCACCCCGAAAAACGAGCTGGTTAGCCTATTGTTCAATCAACTCCAAATAAAACCAAACAATTTGGAACAAAGATGCCTGATTAAGATTGTGTAAGAAAGAACTCAACCTGAGCAAAATGTCATGTTGAGCTTAGCCAAAATTTTAAAGGTCAGGGTGCAAACATTGAAAACTTTTCTGTAGCCCCCTAGAACCCCCTTTACAATGCATGACTGTCATTAAAATGTGATTAGGTCATTGGTAGACAGCAGTTTAATCACTAAATACAATTCAGAATGTGTTGTCTGCTGTTTGAATCTCGCGCCCCCTCATTTTCGTCTTTTTCCGGAGATGTGACGTCACAGTAGCCGGAGTGACTACTAATCATTAACAGTCTGATAACGCCCCCTTCTGTCGGCTCGTGTGTTTCAAAATCCTCTCATTCCAAAACATCGCTCGCCATTGAATGTGCTGTTTGTAGCGCATGGAAATTGTACAGTCTATGGTGTAGCGAGCGGTTTAGCTATATCTACGTCACTTCCGGTGGCTGGAGCCACGATTCCTCCAGCTTCCATGAGGTTCGGAAACACTCGGAATGAGTCAGTAAAACCTATTTTCTAATCGATCTGTGGTTGACAACTTGCAGGAAGTGACATGTATGTATGATAAAACCTATTACCAATGAGAATATGAATTTTAACAGACTCTGAAAAATGTTTGCACCCTGACCTTTAATCAAGAAATAATGAAATGTGCCATGAAGTAATCTTTTTACTGCTTTTAAAAATGATTTCAATATATTAGTATTTTTATTTCAACATTTACCACTTTCAAAAATGTATTCATTTTAACATCTATGAAATTATTTCCATTCGCTTTTTAAAATATTTAATTATAGGTCAGTATTTATTTCAATATTGTTTCAGTACGTTTAAAAAATATCTCGCCCTTTATTTCAATATTTATAATTCTAACAATATTTATTAAAATACTTCATTATCTCAAATGTCCAGTTTAAGTACCATTATTATATTTAATTATTCAACATTTATTCAAATATTTCATTGTTTATTTAAACATATATTCAAAAAATTTAGTTTTTTTGAATGTAAGTATTTTTTGTATATTTCAGTATTTTTTCTATTATCATCCTCATTTAGTTCGCCACTCTTTCATTCTACCTTCAATTTACTTCATTTATTTACCTCTTTCAATGTTAATTTAATATTAATGCAATTATTTCAATTTGCCAATAGAAAACACTTATTAAAATGTTTATATATCTCAATACTCTTCAACATTGTTTCAACATGTTAAAATCCAACTGTTTATTTAAATATTTATTCAGTATGTATAAATACATATTTATTGAAATACATCACTATTTTAAATTTCCACTCTATTTTAAAATTTTGTCCATTATTTCAACATTTAACATATTCCATTATTTAGATATGTATCCGTTTTTTTAATATTTGACTATGTATTTATTTGTTTCAATATTTATTCACTTAAAATATTTTTTTTACTTTAACCATCTGCTTATTTTGATATCTCAATTTTAGACTTATTCAGCTATTTCACTGTTTCACATTTCAGTATTGCGTGTTGAATCATTTCAATATCTTTTGAAATATTCCAACATTTATGAAATTTTTTCACCTTTCGTTGAAATATTTCACAATTTTTTTTCAATCTTCATTGGTTGTCTTTATTTTAAATCCTTTTCAATCCAAGTTTCATTCATTTTAGTATTTATTTCGTCTTATTTAAATTGTCAACATCTTTATTTTGACATGCATGTAATGATTTCAAGCTTGACTTCCCCCCCCATTTCTTGGTCTGGATCTTCTAGAAGAGCTTCAAGCCTGCTGTGTCGTCATCCGTCTTGTGTGTGGCTTGCGAAGTGGAGGGATTGCTGGAAGTTGGGGGAAGTCGTAGGCTCCCTCTCGTCACAAGATTTTGTGCGGAGAAGGTTTGCAAACTTGGACCGCCACTTGTCATCAGCCACAGATACGTGTTTGAATACATGTGGAAATAGTTACACATTTAAATTCAAATCAATAGCTAAATAAACATTGAAATAAAGTGTGAAATGCACTTTGTGCAAGCTGCGCAGCAGTGTTCAGAGGTTTCTACTCCAACATGTCAGCTTAAAGTGATTTGATGGTAAAATTGTTGTTTGCTTTTAAGGTTTTTGAGCTGTTTTCAACCAAACTTTGATGGGCAATTCTATGAGGCGATTTGAATGAAAAGCTCCCATATTTGCTTTGTGATTAGTTGCTTGAAAAACTCATTCTTTGAGTGTATATATCTCTCTGCTGATGCGCTGTGTGTTACTGCTTCCATAAGTCTTCTCTACAAACTCCCACAATTGATCATACAACTTCAAAATAAAATGAAAATCAATAAAATCAAAAACTTCCAGGGTTTTAGATTTCACGACTCAAATTGTTTGGTACACCATGTTTTACAACCATTACTGCTACAATACATTCAAGGCTCTTATTGACATTCCTATATATTTAACTTTTTATCTAGATGAACTTGAATCTATTTTTTGTGTTTATTAAAATATTAAACACATTTACATAATGGTGAAATCGGGCACATTGACACCCTAGAATAAAGGCCCATACTTAAAATAAGGCCAACTTGAATGCCATTCATGACAGTAACAATTAGCTTATTTACTATAGTAAAATGTAGAATAAAAGCTAATAAGTTCCACTGAAAACAACGTTTGGAACATGTTTATGCACAGAGATGAGACACACCCGCGTTGATTTCTTATTAAACTGAAGTGAGAATGCTCACAAACCAAATTTGAACAATTCTGACATGGAAGTGACATTTATTTACGCTTTGGCTGGGATCCGAACTCCTGCCTCCAAAAGACAACGCTCCTCTCGCGAGTCACTCGTTTATCATGGCGGTTCAGGCAGTGGCGGAGCTAGACTTTAATTGTTGCAAATGCCATTCATCTTTTTGCCCTCATTTCACATGAATTGATGGGCACTTAAATTATTTACCGTTACTCATTGTGCATTTATATGCCGAAAGATAAGCGGAAGAGGGACAGAGCGAACCTCTTGATGGATGCTATCCAACGGATGGATGAAAGAAACCAGGAGGCCACGAAGGCCATGTTCATGGAGGAAATGGAGCTGAGCAGGCAGGAGCTCCACATGCTTGAAGAGACCAGAAGGCAGGCGCTCCACATCTTCCAAGAGGCAGAAGGCAGGAGCTCCGGAGTTTGGAGGAAAACCACAGACTGGAGCGTGAGATGAGTCGAGAGAGCAGAAGGCAAGACAGGGACTTCCAATTGGGCTTTCTGCCACTAATTTGCAAACTGGTGGGCAAAATTGGCCAGAAGCAATAATTTCTTCTTTTATTTTCAAATCACTCCTTTGTCGTTGTACAGGAATAAAAAGTTGAATTGCACAATGCATTCTTTTTAAAAAAAATGAAAAACAGGTTATGCAAACACAAAGTATATCAAATCCTTCCTCCTGCTGCCTTCAAAAACTCCATAATAGTTGCACAGGCATGCAACCCCTCAGCTTCCACGATGTTTGTCATGCTGCGTGTTCGTTACCGCCACTTGCTGGACAGGAGGGGTAGTACATGACTCCCCTCCCCTACTGGCTTTCGTCATCAGTCCAATTTGAATAAACTGCCTCTCCCACTGTTGCTCTGTGTAAACGCAAACTGGTAGGCCACACACAAGTTCTTACTACCAGGGACTCCCACTACCAGGAACTCTAAGTTCTTGGGCTGTTTGGGCTGAAAGCCACAAAGGGAGTGATTGATTGGCGCATCAAGCTTTACTGATTACCAGAGCTGGGCAGTCCGTCCCGGGGCCGGACGCCCATTTTTGGGGCGGAGGGGTAGGGGGTAACAAATTTTTTTAAATGTCCGGAAGTGGATTTTAGTCAGGCCCACTAATCGGCTCTCATGCGTGTGATGTGGCCGCGAGGCAGCCTAATTTAATCTCAGCCTAATCAATGAAAGGCTTCTTTCTACTCCCGCGTGTGGGATAATTCTTATGAATAAGGGCGGGGGATCGAGGCTGGAAGGGTACCGAGGTCAACGGTGGAGGGTTGCGGCCCGATCGGCAAAAAAGGGTCAAATGCCCAGCTCTGCTGATTACCAACCAATTTCTTCACTTCTGAAATGCCGAACCAAAATGCCTAGCAGAGACAGAGTACAGGCGAAGGGTTAAAATGACCCAGTGAAATCCGAAGAATATTTAATAAAGGGAAGAGAAAGAAATAAGAGATGGAAGGGAGAAGGAAAACTGAAGTCTACCAATGAATTATCCAGCAGAGAGCAAAGTAAAGTCAGAGAGCATGGAGCAGACATGACCACTGGATGTCTCTAAAAAACAGAGAAAAATGGAGATATTTTGCCGGGCTTCCTCACCACATAGCAGCTCTAGTGAAGGTGGTCAGAAACCAGCGCCAAGGTTTAATCGAGCCTTCCGAAAAAGCGACAGAGGCATGTACAAATCTGCCCTGCTTGCAGCACTGTGTGCGAGAAATAATTTTTTAACCAATCTTTGAACCTATCACTTTAAAATGAAAAAAAAAAGCACTATTTTCTGTTTCTATTGTTTTTTTTCATGTTTTTAAAGCAGAGTCTACCTTGAGAGATGCACCTTTCCTGTATCACAACATTTTATGTTTTTGTACTTTGTAAACGTTAATTGCAAAAAATATAATTGCAATCTCACGTGAGGAGCCAGATTTGGACCCAATAGCAGACGTGACACGGACGTTGAAAAGTAAAAGTGTTTATCAACGAAAATACAAAAACTACAGAAAGCAGGACTGGAGGAATTCTGATGAATTCGGAAGAAAGGTACGTACTAAGAGAAAGGTACGTACTAAGAAGGTGTTACTGAATAACTCGAGCTTATAAACTAAGACATCAAGCCTATATGACATAATAAAGGACAAAGCATAAAAAAGGACCATAGCAACTGATACATCAAGGAACAACCAGTCACAACATGCAATGCTAAAAGTAATTTGTTCTTTGCAATCAAGGTAGTCATCTGTTAAGATACGCTTTCCTTCCTTTCCATTACGTATTTTTATACTTGTTAAGCAGAATCTGCATGGGGAAGTTTTTTTTTTCTTGTTTTGTTAGAAAAATGTTTGTCATTCCAATTAAATTTTCATTTGGAAGGTGAAACCAGTTTTTCAATGATGAAGATCCCTGTGATGGACAGGTGACCGGTCCAGCGTGTACCCTGCTTTTGCCCAAAGTCGGCTGTAATCAACTCCAACCCCCCACGACCCTGAGTACAGCACAAAGCAGTAGAAAATGGAAAAAATAATGTTTCATTAGTGATAATACACGTTAAAAGTTCACATGTAGCAAAACTATAAGTGATTACATTGCTACCCTCACACAAAGAATAACTGCAACAGCAGCAACAGTATGGTGACTACCCAAAAACGTTGCAATCACTACCGAAAAAACGAAGTTTTAACAAAAATAAAATGTATTGAATTATCAACCAAGAATTTATGATAATGTTTAAGGGTATGTTTGAAGTCAATATGATCAACTTTCTACATTTTATAATGAAAAATAGCATATAAATTTTGATTTATTTCATAAAAAGTAATATTAAATTGTTAAAAATTCATTGAGATTGCTTTTGATGTCAAAACCATATATATTAATTTATAATATACTATGTAGAGGGGCCAATGAAAAAAAATATGAATTGGCTGGTAGAATTATTTTTCTTCTTCTGTAATTGTGTGTTTCAGTAGTGACAAATTTTAGGACAGGCAAGATATTAAGGAAAAGCTAGAAAATACTATTCGAAAAATACTATTGAAAATTGACTGTACTTTTACTTTATATGTGCCCCTTAGATATGGTGCAACATGAATACAGTAAATGTGTTTCTGAAATACAATACAATACAAGTTTATTTATATAGTATACAAAATTCACACATTTTCCATCTCTGTATTTGAACCAATTAAGTAGAGCGGCCCATATATGTGCTTGCAAAAACTTCAGTCACTTCTCTTCTTGCGCAGCAGCTGGGACTGCAATCTCCTGGGCCCGAGCCATTTCCCGTGCCCGCTGCTCGGCCAGCCACAGGGCCATTTGTTTCCCCTCGTGGAGCGTGCAGAATGTTAGCAATGTCCGCTTGGGCAGTCTGCTGATGAACGACGTGTGACCGAAAGCCCCCCGTGATGGGAGGCCACACTTGGTGCATGTCCTAATTTTTGAGGTTCGGGCTGGGGCTGCCGGCTCGGCGTCCGGGGCTTCTGGCTCCGAGTCGGAGGAAAATGGGACTTTGGACCGCTTAGGGAGCGTCCAGTCCTTGTCCACAGAAGAGTCCTCGGCTTCTGAAGATCCCGCCGCACTTGGCACCACTCTCACCTTCCTTTTGCGGCAGGACCTTCGGGGGGCCATCGGCTCCGTGTTTGGGTCGACCTGCGACGGTCCCACTGGCTCTTCTGCGTGCGGCGATTCCTTTCCCTCAGCTTTATGGGTCTTTTTTCCCTTTCCTTTTTTGCCCGCCATGTCTTTCTGTTTGTCGGCGGTGGCCTCGCTTTGACGACGATGCCGCCATGAAGTGGTGCGGGCTACTTTGAGCGGATACAAGGATAACTGCTGTTGAAGCCACTCCGAAACCTTCAAACCCTTCGACTGAAAATACTCCTCGCAGAAGTAACTTCCCCTATAAAAGGCATGACCGTTGCGAAAGGTCCGAGGCAGGCCGCACCAGAGGCACACCTGCCCGGGTTTGTTGCCCCAATTGAACTCATCCTTGACCACAAGGAGTTCCCGGTCCCGCGAGGCCTGAATTTTCCTCCTGTAAATGGTGCACCTTGGGGGTGCACCATCACTGGTGCTGGCCACACTTGGAACGGGCTCAGGCCCCAGGTTTCTCTTTCTCCTCCTGTCGGCAGCTATAGGGCGCCCGCAAGTGGCGCAACTTCCTCGGCACACGAGGCAAGTGCTGCGTGGCCTCGCGGCAGAGGAAGTCTTGGTGGAGGACTGCCCCGGCTGGGCAGCTGATGTAGTGCCGATCTCTGCAAAAACATAAAGTTGGGTGGGCGTGAGATTGTTGGAAATTTCAGCAGGCAAGCTCAATTATTAGTTCACAAAAAACAACTCTTTCCAATGCATGTTCGTTTAATCTTTCAAGAAGGCATCCAATGTAAATAAGGACTCACACAAGTTGATTGAATTTGCTCGTCTATTTCTTTCCATCTCTGAAATGCAGGAATCAGACAAAGTCAGATTTGGGCTTCTTTCCTTATCTTGCGAACACTCATACCCGTGGAGGTGAAGTGAGAAAATGGCACTGTCCAAGATGCAACCCTAACATTTAGTGTTGTCCTGTCAGATAAGTCTAATCAAAAATGTTGGTTCTGATCTTCTCCATCTATGGTTAATCACTTCAAGGACCAGGTCGTCTGGCCTGGAGACATCCTTGGTCACAAGAACTTCTACCTCTGTCAGATATAGGGTTGGGCATCGTTTGAATTTGGACGATTCCGGTTCTTTGATTCGATTCCGGTTCCTAACGATTCTTGATTCCAATTCTTAAAAAAAAAAGGGAGTTATTTTTGGACAAATCACATTAACTTCTCTGTTCTTCAACTTCATGAACCTTTTACTGTTTGTGAACTTTACCATGAATTACTCAAAGAGTTGCTTTTAAACAGTATATTTATTTTAATACATTATTTTGTATTATTTAGTATTTTTCACATGTGCTTTATTTTTGAGAAGTTCAAGACAAGCTGCGTCAGCAGCGTGCCATATTGCGTCCCAATGTGGGACGCAGCTGACACTCGCGACGGACCCAATGCAGCTGTTACTGAAAGCATGCTACTGAAAACCAATTGATTGGCTAACCTTGTCTTGCTTTAGAAAGAAAAGTATATGACAAACAACGCTGCATTTTAAGGGCAAGCAAGGACAGTCTATGAAGCTATAGAGCTATAGCTATAGCAGCCCATCATGCTATATGTGTATATGTACAGTATGTATGAATATGCTGCAGCTGCGTATGCTATAAGCTAAATATTAGCTGGATATGTGCATTTGCGTGTTGAACTTGTCATGTTAAGGCCCTGATAGACCAAACCGACGTCGGAGGTCGTGAAGCGCCGTGACGTCTGAATGCGGCGTCTGGTATAGTGGCCACCGTCGTAGTGTCATAACCCATCTGTAAGCGTCTTGGGGGCGTTTACGTGTTTACGTATGTTGAATCGGCGTCGTCAGTCGTGACATTTGATCACTCTGTTTGGCTGTTAGCTAGCAAATCAGCGTGCGGAGTACCAAAGGGAAGTGACAAATGCGGAAAAACAGTGAGCACGCCTGCGCTGCGTTAATATTTTTAAAAGTATAAGAGCGAGGGTTGACAATGTAAGTATTTTACAATACAGTGTCAAGAACGTGATGGTTTACTTCGCGTGGGAGTTCATCGTAAGCGAAGAATATAGCTGAATGCATTGTTTACGTTTTTATAATCCGCCCCCGGCCAACAGTTTTCCGGTTGGAGTTTTCTAACCATGAGAAATGGTGACTACCGCCGCCGATGGTATGGAAGGGTATTACATCTTATGCATGCGCAGAAGGTACTTTAATGGTCAGCGCTGTCTGTCGTTGCAGTGTGTTCCTCCGGCGTGACGTGCCGACAGCCGGCCGGACGCCACAGGGGTTAAGCGTCTGTCACTGTTGGCCAGTGTCTTTTTGGTCTATCAGGGCCTTAAGACGTACTTAGCCAACTCTGACTTTGGGTCATGAGCCGCGTCGCCTCGGTTCTATAGCTAGGCGGGCAGGATCACCAACCCCAAGAAGGGCAACTGCTCCCGCCGCGGTGTCCCAGCAGCCGCCGCAGCTGTGGAGTTCCGTGGAAAGGGACCGGCGCACACCCAGAGTCGCCGTTGCCGCGGCCCATGCTTGCCAGTCGGCACGAAGCTAGCAGAGGGGCTGACCGAGAGAGCACGGGGGCGAGCTTCCATACTATTACGGCACAGCTTCGGCGGGAGGAGTGGCTATGCACCGTGCACACACATTTTTTTTTGTTGTAAATCAGTCCCACTCGAAACTTAGCACTGAAATTCTAAAATCTGAACGGTTCCTGGACAACTGGAATGATTGACCCAGTTCCACTGAATTCTCAGTTCTCGGTGCCCAAGCCTAATGCGGCGTCGTATACGCTGCAACAATTCTTGACGTGTGTGCAGCAAGTGTTGCAGATCTGTCACGAGGGGTGGGAACCTCTGGGTACCTTACGATACGATGCGATTTGCGATACAAGGCTCACGATAACGATTATCTCAAGATATGACAATACAGCGATTATCGATATATTGGTTGGTCAGGAAATCAATCCACGATAATATACGATACTACTATTGAAAATTGATGGGGGGTTTATTTGTGCTTTTTTTTGTACCATTACTGAAACACAATATTAAATTCAAGTGCAATTTTTTTTATATGCAAATACATGTTTTCCTTACAGAGACACTATTATTGCAACAGTTCTGCAAACAAAATGAGTGTCTTAACTCATTCTATCCCAATGACATATTTATATGTCATTGTGATAGAATTTTTCACAGTGGGTCTGAAAAAAGTCTGGTAGTGAATCAGTTAGACACTATTGTAGTGCAACATGTCAGGAACATTCCCATTCTGTTGTATTTATAAACAGTGACAATTATGTAATATTGCTGTAAAATGCAAATCTGCTGCATAGCCTCTACCTGCAGATTTTAAAGGGAAAAAAAGAAAATCAAAGAATAACTTTAATGTAAGCAATGTTAAATCCAACAAACTGTTGCAATGTGCGCATCACTGTGGATTTCATGCAATTCACGGGTTTCAAGCACGTCTGATTTGAGTTCCCAATCGCTGATAAAATGCGCGGCGGTGGCAGTTAAAAGACAGTGTGTCCCTTGATGTCCATCCATCGCAGGTCAGACCCACTCGTTTTTACAACTCGAGTGCATTCAATACCTGAAGCCTGGTCTCTTCCTACAAAGTTTTAATTGTTTTCTCAGTGAAATGTTTTTGACTTTATTTCGTAGTATTTCGTACTGTGGCTCTAGAGTGCGCATCATGTAGCAAAAACCACCATTCTCAACTACACTATATGGACGGAGATCCTTGCAAATATACACACAGATGCTGTGAGTGATCGACTTTGTCCCAGGAGAATTTAAAGGGAGTTTTGTTTGCAGTAGAGAACCCACGCTGGTCTGGCCAGGATGCAAATCTAACGGTCTTTGGGAGACTTTTTGGCTTGCCGTATATTGGGCCGTATATTAATTTAAAATATTGATACTTGGCGGAGGCGTATCGATAATCGATCGGAAGACAAAACATCGTGATGTATTACCATATTGAGATTTTGTCACACTCCTACCTGTCACCAACATGTCTCACAGCTAGAGTGACCAGATCCAAACTCACCAGATGTGGGACAGGGAGTATGCTTGTGGGGGACAATGTGGGACGCAGCTGACGCTCGCGACGGACCCAAAAATGCATATGGCACAGCTTGATAACTGTTCAGTAGCATATAATATAATAAACTGTAACAAAATAATTATAGATCTACAAATAAAAACACAGAACACAGAATTGCAGTTGAGATTATATGCATTTACAAAAATACAACACAAACTTCTAGTAAAAAAGTAAACCTCTGAGACATTAATATCAATAGGAGTTCACAATAAAGGTGAAATTTGTCAGTCTCATCATATCTTGAGGTAGATGCACTTTAACAATAGTCACACTCACACAATTGAACCTTGTCAAATCTCAAGTCAACATGTAGAGCATGAAGTGCAGTAACAAAGACAATCCTAACAAAGACTGTCTACTACAACGACTGCAATTCAAATTATTTTCAAATTAAACAGCCACAGCATAAAACGAAAATAAAGTATATAAAAAATAGTCAGGAGATAACAATAATGTAACTACAATCAATTCAGCTGTAAATAAACGTGTCCACCATAGCAGCACTAGGCACTTCCAGAACCAAGGAAAGCACTGATGAAACACTTAAGGTTATGTCTAGGGATGTTCCGATCAGGTTTATGACACCAATACCGATCATGCATGAGTGCGATCGACCGATACTGATACCGATTCCGATCACATGGAATACCTGTATATTTTTCCATTTATTTATGGTGACTGCTATTATGCAATATTATCTGAAAAAAAACCTGCCATATTATTGCCGTAATTTTGACAAAAATCTATATATTTGTTGGGGCGGCATGGCCCATTGGTAGAGTGGTCGTTTCCCAACCCGGAGGTTGTGGGATCGATCCCCGGCCATTGTGACCATGTCGAAATATCCTTGAGCAAGATACTGACCTCCAGTTGCTCCTGATGCTGCGTCATCAGTAGGTAGATGAGGTACAGTGTAAAGCGCTTTGAGTACCCAAGGTAGAAAAGCGCTATGTAAGTGACAGCCCATATATTTTCAAAAGCATGAAGAAATACAAAACCATTGCTGGCACAATACAACAATTACTCAGTCACAACGATAATTGAAAAACCAGTTTTTAGTAACACAGTTTTTAACAGATCAAAAGAATCAGCAGTCTCAAAATACTTAATTATGCAAAAACTCTCTGGTGGAGCTATGTCTGTGAAGTATTTGCGTCCCGGTAGCACGTAGCTAGCACGGCTCGAAGTGGGCGAGCAGACGGCGGAATCAGGTGTCATCCACCACCAAGAAAGGTTGGTCATCAAGTCCGATAAATGTCATTATTTTCCTGGTTATTTGCGTTGCCTTTTGCGATGATATGGGTTTGAGTTGGTCAGCATGGGCTGCGTTAGCTGGCGGTTCATTGTTGCTGCTGCTTAAATGCAGTGAGCCTCGTAAACTCACCATAATCTTCCAATTTCTTGTTCTTCAAATGTTGGATTAAGTTGGTTGTGTTGAAACTTGTGGCCATGCTCCCCCCGCGAGGTATTTTTTCATGGCATATATTACAAGAGGCAAACTACACATAGCACACCGCATGAGCTGCGGGTGATCGGATTCTTTGATCGGCAATAAAAGGCTTTGATTGAATATGCCGATCACGGCATTTTTCACCAAAATCGGCCGATCATTGACTCTGAGCTCAGTTTTATTCCTCATATTAAAAATGTAACCAAGATTGGTTTTTATCACCTTAAGAATATCGCCAGAGTCCGCCCGTTTCTCTCTCAGGCTAACATGGAAGTGCTGTTGCATGCTTTTATTTCCTGTCGTTTAGATTACTGTAATAACCTGCTCTCTGGCCTCCCGAAAAAGAGCATTTCACCACTGCAACTACTGCAGAATTCAGCCGCTCGGGTGCTGATGAGAAACAGAGGGCGGGAGCACATTACGCCAGTTTTGAAATTGCTGCATTGGCTCCCCGTGAGTTTCAGGATCGATTTTAACGTACTTTTATTAGTTTATAAATGTGTTAATGGTCTTGGGCCATCTTATTTATCTGATTTGCTTTTATCATACCAGCCCTCGCGGATCCTGAGGTCCTCTGGCGCCGGCCTTTTATTTATTCCAAGGGTGAGGACCAAAATGCATGGCGAGGCTGCATTCAGCCGTTTTGGTCCTCACCTTTGGAATAGCCTGCCAGAGGACGTCAGGTCTGCAGAGACTGTTGATATTTTTAAGAGGAAGCTCAAGACACACCTTTTTAGTTTGGCTTTCAACAACTTTTAAATAATTTATCTTTTCTTTTGATTGAAGATAATTCTATGTTTTGCTTTGAATGTTTTAAAGCACTTTGAGTTGCATTTTTATGTATGAAAAGTGCTATATAAATAAAATGCGATTGATTGATTGATTATCAGTGCCCGATCGATCGGAGCATCCCTAGTTATGTCCATCACAACTCAAGTCTTTCAGTTTTCTCCATAACAGCAACAGCAGCCACGTTCACAGAAAGCTTTATCTGACTATCTGGCTTCACCACTGAAAGTTTCCAGACCTTGTTGTAACTGCATTTCAATTTCTTTGCAGTCTTCTTACTTTCCTTAGAGTCCTCCATTTTTATGAATTCAGCACACATTTCTGGAACGTGTCGCTAAAATGCTTGCTATTGCCGTGTGGTTCGCTGTTTGTTTTTGGTGGGCATATCTTTAAACATTGACTTGCCTGCATGTGCGCCCTGTTTGATTGACAGCATACCCCTGCCTCTCACAATCACAGACAGTCACACCCGCCCGAACAACCCCCCCCCCCCCACACACACACACACAGCCCAAGACCCGCCCCCATAATAGCCTCCACTGTGTGTTGTCTGCTCTCCTCACAGAGGCGTTTAATAAAAAACAAGATTTTGGACGCACATTTGAAAATTGGTGCCTACCGATCAGACATGCGAGACATCAAGTCAATTTGCAGGACGCATTAAAAATCATTAACATGAGGGACGGTCCCACGCAAATCGGGACATATGGTCACCCTACTCACAGCACAATGCGTCGGTCACGTGATGCAACGCAGCAGTTGTCACCCGCGCCGACGTAAGAGTATAAAAGAAGCCTTTCGTCGAGTAGGGTGAGATGAACTTTGGCCGCATCGCGACCACATAACACACATGAGGGCCGATTAGTGGGCCGGACTACAATCCACTTTGTAGTGGAAATTGAAAAGAGTTGTAATTTTCTATTTTATCAATAAATAAGTGACTCCATGAATAACGCCTCTTGTTAATGAGGAGAATGGCCGCGCCCCCTACCATTCTATCCTTGTTCGGTCGGAGTCACTGGAGGGACCAATTCCAAACTCTCCATTGGAAATCATTGTACTTTCATTGCTTATAATGTCCAAAAACGGTGATCAATTGGCACCAAAATGTATGTGGACATCCCTACTAATGACTTCTTTGCTGATCACAGTTAGGACGGGCGGGGCATTTAACACCAGTCGGGATAGTTACAGAGACTGAAGTGGGAATGAGTGGACGTGCACATTTATTTGGATGAGGAATGGCCACAGTTTTTCGACCGACAACATGCCGTCCAATTTGGAACGTAACAGCCGAAATGGTGCGTTCCAATGCGGCCACACTCGGCTGTGGAGTCAGCCAGCCTCCTCGCTGGAACTTTTTGTTCGCTGAACATTGACGCTTGTTCCATGAGGTCTTAGCTCACTCTCACGCTGAAGCTGTGCGGTGTCGGGACAACGCACGCGACTGCTTGGGAGGCAAGCCCTCAACATGAGGATCGACGGAGGCTGGACGGACAGTAAGGAGCTAATGTTGTTGTGCTAACGCCTTTGGTTTTAACGGCCTGAAGCTAATTGTTGCTATTAGCTGTACCGTTATGCTACTGTTAGCCGGGGAAGGATAAAGATCAATGCTTGCCTGATGGCTGCCTGCTGCTCGCTCCAGCCGCCGTCTGCCTCCTGAGTTGACAAGAGTTTAGCGTAGCTGAATGTCCGAAATATAAGCAGTCGGGGTTCAATAAATCCAAACTATTGTGCAGCACACTTTTATACTTTCACAGCTTGAAGTGGACAAGAGTAGTAATGTGCATTTGCATTTTGGTGGCGATCGGTCGCCGTTTTAGACAACAGAACTGACAAAGCGAGCAATATTACCACGCTTGCCTCCCTCCCATGACGTAGACCGCTGAGACCGAAAAACAACCAAGCCTAGCCCCAAAAAGGGCCAATTGTCATAACTCTCATCACAAAAAAGGCCCTTAAATCGCTACAGAGTCTTATTGGGGGGGGGGCATTTTAGTACTTCCAAACTGTGAGAGACCCCACACGTGACTACAAAAAATACGCATATACATGCATATAACAGTTTTAAACGTACCGTGCGTGGTGTGCAGCCACACGGCAAGATCAACACATCACACACAAACCACATTAATTCACAGATATTCTCACGTCAGACAGAAAATCTTCCAAAATCCCTCGAGATAACATGACACTTTGGTGTAAACAAACATGGCGGATTAAGAGGCAGCAGGGGTCTCAGGGTCTTGACGGTGGCGCTAGTTTGTGAATTATTTTTAGGTGAACCAAAAAGATAAGATGTTGGGCTCTGTTGCACCATGACTGCTTTCATTTTGGATTCCCACCGCGCTTCTTCGCCGCCCCGTCACTTCGCTTTCTGATTGGCTGTACGTCACTGTCAACAGCCGCGTGCTTGTTTTTCCTCGGGGCACACCACACACACACAGTGCAAAGTCGGGCCAAAACAATGCAACATGTTGAATATTCCCGATTTGAGGTCGGATTATCTGGATGACCTGATAAAATTATCTTTGGAGCCATTACAGCTGTCGAGAGGGGAGATTCGGGGCTAAAATCGGGCCGATTATCCTGCCGTGTGAACCAGGCTTAATTAAGCCTCCCTTCTGATTAAATCTTTGGCCACAAACTGAGCATGCAAAAGGTTTCTCACCAGTGTGGGTTCTGGTGGGACTAACCAAGCCTCCCTTCTGAGAGAATCTATGGCCACAACCTGACCAGGAAGAAGGTTTCCCTTCAGAGTGTATTCTCATGTGTTTTAACCCTAACCCACACTGAGAACATTTCTTCATTTGTTTTCAGCGTGTCATGTCATATTACCTTCAGACTCTTCATCATCATCAGCAGCAGGATCTGATGATGTCTCATCACTATCAGATAGTGGAGGCTCTCTACTCGTCTCACTTTGAACTTCATCTTTTCTCTTCGAACGGACACCAGTCGTAGGCAACTCCTCCTCCTCTTTGACGTAGGGAGGCTCTTCTCCCTCCCCTTTTATGCAGGGGTGCTCTCGCACCTCCTCTTTTTTAACATAAGGGGACTGCTGCTCCTCTTCCACTTTAAATTGGAGGACCTCTTCGTCCTCCTCTTCTTCTTTGATTTGAGGACGAACACATTCACTGATGTCTGCAAGACACAAAAAGACAAACGCACATGGCATTATAGTTCATATTTTTAATGAATGTTATTAGGATGAGTTAAGATTGCTACTTACTGTTTGGCACAAGCGAATTCACTTACTGATGCATTTCTGGGGGGGAGCCTATCCATGGTTATTTGTGGAAAGACTTACGCACGGTTCGACAATGCACCTTTTTGAGTGGTGACCCTGTCAAAAACGGACTGACCTCGTATATTCATGATATAATGCAGTAAGTTTTTGTTTTTTTCATATTTACTCTCTTCGTACTGTATTTAAGTCCCTTTAAGAAATTATTAGCATGACTACACCTATGTCGGTGTACTAACTAGGGATGTACGAGACTAGTCGTTTAACCGTTTAACCGTCTACGATTTATTAAACGCTTTGTATTTTACTAGTCGGTTGAACGCCACACATGCATCGTCAAAGTGGCGCGCCTGTGCACAAGAAGAGACTACGTCGCACCCAACGTTGTGTTTGCGAAAGTAAATGTGGTCCAGCGTTGTCAAGGAATTCAAGCGATTAGGTAGGAGGTAGAAATAAATACAGTATTTGGGGGAAACTATGAGGTGAGGCTTTATTATCTCATTTCATGGAGACATCACTAACGATGACGTCACGTCATAACCGTGCGTAAAAAAACAATCTATCTGAGCCGTGGCTGAATTACTACGATCGTCATAAATGTCCACTTTATGCTTCAGGTTTCAAGTGGGATTAAATTAAAGTATATAAAGAGTCAATAGTGTTACTCAAAACAACTTTGCAGATTCGATCCCCCTGCTGCCAGCACTTTCCCTCCGCCTATGCGGAGCGCATCTTGGGCTCGTCAACTACGACAACATATGAAAGCGACCCAGTTCGCATTTGAAAAAAATCAAAATTGAGCCGTTCAGACTGTCATAAAAAAATCAGATACAGGTCGCATATGGGCAAAAAAAATCCAATCTGGGTCGGATTTGCCTGCGGTGTGAACCTGGCCTAATAAGAACCTGCTAGACTGGGAGTCGGTACAATTACTCATTACATTGTTCATAAATGCCATGCATTGCATTGGGAAATGTATCAGAAATGTATTTCTCTTTCAATTGTTCACCTTTATTCAGTCAGTTGTTGTTACATCAATAGAATTTAAATTAACAAACTGTCCTGAATGTTTGGGCTAAAATAGCCCCTAAATACACACAACATTTGCATTTTAAACTTTGAATTCAATATGTATTAAAATTCAAGTTTTCTTCCTTATAGACTAGTCGACTAGTCGCAAATAAAATTTGAGACTAATGGGCGGGCAAATTAGTCGAAATTCCCATCCCTAGTACTAACCTCAATAAAATTTAAGCACTGCAAAAGCAAAAGTTAATATGAAAGCTTCCAAGAATACACCACCCATCTAACCATTTTTCCGAACCGTCAAGGCTAAATAAAACATGGACATCAAAGCATTTGTACGCTTTTATTTTGAAGCTGGCCCTCGCCTTCAACTAATCATAAGCCCCGGGGGCTAAGCATCAAATATAGTTCTTAATTCTAATGCTAATTCTAACTAATGATAGAGTGCTACTGCTAAGGTCCAAACAATTTACACAGATGACAGTTCATTTAAGATGAGATACAAGAGGTGGTGTGAGAGGTGATAATGATTAAAATGGTTTCAATTGTTTAGGAAAGTGTCTTTAACAGTTAAGTAAAACAATAAATAATACATCATGTTTTACATTACTCAAACGAAACTGAAAAAAAGTATGGATAGAAATGATACGTCACAGTTTCCAAATCCTTAGCAACCACATGAAATATTTTGTCATTTTTATACCTCATTCTTGAAGTGCACTTTTGTTTTTCTTATTGAACTAACATAAGCTATCAACATGTCGATATACCTTTTTTGTTAAGCCTTTGTGTGTCTGTACCTTGTTACTCAGGAGTTAAATAAATGAAGCATAGAAAAAGAATTTGTGTCGTGTCGTGTAAAGGTTTCGGTTGTTTCATCATTCTATATCATTACTAGGGATGTGCGTGACTAGTCGTTTAACCGTTTAACTGTCTATGATTTATTAAACGTTTAGTATTTTACTAGTCGGTTAAACGCTGCAGTAAGTAACACGCATCTTCTTCCTGACGCCTCTGCCTGGGCCTCTGTAAAACAAGCTGAGCACCAAGAGAGAGAATTGCTCCCCTCCCCCCGCCCACACGCACACATAGTAGGGGGCGGGGACACAAAGTTTGGGGAAGAATATTTAGAAAAGTAAATTCTGAAGGTGTCGAAGCTACCACGAAAAACAACGGCACCGTTTGGCAGTATTTTGATGCAGCAGATGACAACAAGATCGACTGTAGGCTTTGTAAGCATAAACTCGCTTAAGACCTCTCCCGGAGCGATGAGAAACCACCAAAGTTACCCTCGATGTGAACCTGCAGGTCGATGGCGGCAGGGCGAGGTAGACGAGCATGAGAGCGTTTTTTCCAGCTGGACTGACGCAGTCATGCTCACCGCACAGCTAAGCATTCCCAACTAATTTGTAAAATGACGCGATATGCTGCAGCTTTCCTTTGTTGAGGGCAAAGGATTCGAAAAATTAATGCTGCATATCGAGCCTGTGAGTACGTGGTGCTAAGTCGCAAAACAATCACGCCCCAACTCGAGAGCTGCCATAACCAAATGAAAGAGGAGATGCTACGAGCGTTTGAGCAGGTCGTCTACTGTATGTGGCCATAACTACAGACGGATGGACGTCCATAGCCACTAGAGGTGGGAATCTTTGGGCTCTTCACAATTCGATTACGATTCAGGGACTACGATTCGATTGTAAAACGATTATTAAGGCATCTGTAATTTTGCTGTTTTGATGCACTTTTTCACAACACACATTTTTTATTTCACTGAGTTAAGATTCACTTGCAATTTTTAAAGGCATTCTGTGTAAGAAGAAACAAGAGGTTAATTCCATTCCATTATATTTTATTAAACTGATTGAAATGCGTGTAAACTGGAAAGTTACAAAGTTTGTGCAATGCTGTAATCAATAAATATTGACGAAATAAAATGCTATACCAAAATAAATGGCAGCATATTGTAAAAAAAAAAAAAAAAAAAAAATTCTGTTGAGGCTCTTCAACATAAAATTAGGTAAATGAACACAAAAAGTATTAATTAATTACAAGTACCTGTACTTCAGTACCAGCAGCTTGAAAAAGTGCTTTGCTGATTTTAAATGTTTGTAAACATGAAATGGTTTCCCTGAGTTACAAATACAATAGTCCTTCTGTAGCCGCAGCTCAGCAGTACATTCAATATTTAACAAAATAAAAAGGCTGTCCTGAGTTGCAACTATGGCGAAGTTGTATTTTAAAACTGAAACAAGAAACGTGGCTCCTACTTGCAAAAGTATTAACTTGACTTCGGACTAAATTGGCACAGAATCCCACTGACTAAACAACATTTCCTTTTAAAAGTGCTTGCAAAACAGTTCTACAAAAACTAAAACTAAAAAACAGACCACAATAAAACGTCAATGCAGGTCAATTCAAATGTGCTTAGCTAGTGAGTGTTGTGGATATTTGCAAATTCTTGTGTAAGAACAAGATTTGATCAACATGCTCGGATAATAGTGTGCTGCGCTGCGCAGTGACAATATGTCCTGCAGTCGAAAAAACTCGTTCTGCAGCAACACTAGTGCCTGGAATACTTAGGTACCTCTTGGCAAGCCTGAAAATAAGAGGAAAATACACCTCATTCCTACCCCACCAGTCAAGAGGGTCCTCAGAGAGACGGAGAGGTGGAGCACTACGGTACTTTTTTAGTTCTTCCTCGGCCCTGGCATAGGCAGATATGGGCTGTTGTACAGGAACATCAGTGAAGCTCTGTCCAAGCAGGGATGAAGTCAAAGCTATTCTTTTAGGAGCTGGGTGTTCCTCCTCTCCCTCAGTGTTCGGGGGGTCCTTTTCCATCACAGCAGGGTTTTTTTTCTTGTTCCCCTCCCTCACCTTGCTGTTGGTATTAACACACAATGAGAACACGTAAACAAAAAACGTTGAAATGTCTATATCACAACTTAACTTCAAATCATGTTTGACCAAAATGTTAAATAAAAATATTGGATTATGTATAAGGTATAACTTTTATTTTTAATATATTTATTTTTAATATAATAAAATATATTTTTAGTATAAGGTATAACTTTTATTTTTTAATAGAGTTTTTGTAAAGAATAAGTAGTTAAACATCATAAGCCTGGTGTCATATTTTACAGAAAATATAATTGCAGAATTACCTCTATCTGCTCTCCTCTGACATGACAGATGTCGCATCCTTCAAGGGTTTGAGGGCTGCAATGACATCCTCGGCATTGGTGACATCAGCCTCACTGAGAGTGCAGAGGTCTGACTCTGCTCTCCTCACCAATGGTGAAAGAAGTGTGGCATTGATCCCAGGCGGTTGCTCCAAAAACCTGCTCACCATCTTATATGCACTGTTCCACCTCGTGCAGTTTTCAGTCGTCATCTTCAGTTTGTGAATTTGAATATTAAGCAGCTTCTGATTCTCTTCAAGCTGGTGTTTGGCAATAGCACTGCGGTGGAAAAAAGCTGCAATACGTCTTATCCTCCCCAGCAACGTTGCCACACTCGGCAACTTCAGAGCTCGCTGAGAGGCTAAGTTTAAAGTGTGTGCATAGCATTTCAGGTGAACGAAGCCACCTAGCTCGGCGGCGACAATCGGGTTAGCGGCATTATCTGTAACTAAAACAACGTCTTTCTTTGCGATGTTCCATTCATTTAGGGCAATGCTTAACAGCTCAGCCACGTTAGCACCTGTGTGTCTTTCATTCATTGCTCTTGTTTGGAGGACATGTGAGCTTAGCTTCCACTCAGCGGTAACGAAATGCGCAGTTAAAGTAACAAATGATTCGGTGGCGACAGATGTCCACGCATCACATGTAACTGCGATCATATTTGCCTTTGACAGCGTGGCCATGACTTCTGTTTTGGTTTGGTTGTAGAGCGTTGGCATCGCTGTGTCAGTAAAATAGCGTCGGGATGGTATGGTGTACCTGGGCTCCAAAGTATGTAGCAGTGCTCGAAATCCCTCATTTTCCACGATGGAATATGGACGCAAATACGAAGATGGCCTTCGTAATTCGCTTCGCTTTCTCCGATGAGGTCTTAGTGAATCGATTCAGTTTCGTCCATTTCTGAATCTCGATGCATCTAAAAATCGGAATTTTCCCCCACCACGAATAGCCACCGAATCTTACATGACTATAGGGTGTATAACGTATGTGGACAAAGGACATCCCCGCAGCTGTGTGCTTCAGACATGCGCCTTGGAGGAAAGACACACAGCTGAAAACTTGGCTGCTCTCTTGCGGCGTGTGATGGGTACGTGACACTAGAAAATAAAGTCGTCGCCTGTGTGCATGATAATGCACCTAATGCGAATGAGGCCCTGCTGGACTGGGAGGTAGTACCATTACTCATTACATTATGCATAATAAATGCCATGCATTACATTGGCAAATGTATCAGAAATGTACAGGGTGTCCATAAAGTCTCTTTACCATTTAAAAAAATTATTAAAAATCCAATTGATTAGATATTTTATTCAGATTTGTTCTATTGTATTCAGTGTTTCTTAAAGTTTTTTTATCACACTGCATTTGTGGGTTTCAGGGATCCTGTTTGTCAAAGAGGTGTGTACGCTTAGTGCAACTCTTAAAGGCACTTGAGCCAAATGATAAACCAAGAGGAAAAGAGTTTGCAGTTAACATGCTGGAACGAATTTCTGAAGATGAAACATTCCTCAGATGAGTTTGTTTTAGTGATGAGGCAACCTTTCATGTTTCATGGAAACTGGACCAACACAATGTAAGAATCTGGGGATCAGAACACCCCCACGTGACTAGAGAAATTAAATGTAATAGCCCAAAGGTGAATGTGTGGTGTGGGATCATGTGCAATCGAATAATTGGTCAATTTTTCTTCAACGAGACATCAATTTCTGCAAATGTTTACCTTGACCTTTTAACTGAATATGTGGCACCACAACTGAATGACCTTCAACCAACCATCATTTTTCAGCAAGATTGTGCACCACCACATTGGGGGCTGCATGTTCGTGGGTTCCTCAATCAAACATTTCCAGACCGATGGATTGGAAGGGATGGGCCAATTCCTTGGCCGCCACGTTCACCAGATATCACTCCCCTGGACTTCTTTCTATGGGGCTATGTTGAAGCTATCGTGTATCGAACAAAGATAAGGGACATTACTGTCCTTAAGCAAAGGATTACTGATGCCATTGCCACAATTGATGAGGCTATGCTACAGCGAAAGTGGCAAGAAATCGAGTACCGTCTTGATGTGCTTCGTGCAAATAATGGTGCCCATGTAAAAGTGTATTAAAAGAGGTCAAAAATAAAAAAAAACTTTAATAAACGCTGAATACAATAGAACAAATTTGAATAAAATATCTAATCAATTGCATTTTTAATACATTTTTAAAATGGTAAAGAGACTTTATGGACAACCTGTATTTTTCTTTCAACTGTTCACTTTAATTCAGTCAGTTAATTCTACATCAATAGAATTTAAATTAACAAACTGCCCTGAATGTTTGGGCTAAAATAGGCCCTAGTGTAAATACACAAAACATTTGCATTTTAAACTTTGAATTCAATATGTATTAAATTTCAAGATTTCTTGCTTTTAGACTAGTCGTAAAGAAAATTTGAGACTAGTCGGCGGGCAAATTAGTCGAAATTCCCATCTCTAGTCATTACATTATTGTAAGTCATCTATTCATAGTAACCATATTTGCAGATGCAATATAGACCTCATTAGACTTTAACTTTGTGCACCCCAACCAACCATATGAGGAATTACAATCAATTGGGGAAAAAAAGTAATTTAAAAATAACTTTAAAGTAATGTAACGCATTACTCTACACAGACGGTAATATTGCAAAGAAACGTATTACTTTCAAATGCAGGTAACCAGTAATATGTAACATATTACATTTTTGAAGGAACTTGCCCAACACTGCACACCGGTTACGGTGTGTGTTTGACGCACACAGACAGGATGTCCTTTTTGCTACGCAAACATATTGTAGCGACTAATTTGGATTAAGGAGGCATTAGTCAGCGAACTCGCGTTTCTAACAACCAAAACTGTGTGCGTATGCCGTGTTTGACATCGAAGCAGAGAGATCTCTCGCGAACGGAGTGATGCGTTCACGAACTGGGAAATTCCAGTACTCAAAGTAACAAAACATGACATATTTGCCACAAGCCCTCATTGGCATCACATAACAATAAAACACATGATTAAGTGTGTTGCAATATACTATGTTACAGTACTAACAAAAACTAAAAAAATATGTTCCTCCTAATAGTTAAAAAAAAATGTCCCAGTTGCATTGATTAGGCAGACCAATTTACTACTATTATATTAACCATACGCGTGAAGGAAATCAAAACGTATGGGATAAAGGTTGAATGAAAACAAAATTAAAAACCAAATCAAGTGTTTATTTGAGTTTTCTTCAGGACTGTGCTTTTTCCTAATTTACTCCCCTGACTTCTCTACCTTCTACATTTAAAAAAAAATGCTCGGTGCCAAAGAAGAGTGAGATTTGTTTAGAAGTATTTCTTTGTGTATTGATAGATAGTTTCATAGGATTAGTGCAACTCTACAGAGAGTATAGTTTTGGTTTCATTTGACTATGCACTACACAAGTGCAGCCAAAACTTTTAAGGCCACAATATTGCCTTCAATTTAAGATACAGCATCTTTTATGAAAATCTCAGAACTGCTGGTACAAGCGGCAAAGTTTAATCAAAGTTGAATATTTTATCATCTCATTAATTTGTACATACATAAAGAAACAAGTTGTAAACTAGTTATGGTTGTATAAGAGCATCTGCTTGGTAGACTGGATTAGTCGACTACCAAAATAATAGTTTGTGGCAGCCCTAGAGGACAGACAACCACAAAGTCCAAAGCAGTTACCATATTTAGGTGTTTAAGACCTCAGAGGTTATTTTGTTAAGATGGAGCTGCTATTTGCAAAACTTTAATAAGTTTACTTGTTTATTAATTTGTTTAATTTTAGCTCAGTCAGCATTTGATGCATTCTCCAGAAAGTACCTCAACAGCAGTAATATCTAGGGATGTGCCGATCGATCGGGCACCGATCATGATCGTCAGATTTTAGTGAATAATTACGTGATCGGAATATTTGATCAAAGCCTTTAATTGCCGATCAAAAAATCCGATCACCCGCAGCTCATGCTTCCCAGCCTACAGCCGTGTTGCGTCCCCACCCCCCTCCCCTCTGCGGAGGCGCTAACAAACAGAGGCTAATATGTCTGCTGTGTGGTGTTTGCGTCTTGTAATACATACCATTAAAAAATTATTATTATGAGTATTTCTTCATGCTTTTGAAAATATATACAGATTTTTGTCTAAATTACGGCAATAATATGGCTGGTTTTTTTTTCGGATAATATTGCATAATAGCAGTCACCATAAATAAATGGAAAAATATACAGACATTCCATGTGATCAGAATCGGTATCGGCCAATCTCACTCATGCATGATCGGTATCGGTGTCATAAAACCTGATCGGAACATCCCTAATAGCAATATCAGATGACAGTGGCCTGATGTCCTCAGCAATAGTGAAAAGTGTTCATTGGTGACAAAAAGGACATCTTCAGCAAAGGACATCGTTTTCCTCAAAAGAATGAGAATCCTCCCTGGTTTAAGGTATTTAAGTGTATGTTTGTATGCTATTTATGCGTTATGCACATTGAAAAAGTTTCCAAAGTTGGAGATAAGTGTTTTTCACAGGACGGAGACGATGTGCTATTTTATTACTTTGGTTTCTTTAACTTTTATAACAGATGTATTCAATTCTGAAAAGAAATATAGATATGTGCATATGTATTATTTTATTACTGTGGTTTGTGTCGATCGAACAATATATATGTGCACTTTAAAATTGTATTGCTGATTTATTTAGTTTCACTTAAATGAAGCACAATTAATCGTGTTTATTTAAGATGCACATGTGCAATTTTTAAATTAAAGGGATGGTTGGGCCGGGATGGTCATGTTTTCACTAACAAGTTCATTCTATATATTTTTTGATCAGGAAAATGGAAAGAGTTGTCATTTTCTATTTAATAAATACATTTGGGAGAAATTAGGAAATAAGTGACTTGTTAATGAGGAGAATGGCCGCGCCCCTTACCGTTCTATCCTTGTTCGGTCGAAGTCACTGGAGGAACCAATTACAAACTCTCGTTGTACTTTCATTGCTTATAACGTCCAAAAACGGTGATCAATTGGCACCAAAATTTACATGGACGTCCCTACTATTGACCACTTCAATATATCAAAAGGATTAACCTCTCCGTGGTTGATTTATATGAGGATGGGGAAACGTGGAAGTGAGCAAAGCTACATCGATTTATGCTGGGACACTGCTTCTTTGCTTGGGAAAAAAAAAAAACACTGCTTCTTTGCTGATCACGGTTAGGATGGGCGAGGCATTTAACACCAGTCAGGATATTTACACAGACTGAAGTGGGAATGGAAACGTGCACATTTATTTGGATGAGGAATGGCCACAGTTTTTCAACTGACAACACACCGTCCAATGGAAGGTAACAGCCGAAATGGTACGTTCCAATGCGGCCACACTCGGCTGTGGAGTCGGATGGGCACATTCAAGACACACCCGGAGTTCGGTGCAGTCTTACCTCACTCTGACGCCATCTTCATTCTCGCGGCTGCAAGCGGTGTAGGACAACGCACGCGACTGCTTGGGAGGCAACCCCGTGACATGAAGACGCAGGCTGGGCGGATAGTAAGGAGCTAATGTTGTTGTGCTAACTGTACAACTGACATTGTACTGATGTCATTTTTACATGCAAACCTATTACATAAGTGCCAATGTTAAAGAGACACTTGGGTGATCTTAATATTGGCACTTATATAATAGGTTTGCATGTAAAAACAACATTAGTACTAAAATGCCCACCTTAAAAGACTCTAGTGATTTATGGTCTTTTTTCGTGATTAGGTTTACGACAAATTTCCACGTCCCCTTCTTATGTTATGTTTTCGGTCTCAGCAGTCTACGTCATGCGAGGAAGGCATGCTTGGTAATATTGCTCGCATTGTCAGTTCTGTTGTCTAAAACGGTGACCGATTGCCACCAAAATGCAAATGCACATTACTACTCTTGTCCACTTCAAACTGAAAGTATAAAAGTGTTCTGCACAATAGTTTGGATTTATTGACATAAAACGTGATCTCATCATGATCACCTCCACAAAATCAAAAATACTGTGGCGATTGGTCCTCCACTTTCACAAGCTGAAGCGGACAAGAGCATTAATGCGCACACGAACCCCGACTTCCCTCCCCGGTTAAAGGTAGGATTGGGACAGCGGAAGTTTAGCAACAACTAGCTTCAGACCGTTAAAACAAATGGCGTTAGCACAACAACATTAGCTCCTTACTGTCTACCCAGCGTGTGGAGGTGAAGATGAGCTTGTGTCTTCATGTCGCCTCGCAAGCAGTCGCGCGCGGTGTCTCTGCTTTATGCTTGCAGCCCCCTTCTGGCCGAGTGAAGCGGCTTGAGAGTGACAAAAGCCCTCATCGGACAGCGAACGAAAAGTTCCAGCGAGGCTGACTGCTCAGCCGAGAATGTGGCCGCATTGGAATGGGCCATTTCGGCTGCAACCTTCCAAATTGGACGGCGCGTTGTAAGCCGAAAATCTGGGGCACTCCTCAACCAAATAAATGTGCACATCTCATTTCCACTTCAGTCTCTGTAAATATCCTGACTGGTGTTTAATGTCTCGCCCGTCCTAACCGTGATCAGCAAAGAAGCAGTGTTTTTTTTTTTTTTTATAAGCAAAGAAGCAGTGTACGCTGGTTCCAGCCTCTGATGACTTCCACATTTCCTCATTCTCATATAAGTCAGCCACGGAGAGGTTACTCCTTTTGATATGTTGAAGTGGGCATTAGTAGAGATGTCCACATAAATTCTGGTGCCAATTGATCGCCGTTTTAAGCAATGAAAGTACAATGATTTCCAATGGAGAGTTTGGAATCGGTCCCTAGCTTGACTCCGGCCGAACAAGGAAAGAACATAGGGGGCGCGGCCATTCTTCTCATTAACAAGAGGTGTTATTCATAGTCACTTATTTCCTAATTTCTCCCAAATGTATTGATAAAATAGAAAATTACAACTTTTTTCATTTGCCGGATCAAAAATTATATAAAATGAACTTGTTAGTGAAAACGTGGCCATCCCGGCCCCACCGTCCCTTTAAGGTCATCCAAGTTTCCCTTTAAACAATATGTATACAACTAATGTTTGTCTGTCCGCGCCCCCACTAGAGCCCCCAATTCTTTCTTACTTGGCGCCCCTGGGGAACCCACCCCACTGCCTGTACTGTACTTGTCATCAATGATTTCAGCACATATGAGCCCGTGGAAGAGTCGGTTATGAACTTTAATTAAGGTGAAAACAACGCGATCCCGACCATGTCAAGTAGCTTCCCAGATACCGGTTAAAAAAAGAGGCAAACACTTTGAACGCATTTTCATCTAACAAGTTCATCTGGTCGTCATTACCATGCAGTAAAGAAGTTTACATTGAAATACAAACACATGTGACATGCATATTTTTGATTACAGAGAGTCTTTTTTACAAAGAAAATGAGACTAAGAAGTGTACAAACCTGCTCCGCGTGGCACAAGAGGCTGCTTACAACTTTCGCCCAGCAGTTGAAGATGTTGCTCGTTCTCTTCTTTTATTCCACAAACTTCCTCCTCGTACTTTGTTGTCGTCATTGCACACACGACAATTCCAACAAATTCGCACTTCTTGGTCGCTGTTTGACGATTAGTCGTGTGCTTCTCTTTGTTAGCGGCTAGCGAGCCAAACTAAGCTAAGCTAAATAAGATAACTAGGCCGAGAAGCATCAACGCGCGCCGAGACGAATTAATCCGGACACAACGAGTTAATAAATTATGTCGTAGTCCTATATAGTAGTGATGGGCGTCCTGTGTGGAGGCTGCAGTGGTTTCAGCACTAAATCGAAAAGAATGATTGAGCGGAGGGTGTTTTGCTCCGAAATGACAATCCGTGCACAGTAGCAGATGTGCGGTGGAATTCAGGACACGCCCCGCTGCAATATGATTGGCTGCTCGAAATTGGGCGGAGGCGGCGAAGCGAGTGTGGAGCACTGTTTTCAAGTCACCGACAGATAACGCCATCTGTGCTGAAAATTGAACCACTTCTCTATTAACACACAAGACGTTTGTCTGCAACAAGGAGTGGATGGTAAAACATCTTGATTAATTCATAAAATTTCAAAATAAGACAACAAAGGCTTTGCTTTTATGGGAACATTATTTTTGTTCCGCTTATTGGGGCTAGATTTTATTGACAGTTCTGAATATCCGGGCATTTCTGGTAATACCCACGATGCAACGCACCTTAGTCGGTGAAAACAACCCACCCACCGTATTGTATTGCTTTTGTCTGTGACTAGCATATCAAGCTCACAGGAAATCCACAACATGATGGAAACTAAATGATCATTCCATATTACTGTGTGGACTGTGAATGGCGGAGAAAGTGAGAAACAGAGTGAAGAAAGTAGGAGTGGATGATAACCAAGACAACAGTGCTTTGCAATGCGCACTTCCTAAAATGGTAAGACTTGTTGTCGAGTGTGTTAAAATGTATTCGTTTTTTTCTACATAACCAGCTTGGATCATTATCTATATATATAACTGGAGTAAAAAAAAATCAAAACTCCACTCTCCTTGGAGTGACGTTTACATTACCTGTTTTTCTTAACCAGGAGGGTAAACACAGGGGGCGACTAAAGGAAAGACGAAACAACTCTAATCATCCACATCTCTAAAATTGGCCATGCTAACTCAATCTGAGACCGGCATTTACATTACCCAGTCTTGTGGCCGTCTTTCACAAACATAGCAATTAATGCTTCAGTGATATCAGTCTTCTCTCCTGGAAAAAAAAACTAAATACCGGTATTTACTTGAAGCATACAGTTCAACTCCAGACAGTTCAAATAACTTTTCATATGTGAAGTACAAGCACAATTTTCACAGACAGTGACAACGTGTAATGTGAACCATTGCACTCAAGCACCTGGCACGTTGTCTCGATGCAGGGCTCCACAGTGCCTCAGCGTTGCCGAGGTGTTCCCATTATACCCCAGCTCTCTTGAACACAAGAGACACTTCACCTGTGGCCGCGCACCCGCGCACAAATGTTTCTTCTACGTGTATTGTGCACCGCTTGTGAGTCCATACGAGCTATGCAATAGTGAAGTTCTCAATCGTGAAATGAATAAAATCTTATTTATATGATTGGTAAGACAAACCTTATTTGGAGTGATGAGGGCAAAGAACTCCCAAACCCGGGACTACTTTCTCTTTTTTTGAAGGTTCCATCTTCGAGTTCCAAATACAAGCACAGCCAGTAGTGTTGGGTCCTTTGCGAATGATTCGTTCAAAAAGAACAAATCTTTTCAGTGAACGTGAGTGAATGGATCACTTCCTGAAGTGATTCGTTCTTTTCTCAGTTAATTTGAGCTCAGCCACGTGCAGGTTGTCAGTCTTTGCGATCGACCAATCAGCAGCCAACGTCAGATGTAAGCGGGATTTACTGAACATGCTGCCACGCTTTGGCCTTCACGAAGGAATCAGTGATGTAATTTCCCGTTCAACAACGATTTGGTTAGTGAGCGGGTCGCTGCGGGAATCAGTGATGTCATTTCCCGCTCACCAACAATTCAGTGAGTGAACGTGTCGCTGCAGGAATCAGTGATGTCATTTCCCGTTCACCAACGATTTGGTGAGTGAACGTGTCGCTGCGGGAATCAGTGATATCATTTCCCGTTCACCAACGATTCGGTGAGTGAACGTGTCGCTGCGGGGATCAGTGATGTCATTTCACGTTCACCAATCATTCAGGGAGTGAACGTGTCGCTGCCATTTCTCGTCCGCGAACGAGAACTCCATGCAGTCCGTGAGTGAACTGGATTTTGGTGTGAATGATTCACGATTGGGCGGCACGGTGGAAGACTGGTTAGCACGTCCGCCTCACAGTTCGGAGGTCGTGGGTTCGATCCCGGCCCCGGCCTCCCTGTGTGGAGTTTGCATGTTCTCCCCGTGCCTGCGTGGGTTTTCTCCGGGTACTGCGGTTTCCTCCCACATTCAAAAAAAATGCATGGTAAGTTGATTGGCCTCTCTAAATTGCCCCTAGGTGTGATTGTGAGCGCGGATGTTTGTCTCTGTGTGCCCTGTGATTGGCTGGCAACCAATTCAGGGTGTCCCCCGCCTACTGTCCGAAGACAGCTGGGATAGGCTCCAGCACGCCCCGCGACCTTTGTGAGGAGAAGCGGTATAGATAATGGATGGATGGATGATTCACGATTCGCCAAGGAAGGAACCACTCATCAACACCACTCCTTTCGTGCTCGTGGGTACAAGCTTTCTTTGGCATCCGTTTCTCCAAGCTAACGGCTAATGTTAAGCTCATCCAAGTACCGGGGGCAAGCGCATGAAAACTAATAAGAGCTCTGACAAACTTAAAGTCCCTCGCCAGTTCGTGATGAGGCGCCCCGGTCTGCAGCAGCTGGGAGATGATTGAATGATTCAGTGAACAATTCTTTTGAACGATTCTTTTTGATGAACTGATTCTAATGATTCAGTTCACTTAAAAGAACTGTTATGCCCATAACTAACAGCCAGCCAAATGACACAAGATGTGCGGGGGACTCCATTGCGTTTTGACGTGCCTTTTATGGTTCAAATGACACGCGGTCTACCCCAAAGCAGCTCAGCACTTCCTCAATCAGTCACGTGGTACGGTGCTTCAGGACGGTTCAAGCGTCATTGCTGACGTCGCCGAACCACACTTCGCCCTGTGTCTGCACCAATTACTCGACACATTCTTCGAAATCTGTTCATTTCGCCCATCAAAAGCATCGTTGTATCCGCTGAGGAGTGCCAGTTTAGATTTTATAAATCGTTCAGCAAAGTTCACGACGTTGTCTGCCTCTGCTCCTTTCATTATACCATGAATGTGGATATCGTCACCCTCTTAAAATAATCGCTGATGTCATTTTTTATGCTTTTTCAGAAAACACGAAAAACTGAACCACATTCTGATTACCTTACATGTATTAGTGATTTCATTTCAGGCGTAAGATTGAATGATATGTTTAACGAAGGATGCAGCCGATTTTACCAGAGGTGGCCAGCATCCTGAGGAGATGTTTCAGGCAAAAAAATTAATTTGGGCAAAATCTGACTTTTGTCCATAGTAACAATAAAACTTGTTCAAAAGAAAAAAAATCTGTTCTTATCAGTTTAATATCTGATACGTCCCCTATCCGGGGACCATATATTAAATTGGTTTTTGGAACTGGGAGACGGAATAGGGGCTTGCTCCGTCCACTCCATGCATCGACCTGATATTGCAGTACCCCCAGGAACAGCGCACCCCCTCTGTTGGTTAACAACAAGACTGAAAAGATGAGGTGTATGTGGATCCTACAATGTCGAAATGCTGGAAACAATACTGATGTTTACGGACGTTGTTAAGTGCAGTATAGTAAAAAGAAAATAAGTTTTGTAACGTTGTAAAGGTTGCGTTGTCACTAGAGAAGGATATAGTGTAGTTGTTTTTTTTTTAACCCTTGTGCGGTCTTACATTCTGTTTACTCCCCTTGTTCTATGGGTCAAAAAAGACCTGCCCTACCAGAGCCCCAAAATAAAGCAACTTAATTGAATTTTAAATCCCAAATCTATTATGCATGATGAAACAAGCTGTTATTTATCAATTCAACACAATTGAAGTAATTTTGTATTTGTGACATAAACAATCATCAATGACCATTATTACGCTTTTTTAAAACACAAACCAACTGTCATAAAACTTTTCTTTTACACAGAAAATATATATTATTGCTATTATATAATATGTGAAGTAATCACTTCTGAAGTAATTGTATTTGTTGGTAAGGCGATAGGGCTGGTTCGTTTATGGGGCTAACTGTAAACAAGATGGTGTGCCGGTCAGAGCACAGGCAGGAAGAGACAGGACCAGGGGCGGAGCCATGGGTGGGCCTGGGTGTGCACAGGCCCACCGCACAGGCCCACCCAGATTGACAGACTGCCCACCCAGTGAGATTCATGAAAAAGAATATATATTTTGAAATTTGTATTGACTAAAAATGTTATTATTATTACATTTTTATTATTTATTATTATTAAATTCTGTTTGAATTTATGTTTCGTTCTGTTTATTTTATTGAAATCAATTTTATTGATTATTAAGTATGGCATAATTGTGGATGTCTAAGGAAGATCTGAACTTGATATTCAGTTTGTCATTTTATTTGAATATACGATGCATCCGAACAGTGCTCAGTGAGAGAAATATTCAGGCCCACGCTGATTTTTCGAGGCCCAGCCATTGGCCACGTTCTGGCTCCGCCCCTGGACAGGACTCCAAGGTGCGATTTAGTATCCTTTACTGGACTGATGTCTTGCAAGCGAACATACATTGGTGCACAAAATAGTATAAATTAAGATTGATTGGTCGATTAAATGTGCCCTGCGACTGGCTGGCGACCAGTCCGGGGTGTAGTCTGCCTTCGCCCGTTGACGGCTGGGATAGGCTCCAGCAACTCCCCGCGACCCTGTATAGGATAAGCGGTTTGGAAAATGACATGACATGGTCGATTAAATTGAGTGTTTAATTGAGTCTGCAAAATAAACAAGGGAACATAGGAATTAGCACCAACATTCAATACTACAAACAAATAATTTTCATAATATATCAATCAGATTTAATGTCCAAATGCTGCCTTTCCAAATATATGTATGAAATGAAAGTAACTTAAAGAGACACTTGGATGAGCTTAACATTGGGACTTTTATAATAGGTTTGCATGTAAAAAATGGCATCAGTACTAAAATGCCTTTCCCCAAAAGACTGTAGTGATTTAAGGGCTTTCTTTGTGATTACATTTACGACAAATTGGCCCGGCCCCCTTTTGGAGCTCGGCTTGTTATTTTTTCGGTCTTAGCGGTACGTCACAGCAGGGAGGCAAGTGTGGTAATATTGCTCGCATTGTCAGTTCTGTTGTCTAAAACAGCGACCGATCGCCACCAAAATGCAAATGCACATTACTACATTACTACTCTTGTCCACTTCAAACTGTGAAAGTACAAAAAAGTTCTGCACAATAGTTTGGATCTATTGACAGCAAACGTGTGCTCATCATGATCACCGCCACAAAATCAAAAATGCATTGGCGATTGCTTCTCCACTTACACAAGCTGAAGCGGACAAGAGCATGAATGCGCACACGAACCCCGACTGCTTATATTTTGGACATTTAGCTACGCTAAACTCTTGTCAACTCAAGAGGCAGACGGCGGCTGGGAGCGAGCAGCAGGCAGCCATCAGGCCAGCATTGATCTTCATCCCTCCCTGGCTAACAGTAGGATAACGGCACGGCTAATAGGAACAACTAGCTTCAGGCCGTTAAAACAAAAGGCGTTAGCACAACAACATTTGCTCCTTACTGTCCGTCCAGCCTGCGTCGATCTTCATGTCGCGGGGTTGCCTCCCAAGCAGTCGCGTACGTTGTCCCGACACCGCACAGCTTCAGCGTGAGAGTGAGCTAAGACCTCATCAAACACCGGGGCTGTCTTGAACGTGCGCATCATCGCGGAGCGGCATGTGCTTTCAGCCGAGTGTGGCCGCATTGGAACGCACCATTTCGTCTGTTACATTCCAAATTGGACGGCCTGTTGTCGGTCGAAAAACTGTGGCCATTCCTCATCCAAATATACAGTATGTGCACATTTTCATTCCCACTTCAGTCTCTGTAAATATCCTGACTGGTGTTAAATGCCTCGCTCCTCCTAACAGTGATCAGCAAAGAAGCAGTGTTTTTTATTTGTTTTAGCAAAGAAGCAGTGATGCGCTCGTTCCAGCATAAATCGATGTAGCTCTGCTCACTTCCACATTTCCTCATTCTCATATAAATCAGCCACGGAGAGGTTAATCCTTTTGGTATGTTGAAGTGGGCATTAGTAGGGATGTCCACCAAAATTTTGGTGCCAATTGATCACCGTTTTGGGAGGCTATAAGCAATGAAAGTACAATGATTTCCAATGGAGAGTTTGTAATTGGCCCCTCCAGTGAGTCCGACCGAACAAGGATAGAACAATAGGGGGCGCGGCCATTTTCCTCATTAAAAGGAGGTGGTTTTCACGTCGTCACTTATTTCCTAATTTCTTGAAAATGAATTGATGAAATAGAAAATGACAACTTTTCATTTTCCGGATAACAAAATATATAAAATGAACTTGTTAGTGAAAACATGGCCATCCCGACCCAAGCATCTCTTTAAGAATGTGTAAGAAAGAACTCAATCGGAGTGAAAATGTCATGTTGTGGTTTACCAAATGTGAATAAATAAATCAAGAAATGTGTCACTAAGAATTTACTTTGCTGTTTATTAAATTATTTCAATCATTATTTCTTTCAGCAATTAAGTATTTTTGTCAATATTTATTTGCCTCTTTCAATATTTATTTATTTAGCATTTATGTTGTTGTTGTCCTTTCGGCTTTTCCCGTAATTGTCATGTCATGTCATGTCATCTTCCAAACCGCTTATCCTATATAGGGTTGCGGGGAGTTGCTGGAGCCTATCCCAGCCGTCAATGGGCGAAGGCAGACTACACCCCGAACTGGTCGCCAGCCAGTCGCAGGGCACACATAGACACTGTCACTGAGCGGGAATCGATCCCACGCTGCCCGCACACAACTCAGGCGTGTGTACCACTACACTATCAGCGGACATTTTCCCGTAATTATTATTATTAAATACTCAAACGTCAATATTTATTTCAATATTGTTTTATTATTATTTTTTAAATATCTCACTGTTTATTTCAATATTTATTAACTTAATAGGTGTAATTATATCAATAATTATTTCTGTACTTCGCTATTTCAAAATTTCAGTTCATGTATGCATTACCATATTTCTTCAATTACTTAAATATTTATTGAAATATTTCATTATTTTTTTTAAATATATATACAATATTTTGAAAATGTATTTAAATATTTAAGTATTTGTTGGGTATTTCACTGTTTATATTGACAATATTTATTCTAACATTTAAAAATGTGTTTACATTTTTTCAATATTCATTATTATTTTAAAGATCTCAATATTTGTCTGCTTATTTTAAAATTTCATTTATTTGAATATTTATTTGTACGATATAATTCGTATGATGATTGCATAATTCATTTATATTTAATATAATTTTCACATTTCAGTATGTGTTTTTACACGTATTATTTGAGTGTTTATTATTTCAAAATGTATTGTTTGTCTAATCACTTCAATATCTAAATATTTCAGTATTGATTGAAATATTTCCCTCCAAATATTTGTCAGTATTTTTTGAGCTCCTCATTTATATTTAATTATTTAAATGTTTTAATATTTATTCAAAATTTTTAACATTTGTTTGTCGAATCCTCAACTTTTTTCAGTGCTTTTTTCAAGATTTAAATGTTTGATTATTCGTTACGTATACAATTATTTCACAATTGATTTCAGTATTTATTCAACTATTTAGGTTTTTTTATTTATTTGTTCATAATTTCGGGGCGGCACGGTGGTCGACTGGTTAGCACGTCCGCCTCACAGTTCAGAGGTCGTGGGTTCGATCCCGGCTCCGGCCTCCCTGTGTGGAGTTTGCATGTTCTCCCCGTGCCTGCGTGGGTTTTCTCCGGGCACTCCGGTTTCCTCCCACATTCCAAAAACATGCATGGTAAGTTGATTGGATACTCTAAATTGCCCCTAGGTGTGATTGTGAGTGCGGATGTTTGTCTCTGTGTGCCCTGCGATTGGCTGGCAACCTGTTCAGGGTGTCCCCCGCCTACTGCCCAAAGACAGCTGGGATAGGCTCCAGCACGCCCCGCGACCCTTGTGAGGAGAAGCGGTACAGATAATGGATGGATGGATGGATGTTCATAATTTCTTTTTGTCAGCATTGTTTTTTTCAATATTTTTTCAACATGTCAGTATTTCTTTCAACATGTACTTAGAGTATTTCGTTCAGTCCTTTCACCATTTAAGTATGTCACTCTTTTAGTCAATCTTCATTTAATTTCAACATTTATTTACCTCTTTCAATATTGATTTATTTGAATAGTCATGCATTTATTTCAATTTGGCAATCCATCCATCCATCCATTATCTCCCGCTTATCCGAAGTCGAGTCGCGGAGACTTCCCTCTCCCCAGCAACATCCTCCAGCTCTTTCAATTTGGCAATATAAACATTTATTCAAATATTTATACCTCACTCCTCTTTTCAATATTGTTTCAATACGTTTTTAAATGTCTCACTGTTTATTTATTTCAAGATTTATTCAGTACGTTTAATGACACTGATATTTATTGAAATACTTCACAATTATCAATTTCCACTTTATTTCAATATTTATTCTGTTATTCAAACATTTATTAACATATTCCATTATTTAAATATGTATCCAATGTATTTTATTATGTATTTAGGTTGGGTATTTTTTGTTATATTTCACTATTTATTGATTTGTTTCAGTATTTATCAATGAGTGAAATATTTCAGTTTTTAAATATCCATCCATCCATTATCTATACCGTTTCTCCTCACAAGGGTCGCGGGCGTGCTGCCGCCTATACCAGCTGTCTTCGGGCAGTAGGCGGGGGACACCCTGAATTGGTTGCCAGCCAATCACAGGGCGCACAGAGACAAACAAACATCCGTACTCACAATCACACCAATGGGGCAATTTAAAGTGTCCAATCAACCTACCAAGCATGTTTTTGGAATGTGGGAGGAAACCGGAGTACCCGGAGAATACCCACGCAGGCACAGGGAGAACATGCAAACTTCACACAGGGAGGCCAGAGGCAGGATCA
This sequence comes from Filicampus tigris, assembly GCF_054856515.1. Classification (NCBI taxonomy): domain Eukaryota; kingdom Metazoa; phylum Chordata; class Actinopteri; order Syngnathiformes; family Syngnathidae; genus Filicampus; species Filicampus tigris. The sequence goes on from NC_141234.1 coordinate 14,774,126, forward strand.
AGCCAACGACCTCTGAACTGTGAGGCGAACGTGCTAACCAGCTGCCCACCGTGCCGCCCCAGTTTTTAAATATTTATTACTCATTTAATTATCTCAATATCTGTTTGCTTATTTCAACATTCATTAATTTGAATCTGTAATTATTTCATTATTTATGTTTTTTATTTGTTCGGTTACTTAAATATTTACTTATTTCAATATTTATTACTTGTTGAATCATTCATTCATTCATTATCCATACCGCTTATCCTCACAAGGGTTGCGGGCGTGCTGGAGCCTATCCCAGCTGTCTTCGGGCAGTAGGCGGGGGACACCCTGAATTGGTTGCCAGCCAATCGCAGGGCACACAGAGACAAACTTCCGCACTCACAATCACACCTAGGGGCAATTTAGAGAGTCCAATCAACTTACCATGTTTTTGGAATGTGGGAGGAAACCGGAGTACTGGGAGAAAACCCACGCAGGCACGGGGAGAACATGCAAACTCCACACAGGGAGGCTGGAGCCGGGATCGAACCCAGGTGAGGTGACGTCACAAGCACTGGCCACAATATTAATCGATCAATCAATCACATTTTATTTATATAGCACTTTTCATACATACAAATGCAACTCAAAGTGCTCTAAAACATCCAAAGCAAAACATTAAAAAATCCGTTCACGCCCTCCCTCCCAACAAACCCAAGACAGATATCCACTAGTACATCAGCACTCACTAACACACACCCACACAAAGTGCACAACCTGATAAAATGTGTTAAAAAGACCTGACAAGGCACAGAGAAACCATATGAAGGAAAGGGTACCCAAGGGGAGCTCATCCGCGCTGAGGGGAATGACAGCCCACGGCCACAGGGGCGCCACCACCACAGAGACCCCCAGCCCGGATTAGACAGGCTGACCCCACACAAAGTGTAGAGGCCGCCGGCCACATGGACCCAAGGAGTCCCTGCGATGACAGCCCCCATGGGAAGGGCAGCCACCCCTCCCTCAACGCGGAGGCGCCCCCATGAGGAAACACTGGAGCTAAAAGCTGACAACGGCAGAGAGCAACAAAATTAAAAGACAGAACAGCAGTATTGTCTAACAACTAAAACCAGTAAGATAAGATAAAAATAATCTTCAATCAAAATAAAAGATAAATTATTTAAAAGTTGTTAAAAGCCAAACTACAAAGGTGTGTCTTGAGCTTCCTCTTAAAAATATCAACAGTCTCTGCAGACCTGACGTCCTCTGGCAGGCTATAGGACCAAAATGGCTGAATGCTGCCTCGCCATGCGTTTTGGTCCTCACCCTTGGAATAATTAAAAAGCCGGCGCCAGAGGACCTCAGGATCCGCGAGGGCTGGTATGATAAAAGCAAATCAGATAATTAAGATGGCCCAAGACTATTAACACATTTATAAACGAATAAAAGTACCTTAAAATCGATCCTGAAACACACGGGGAGCCAATGCAGCAATTTCATAACTGCCGTAATGTGCTCCCGCCCTCTGGTTCTCGTCAGCACCCAAGCGGCTGAATTCTGCAGTAGTTGCAATGGTGAAATGCTCTTTTTCATTAGGCCAGAGAGCAGGGCATTACAGTAATCTAAACGACAGGAAATTAAAGCATGCATCAACACTTCCGTGTTAGCCTGAGAGAGAAACGGACGGACTCTGACGATATTCTTAAGGTGATTAAAAAACAATCTTGGTTATATTTTTTAATATGAGGAATAAAACGCCAAGGTTCTTCACACAATGTGAGGGATTAAAAACTTGTAGTTTTAGTAAAAGTTTCTCTGACCTTCAGGGCCGATAACTAAAACCTCAGTTTTGTCCTGATTGAGCTGTAGGAAATGATCTGCCATCCATGACTTGATATCTAAAATGCAATTTAAAAGGGTATCAATGGGTCCTGTGTCATCAGAAGACACGGCAATATACAGCTGTGTGTCATCAGCATAGCTGTGAAAGCTGATGCCGTGTCCCCTGATGACATCCCCAAGGGGAAGCAGATAAAGATTAAAAAGTAGGGGGCCTAAAATCGAACCTTGGGGAACCCCACATTTAATTTCATGGGTTTTGGAGGAACAAGTATCCATACTTACAAAGAAATATCGGTCTGTGAGATAGGAATAAAACCAGTTAAAAACAGTACCGGAGATGCCCACTAGATTTTTAAGTCTATTTAATAAAATTTGGTGATCTACTGTATCAAAAGCAGCGCTAAGATCCAGTAGCACCAAGACTGTGAGTTTTTTCACGTCTGCAGTGCGCCTAATATCATTTAAAATCCTCAAAAGAGCAGTCTCTGTACTGTGGTTCATCCTAAAACCCGATTGATATTTCTCCCAAATATTATTTGTATTTAACAAATGATTCAACTGGATGAAAACTAGTTTTTCTAAAATCTTACTCAAAAACGGTAAGTTGGATACAGGTCTGAAATTATTAAAAACGCTCGGGTCAGAATTGCTCTTCTTCAGAAGCGGCTTTACCACCGCCGTTTTAAAGACAGCGGGGAAGACGCCCGTCTGAAGAGAGCAATTGACTATATTTAAAATTTGTTCCTCAAAAAATCCATAAAATGTCTTAAAAAGAAGTGTGAGAATTGGATCCAAAAGGCAGGTTATTGGGCTTACCTGGGAGAAAACCGACCAAGTGTCCTTGCATCAACCAGGGCAAAACTTTCCAGTGTTTCCTCATGTAAATATGATTGTCCAGATTTATTAAAACGTGTGTTTTGACGGGCTAAAAGACTGGATCTTATGTCATCGATTTTACTTCTGAAGTGGTCTGCAAAGTCCTCATAGAAAGCATCTGTTGGTCTCTGTGGGGACTTATTAAAATCAGAACTAGTTAAAAGTTCAAAGTTGGAGAAGAGAACTCTGGGGTTGTTTTTATTGACTGTAATGAGGTTTGAGAAATAGGAAGATCTTGCCAGTTTGACTGTTTTATTGTAGGATTTCAGTTGTTCGCATAATATTTCGTAGTGTACTGTAAGTCTACTTTTTCTCCACCTCCTCTCTGCACTCCTGCATTTTCTCTTTGATGTTTTGATTGCATTGTTTCTCCACGGGGGCACAGTCTTTGTCTTTGTTGTTTTAATTAAAAGTGGAGCTACTGAATCTGATGATGATTTAAGATTTAGGTTAAAATTGTCAACAATAAGATCACACAGTGCAGGTAAAATGTCAGGAGGAGTGCTTTTTAAGATCTCGATAAAATTTGCAGCCACCTCAGAAGATAGGTAGCGTTTCTTCACTGTTCTCACTGGGACTGCTAGATGGTTAAAACTGGCGATGTTAAAATAGACAGTAGTGGTCTGACACTGCCAAGTCAACAACAGAGGACACACCAGCGGACAAGCGATAGGTTATGACCAAATCCAGGGTGTGTCCTCTATTGTGAGTTGGCTGCAAGACGTTGAGGTATATTTTAATATAGAATAGTGCAGTTAGACTTCAGTTACGCCTGTGTTAAGTGAGAAGTGGGCACGCGTGAGATCTAAGGGATCAGCAGGACACTGGTCTGCTAAGGTGGAGACAGGATAAGAATAAGAATAAGAATAAGAATGCCTTTATTGATCCCACAGTGGGGAAATTTTCATTGTTACAGTAGCAAAGATATAGGTCACACAGGGGCGGCGGCATAATGTGGCCATTAATGTATAACATTGACGGCAAACATTTAGAATCAAACCTATGTAGATATACGCAGTAACATGTGTATATACACATGTGTATACACACCAACCTACATCTACATAAAAAATATGAGGAACACTCATTTCGGCCTGTACATAGTACAGAGGAAAAAAATACTCTAAGTGACAGTGCTGCAGTGCTGTAGTGAAATGTAAGGAACAGCATTGGATAAAAATAAAACTAGACTAACAGTAGTGGGGAATGTTGAGTATTGCACGGTATTACAGTAGTGGGGAATATTGGGTATTGCACGATACGAGCTCAGGTGCAGGACTGCACAATTGCACTAATGACCGCCAGTTTGTAGAGACTACACAATGTTCTTGTTAAAGAGTCTGACAGCAGCAGGCAAGAAGGAACGGCGGAATCTCTCCTTTGCACAGCGAGGGTGTAACAGTCTGTCACTGAAGGTGCTGTGGAGTGCTGTTAGGGTGCCCTGGAGGGGGTGGTCCGGGTTGCCCAGCATTGATGACAGCTTGGCCAACATCCTCCTGTCCCCCACCGAGTCCACAGAGTCCAGGGAGCAGCCCAGGACAGAGCCGGCCCTCTTGACCAGTTTGTCCAGCCGCTTCTTGTCCCGGGCCGAGACGCCGCCTGCCCAGGTGACCACTCCCTGGAAGATGACCGATGCAACCACCGAGTCATGCTGCAGAGGAGCACGTCAGACACACAGTCCTGTGTCCTCACATACTGTGGCCGGTTTGTGAGGTAGTCCTGGATCCATGTGGTGAGGTGGTGCGCCACCCCCGCCCGCTCCAGCTTGTCTCCCAGTAGGGTGGGCTGGATGGTGTTGAAAGCACTGGAGAAATCAAAGAACATGATCCTCACAGTGCTCCCCGCCTTCTCCAGGTGGGAGAGTGAAGTGTGGAGGAGGTAGATGATGGCATCATCCACACTGATGCCAGGCTGGTATGCGAACTGGAGTGGGTCCATTGAGGAGCTCACCAGGGGGCGCAGGTGGACAAGGACCAGTCTCTCCAGGGTCTTCATCAGGTGAGACGTCAGCGCCACCGGTCTGAAGCTGTTGAGCTCCTTCGGGTGGGGGGTCTTTGGCACCGGGACCAGGCAGGATGTTTTCCATAGCTGGGGGACCCTGCCCAGCTTCAGGCTCAGGTTGAACATGTGCTGGACAATTCCACACAGCTGGTCTGCGCAGGATTTGAGGAGCTGGGGGCTGATGCCATCTGGACCCGCTGCCTTCCTCGCCTTCATCTTCTTCAGCTGGTTCCTCACCTGAGATGTTGTGAAGGCCAAGGCTGGACAGGAAGGAGTGGTGGCTATCTGGTGTAGCTGGGAGCTGGAGACTGTGGAGAAAAGAGGGGAGGGGGTGACACGCCCAGCAGGAGGAGTAGGTGGAGACTGCAGCAGGAGAGACGGAGTGGAGGCAGGCATCTGATCGAACCTATTGAAAAAGAGATTTAGCTCATTTGCCCACTGCAGGTCCCCCCCAGTCCGGGTCTTGGGTTGTCCGTGGCCTGAGATGGTCTTCAGGCCTCTCCAGACTCCCCTGGCGTTATTCTGCAGCAGCTGCTCCTCCATCCTCTTCCTGTAGGACCTTTTCCCCTCTCTGATCCTCCTCCTCAGCTGGCGCTGCACAGTCCTCCGCTCCTCTATGTTGCCTGACGCAAAAGCCCTCCTCTTCTCCTTCAGGAGAGCTTTTATGTCTGGTGTGATCCAGGGTTTGTTGTTGGAGAAACACCTTACTGTCCTGGTGGGTATGGTGTTCTCCATGCAGAAATTTATATAGTCTGTAACAGTGTCCGTTAGACTACTAATGTCTTCCCCGTGAGCATCGCTGAATACTTCCCACACAGTTGTGCTGAAGCAGTCCTTTAAGGCCTCCTCGGCCTCTCCAGACCATCTCTGAACCGTGCGGGTCACAGCTGGCTGCCTGCGGACCAGAGGTTTGTACACAGACTGGAGAGCCACCAGGTTGTGATCAGCTTTGCCCAGCGGGGGGAGGGGCAGTGATGTGTATGCCTCCTTGGTGTTGGCATAGAAAAGGTCCAGTGTTTTATTGTCTCTGGTGTGGCAGGTGACATACTGTGTGAATGAAGGCAGAGAGGAGGAAGGGGAGGCATGATTGAAGTCACCAGAGATGAGTACCAGGGCATTTGGGTGCTGTGTTTGTAGCCTGCTCACTGCTGCAGTCAAGACATCACAGGCTGTGTCGCTGCTGGCAGCTGGTGGGACGTAGACAGTCACCGCGATCACGTGACTAAACTCTCGCGGGATGTAGAATGGCCTCATGCCAACAGCTAGCAGCTCAATATCCCTGCTGCAAAGCTGCTCCTTAATCGTGATGTGCCCAGGATTACACCATCTATCGTTCACAAACACAGCCAGCCCTCCTCCTTTCCTCTTTCCACTCTCCAGCGTCCTGTCCGCGCGTATGATTTGGAAGCCGTCCAATTCTACGACCGCGTTCGGTGTTAGCGTTGTTAGCCACGACTCCGTGAATAGCATCAGGCTAGCCTCCCGGAAGTCCCTCTCGTGCCGGGTAAGCGCCGCTAGCTCGTCCATCTTGTTGGGGAGCGATCTAACATTCCCCATGATAACAGACGGGAGGACGGGATGGTATCGTCTCCTCCTTTCCCTGCGTTTAACCCCCGCACGAGATCCCCGTCTCTTCCTCCTCAGCTCACGGGGGATATCGGGTCTCGCCCCGGGAGCCGGCGCATGGTTAGCACGGAGTGCTAACAGCTGATTCCGGCTGTAAACAATGGGGGCTCGGCTCCGAGCCAAGTCGCCGGACACGATCGCGCAAAAAATAGCCATCAGCAGCAGCAAGAATACCGCAGTTTGGGTGTCCATTGCTACGCAAGTTACGACTATCAATTATACGAAAAAGGTATGAGGTAGAGTAATATTAAAGAACAAAAACACACGAAAAGGCTCACCGATGAGCCGGAGCTACTGTAGCGGGCTGCCACTCGCGCGGCGCCGGAAGTCGGTAATTGTCATCAGGTAGGGGACATCTGGATAAGATCTCCTTTGTTTTTCCAGACTGAAGTTGAATAGTCTCAAGGTAATCAATCTTAGGGGGTTAGGAGTAGTAAACTTTGTGGCACCTCTTTTTCTGGGGCATCCTAGGGGGTTAGGCATCTCCCTGCCGAGGGGGTCTGGAAGGTGTTAGGCGGGAAATAGACGAAGGAATTAGCTATTCAAGGGCACCCAATGCATATGTAATAATCAAGTTTGAATATTCATCCTGCTCCCCATAAGAAGAGAGACACGAGACGGGAGGAGCGCGCGCCACAGCAACTTGGAGAGCAACTTCTTTTGGCATCAGCTGTATTGGTATCAATAAAATCTTGTTCCCAGTCAATTGAATTGTCAGAGAAGTCTTTTCATCATCAACTCAGACTGGCCTTGCGTCTGCTCCGGACAAACGCATCGACTGACCCTGCTCAACTAAAGAAAATACACTACAACGTGCTGTTTAAAATCCAAGCAGTTTAAAAGGTTTAAAAATTCTCTGGATAGTGGGTCCGAGATATTGTCTATGTGTATATTAAAATCGCCAGTTATTAAAATCCTATTATAACTGGAATATAAAATGGCTAAGAATTGGAATGATGGGGAGGTCTATAAACGGTAATGCAGAGAATAGGGGGACTGCTAAAAACAAAGGCATGATGTTCAAACGATAAATAGCTGCTAAAAATGATCTCTTTTGATAAAAGAGTATTAATAAAAATTGATGCAGTCCCGCCTCCTCTTTTCCCATCCCTGGTAGAAAATAAAAAGTAAAAATTCGGTGGGCAAGCCTCGGTGAGAGCAACTGGAGCATCTGTACCAAGCCATGTCTCAGATAAAAGAATACCATGTAAATTATTGTCTAAAATCAGGTCGTTTATGATAAAAGTTTTGTTTAAAAGGGAGGGCACGTTCAGCACAGCCAGATTAATTATTGTGCTGGACGTGCGCTCATGGTGGTATGGATGAGCAGTATTAACATATACCAGATTACCACTGTTAAAACCACATTCTTTGTGTGTGCGAGGGAAGCATCTGCCGGTGATGGTTTCAATGGGAAAGCTGTCCGATGGTGGTAATGATAATGAGGGCCTGCAGGGGAACCTAGTGAGGGTGGTGGTACTGTGAGCAGCTGGTATTGGCCTGTAGGTGATTGTAGTGACATTGTCATTGCAGTGTTTATGAGTAGAAGAAGAAATATGATTGGTAAACAAGAGTCAGCTGGGAGTGGAATTGGTAATGACATGGTGGATGTTCGCGGCTAAAATCTTGCTACCAAGAGAGTTCGGATGAACACCATCCGGCTGGTAAAAAGACGGGCGATTCCAGAATAGGTGAAAATTGTCAATAAAAGCAAAGTCAAGGTGGCCACAAGTGCGTAGGAGCCACGTGTTCAAGCTTAAAAGGCGGCTGAAGCGCTCGACTCCTCGAGACAATATTAAGGTACACATTTCAACCAGTTGGAACCACCTGACAAACACCAATTTATCAATAATTACAATAAAGAGAGAATGAATTGAACTTCATTCCAAATCTATTGGAGTCATTTCGGATGATGAATGATTTTTGCATGTGGTGAGGTACGTGTGATTGTTTTTGTTGAGTGTGATTGCCTAGCTTCATTTGCACTGAAATCATTTGAATCGATACACATGACTTTTCTCTCCAGAGTATTTCTTCCACATATGCTGTGTATTTGATGACTGAGAACTTTTCAACAGACAAAAGCCCAAATTACAATTATTTTGGGATGGATCATTTCTGACACCTAGTGGTGACCATTGCACACGGCCAAATCTGTTCTTTGAAATCAAAGTCATAGAGGATTGTCCTTGCATTCTATCAGTTCACCACTAGATGGCACTAAATTCTACACACTGTACTTGAGTTAGCTTTCAGGACTGCGTTTTGCTTTCGTTTACTTCCATACAATGCTACTTTCATCCAACATTCTGTTTCCTCAAACCCATTTTTCTTAATCTTTTTGGGGTTTTCTTTATTTGTTTTTTTTTTACTTTTTTATGATTAAGTCCTGCAATTCGGCTATTTTTCGTGTATTTAACTAACCATTAAAGTCGTAATAGGTATCCATGTGTTTAAGTATTTCATTTTATCAAGATCCGTTTTTCGACAAACTTCCAATCTTTATATTGCAGTGTATCCCTAGATTTTATTTTACTACTTCCTATCCCCTTTTTAGAGAATTTGATCCAGTTTATCAACACCTACGGTGTTCCAAAAACTGTTTTTTTATCAGTCGGACAGCAATTAAAATTTTGGCCACATCCAGCCCGCGGGCCTTAACTTTGACATATGTGCCTTAGGGGCTCCGTAGAGTGGAGACATATGGAAGGCACAACAAAACTAGGGAAAGGTATCTGGCCGGAGGAGGGGTATTGTCAGAAAGGAAGAGGTGGGGTTTTTATGGAGGTACACTTGGTGCAATAGTAACTTCTACTTGTACCACGGAAATTTGTACTTGTAACAAAGAAATGGATAAAATATTCTATTCGTAGAGAAAACAATTTGAAGGCGTGTGAAATAATTTTGTATCTGTAAAAAAAAAAAAAAAAAAAAAATTGTACCTGAAAAACAAAAAAAAATATTTTGTAAAAAAAGGAAAATTTGTACCTGTAGAAATGACAACTTGTATGTGTGGAAAAACAAAATTCTACTTGGTAAGAAAAACAACTTTTAGTTGTGGAAAAACAATTGTACGTGAAGCTAAATCTGATTTGTACTTGTAGGGAAATACTGATTTGTCCCTGTATGGATGGCAATTTGTAGTTGAAGAAGTCCCCACTTGGGGTCACGAGTGTTTTTTCTGCTGCTGGACGCACAAGTGACTTTTGCACCACATTTACCACTACCATGTGGAGCAAAACAGATTTGTACTTGTAAGATTCACGATTTGTACTTGTACACGAGGCACACGAGGGTGCTGGGGGGTGGGGCTAGGGATGGGGCTAGGTGAAATGCACCATCTCGACCAATCAAGTGCGACGGATTTGGGCGGCTGAAGCTCAACCTCATTGGTTAACCTTGGTCGCCAAGCGGGAGCGCGCACGCTGGAGCACCCTATAACCACCACTTGGCAACCTTCTGTTTGATGCTTCCGGGTACATACGTAGTGTCTCTTACCGGTTATTTTGGTGCCATGCAGGGATAGAATTGTATCTACTGCTCTGAAATACTGCGATTATAGTACAACAATAGTCAACATGTGTACGCTGGTCCCCTGTGTTGGTTAAAACATTTCTTAGGTGACCAACAAACGGCTAACGCTAACGTATGTGTCGTTCACACGTAGTAATTACGGTGTGTGTGCATTGACTTCATATTCTTTCTTTGAGTTATGCAGAAGGCTAAACGTGACGCATATAACATACATACTGAAGTAGGATGTCAATTTCCATTGGAATTGTTTAGTAGCAGAAGAATGAAGTAGGGGATAGTGTATGCACAATCAGAGGTACTTAGACGCACTGCATTTTCATGGAATTGCGTTACAATAACTATGACATTCAAACTTCTTACGTGTATTTCTTTGTAGTTAAAATAATGACTATTTTTTAATGTATCAGCTGCATTTATCTTTTACTGTTGGTAATTAAATAAAAACATGTAAAGAGAACAATTTAGAGCAACAATTTACCAAAGGCCAGCAGTCATTCAAACACAGCAAAGGACAGCAATTTTTACCTTCTTTCAAAACATAATTGCTGTAGGGCTGCAACTAATGCTTATTTTAATAATCAATTGTATTTAGTAATCTTATGAATCAAAACAAACATTTTATTTCCATCCTTTCATTCTAAAACACTGCTTTCAAATTTTCTGTGCAGAAAATGCACAAGTTCTTAATTAGATTTGTCTTTGGCACATCAAAGCATATTGAAAAATGTTGATCATTGTTATTTATTCATTCATTCATTCATTATCCATATCGCCTATCCTCACAAGGGTCGTGGGCGTGCTGGAGCCTATCCCAGCTGTCTTTGGGCAGTAGGCGGGGGACACCCTGAATTGGTTGCCAGCCAATCGCAGGGCACACAGAAACAAACATCCGCACTCACAATCACAACTAGGGGCAATTTAGACAGTCCAATCAACTTACCATGCATGTTTTTGGAATGTGAGAGGAAGCCGGAGTACCCGGAGGAAACCCACGCAGGCACGGGAAGAACATGCAAACTCCACACAGGGAGGCCGGGGCTGGGGCTGGGATCGAACCCACGACCTCTGAACTGTGAGGCGGATGTGCTAACCAGTCGATCACCGTGCCGCCCATGCTTATTTAAGTAAAAGCAAATATCTTATTTTTGAAGAAGCAAAAAAAATAGGTGCTTTCATCAAAGGCTACATAGACCTGAGAATATTTACTGTTGAGAGGGTGAAAATTGAGGGATTTGGATAATTTCAAACCAAACATGAAAATAATTAATCAATTATCATAAAAGCTTACCGTAATTTGATAGCCGATTAGTAGATTCATCTTTGAACCTATACTCGATTTATTTTTTCTTTTATGACTTACATGGTTTGCAATAATATACACTTATCTTCTTTCTAGACAAGGGTATTTTAAAAGCTGAACTAATTAAATTTGGACTTGACAGAATTGAACTTCTCTGACGAGATGTCTACGCAGCAATCACCTGCCTCCACTACATGCCGTGCAGCACCAACTGGAGGAAGATGATCTGAACCTGTCCAGCAGCGTCCACCTTTTCTGTACGCTTGCAAGCCCAACAATGTTTTCAAACATGGCTGGGACAGTCATCCACTGAGCACTAAGGGAAATGGTACAGCTAACCAATTGTGGCACATGGGACTGCAGCACAATCTACAGGAGTCTAATGATTGCGTAAGTCCTTTTGAATTATGGTAAACAAAACATGCAGTTTTTCAGGCAACATAATGAATTATTACACATCACCTACAGGGTTTGCACATCCCCATGATTAACTGGGAAAGTAGTGGCCTTGTGTCCAGTGATTCCAGCTTTTGTGTCCATGTCCCGGAGATTGACTGCCCTTTGAGACCCGAGGAACTGGCTGGACTTCATGCTGCTGTGGACCCAACAAATCCGTCCACATGCTTGGGAATAGACAAATATTTAGCAGCAGCGTACAGGCACAGCATTGTATGTCTAAGGCCCAAGGCTCAAGACATCTTTTATTTATTCGAGGCATCGGCATAACCGGAAATTTTAGTCGAAAAATCAGTGGCCACATGAATCACAAATTGATATGCAAAATTTATATTCACAATTGCACCCATTTAAACTACATTACCTAAAAATGGATGGAAGTGTGAAGCAAGAGTTAGTCCCTGAAAATAAAATGATCAACAATTTAAAACCACAAATCAGCAAATTTATTGGTTACAAATTAAGATATATATTATATTTAATTCTGATTTAAATTTCAAGGACAAAAATGCCACCATTTAGGGGCATTCTGGAGCCCTGGTAAGGTCATCTGAAGTTTGTCTAATCACAGCGGAAAAACATAATATAATCCTGTTGCAACTACTTTTGTTCACGGGCCAAATGAGGATTGCGATGACTGAAAATTACGCAAAACTTGTGTTAACATGTAACCACCCCCACTACTACATTGATTGTCCATGTGACAGAATATTACATATTGACAACATTCAGTCAAATGTTCAGTCTCCATGCAAAATTGTTGCCTGAAAGTTATTATAATACAATGTATTGTATTAAGTTCATATTCTTTTTGTCATTGCTATACCTGTATTTATTTCAATTCCAGTAAAGAGAAAAAACTGCACAAGAAATGTCAAGCAAAGTCTTTATTTGCTTGTGTGACAAAGTAACAATTGAGTCATTAGTTGTGTGGCCAAACAAAAAACTAGCTTGGTAAATGTTTTCAAACTGTACAAATGTTGAATAAACTGTAACTGAACTATCTATCACAAAATCAGTACTACTTGGTTTAAACTTGCAAAATTAAAACCTCAGTCTATAACAACACAAAGCCACTATCAGTTGTGGCATTGCAGTTCTTTTTAAGGAGAAAGTCAACCCAAACATATTTTTTTCAATAATATGTTCTATGCAAGCCCACTAGTTGAAACAACTGATAAATATTGCGTTTGTGGAATAAGAGTTAATACGCTCGTTGACTGAAAATGACATCGAAGTGGCACAGGACCAATCACGGCTGACCTGTTTTCTGAAGCTGAGCCGTGATTGGTCGTTACCTGAGTCCTGAACAGTTGTGATGTCATTTTCAGTGGACAGAAGTGACAAAATGGCCGCCTCCGGAGATGGCTAAAAAGGGGTGGATTTTGCTGCTTAACTCATATTCCACAAACGTAATATTAATCAGAATGGCATGGTTCAACTAGTGGGCCTGCACAGAATATATTTTTTGAAAAAAAAAACGTTTGGGTTGACTTCGTCTTTAAATGATCATAAAATTCTGTATCATTTCTGCAATGGCCAGGCAATCTTAAATTCCAGAAGCACGTTGCTGAAGTGGGGTGTTCCACTCTCACCACCGTCCAATTTTAATATCGGGCATAGGTTATCTCCCATCCCACCCAAAACTTGAGGAGCTGTTTAAGATGCTCTTGGGAGACTAAAAGTAAGGGGGAAAAAACTGATGAAAAAAAAAAGTGCATGCAACACAGTGAGAAGTACTGTAGCCATTTACACTACTCATATTTCCTATAATACAATACAGTCATCTTTATTTATGCAGTGCACAATGAACTGTTTGTACTGACAAAATAAAATTTAATAAACTCAAGACCATTTCTTCAGAGTAGTGGTTATACTGCACTGCACATTTTCCACTATGCAACTCATAATAATAGCAACTGCTCTTATGTAGTTCTTATAGAAATGATGTCTGCCAATGATGCATGACTACATTCTCTGTTGGCATTTCCCCCTTAAGATCTTAGAAAGGGACTTTTTTTTTCTTTTCAATTTTAGGATATCTGGTTTGGATAATGGATGGATGGAAGTTTATTTGTGGCATGGGCCCTAGAATTTTAACTTGCTCTCCTGAAACTCCAGGTGATGGGCCACTGTGCTCCTAGTTTTAAAAAAAGTTAGGCTGAAGGACAGAATGGTGTTGACCCCTTTCTTTTTCTTCTTACCAAGCTAAATTCTGTTAATTTCACGTCGAATGCTACTCATAGCAGTCACCTGCGCTATACGACAATTTAGAGCAAGTCCTTTGCAGTGCTGCGATTACATCAGGATTATAATTTTGTGCACGTTTAGCCTTCTGCATAACTAAAATAAAATATATGAAGTCAATGCGCACACACCGTAATTACTACCGAGTGCACCTCTTCTCAAGGTTTCTCAATTTTCTCAATTGTGTTTGGAGTTTTTTATTGCCCTCGTGGGGGTTAAGATGTGGGGCTGTCCTCGTGGTCTTTTTAAAGCACTGAGACCTTTTTCATTGAATAAATTTTACCTGACTAAACTTTTTGAATGTGTCTTTTCGAACAGTCAATTGTACACATGGTTGAGTACAAACAGAATACAGTTTTTGTAATCATTAATCATGGCAAATGATGTTGGACCTATAAGGTAAAGTATCAAAGACAAGCACAGACTATCTTAAATAAATGAGTGTGTCCATCTCATCTTTCATATTCAGTTATTTCATTAATGCTCCAGCACATGGGCGTAACCAGCCCGTTTTGGGGTGTGCAAGCACCCCCAAATTCAACCCAAGCACCCACAAAAATTATAGCTCTTTTAAAACCCACGTTTCTCTAATAAAGAACAGGATATGCTTAAATATGATGAAAAACGCTGGATAAAAAATAAAACAAAACGAAAATGTGAACAACGCAGCATCGTAAATACTCCCATGCCTCGAAATGGTTCAGTCCATTTGATTCCCAGCACCGCTCTCGCCTGGGTTCCCGCTCCTCCTTCGCTCCGCTCGTCACTTGCGGCGGAGTCTGTGTGAAGGCCCCAGTGTATTACGGTGAGAGTATGTTATACGGTGGTTATGTTGAACAACTATTTTACCACCCGATACCACGTCTTTGTTATCATCAACAGATATTAGTCCTAATTTTAGCTGCATTGAATCGAATGCAACAATGATCAGCCTATCTTAATTGTTGCGTGTGTATAAGCTATGTGTGTGTGGTCATCCTCCCAGCGCCAGCATTGACGTTCGCAATTTTTTTTCTGTAAAAAAGCACCATGTTCAGGTGAGAGTCTATTACCCACAGTAACTATGAAGAAATACACAAAACCTCTTACTAATTTATTTGTATATGGTTGTCAGCACTAGGAGAGAGAGAGGGGTAGAAAGGGAGGAGAGGAAACCTGAGCCCCGGAGAACACAGGTAACACACTCACGGAGAAGCAAAATATGAACAGTGGCTGAAGTTAAGAACATCCCATCCAGAATAAAATTTTAAATGTATGCTGATAATTATGTATTTTCTCCTCATCGGTTGACCACATTATCATCACACTTTGATGGATTATCTATAAACCATTTACTATTAAAAAAGTTATGAATTGATACAGATTTTTATGATACTGAATTTTTATCAAATTCAGTATCATAAAATGGAATACGGGCCTGTGTTTTCTGACAGGAGCACCCACATCCATACCTTGCCACTCTAAAATAGAGTCAGCTGGAGACATCATACCAATCATATGATCCTCTCCGTTTTACTTCAGATTATGCACAGTTCATACAATCTTGCAGCCCAAGTCAAGAAACTAACAACAAGAAAATTGTTTCCAGTTTGGCAGGAGAAACGCAAACATTCCGCTGATCTTATTTCACAAGACGGGCAGCGGCTTCTTCTGGGGTCATAAGCGGAAGTGACGTACGGGCTGCCTTGCCTCGCAAAAGTAGCAGTAATGTACTTTATTTGAGTTTTTATTCAGTAACTCAGAACATAAAAACACAACAGCCATGGGGGTGAAAAACATAGAGGCAAAGAAATATATTACAGAAATATAAAGCGTGACATCATCAGCAGGGTTCACCCCGTGCCTGCGTGGGTTTTCTCTGGGTACTCCGGTTTCCTCCCACATTCCAAAAACATGCATGGTAAGTTGAGTGAACTGTCTAAATTGCCCCTAGGTGTGATTGTGAGTGCGGATGTTTGTCTGTGTGCCCTGCGATTGGCTGGGCAACCAATTCAGGGTGTCCCCCGCCTACTGCCCGAAGAAAGCTGGGATAGGCTCCAGTGCACCCCGCGACCCTTGTGAGGATAAGCGGTATAGATAATGGATGGATGGATGGATGATCAGCAGCCGCGAAGGACTTGATCCAATCTGGACATTTAAAAAAAATTCAATGAGCATTCTATCAGTCCGGCCCTCGGCTTGTAGCAAAAGTTTTTATTTGGTCCTCCGTCCATTTGACTTTGACACCCCTGGCCTAAGGAATGGAGTCCAATTGGCGTTATGGTTTGAAAAAACAACCCGCAAATCGAGATGTACTGTACTGACTATGGCGCTTCGTTTTGATACGTTGCTAAAACTACACTGTCCTTTCCTAAATTTGAAAGGAAGCGCCTTTCCATCCCTCCGCGACCCGATGGCTTGTACCACAAAGGTTAATAAAAGGTGTTATAAGAGTTAACAGCGGGTGAAGAGATCTCTGTGTCTTCAATCGATTGCTCATCCTAAAGTTACCCGTATGTCAGTCACTCAGGTTTGAATTTTTACTCGTCGAACTGAATGTGAGCATTTGCAGCATTGAATTTTTAGTGAGATGCAATTTTGTTTTAGGAATTAAAAACGCATTTTACAGTCTTAAATTCAGTTTCAAGTTTATTGGGATACAGTTCTTAACAAAAAAAAATTCTAATTCTGATCGAACAATTCAGATTCAAATTAAACAATAAATATCCAATTTATGTAATTCAATAATTCCATTTTTTAATTCAATAATTCAGTTTTTCAATTCAATAATTCAGTTTTCAATTCAAACATCAGTTTTCAATTCAATAATTCAGTTTCAAATATTCAAGTTAAGCAGTGTGGCGGCACGGTGGTAGACTGGTTAGCACGTCCGCCTCACAGTTCAGAGGTCGTGGGTTCGATCCCGGCTCCGGCCTCCCTGTGTGGAGTTTGCATGTTCTCCCCGTGCCTGCGTGGGTTTTCTCCGGGTACTCCGGTTTCCTCCCACATTCCAAAAACATGCATGGTAAGTTGATTGGATGCTCTAAATTGCCCCTAGGTGTGATTGTGAGTGCGGATGTTTGTCTCTGTGTGCCCTGCGATTGGCTGGCAACCAGTTCAGGGTGTCCCCCGCCTACTGCCCAAAGACAGCTGGGATAGGCTCCAGCACGCCCCGCGACCCTTACAGATAATGGATGGATGGATGGAAGTTAAGCAGTTCAGATTCAGTTTCTAGTGGCACAAATATCAGCCCATACACAGGTGCTTACTGCTTATATAAAATGTCTTAAAATTTCTGTCACCACTGAGTAAAACTATGTTGTGATTCATATTCCATTGTTACATTAACGCTAAAGTTATTAAATTGCTACGCTGTGCTGCAACCACAACATGATGTATTGGACCCACTTATAAGTAGACCATGTTGCTCCATGTAATATTATGATAGCGCAACATTACGAACTTGGAGCCTCAAGGGAGAAATTGAAAGGGAAAAAAACTAGCATTCCCTCACAATCATTTCATTCTTTTCAGAGAACGCAAAGTTTTTGCGAGGGAACGAACAATGTTTTTGCGATTTAAAGCATTTTTTTCCATGTCGTCTTAGGGCTCGACATTGATTCAAACAAATGAATATTATTGCTATTTGACCCAGAGCTATTTGTAGGATTTTTATAAGTGTAAATGTCGTATATACGTACATTCATTAAATAAAATACAGTCCATTTACGATATTAAACCATAATTTAGAAGGTTGTATTGTCATCCAATCAGCATTTTTGCTGTGTTGCCAAGGGCAAAGAGCTTTCTGCCTTGGCAGAAACAGACTGCTGGCTCTGGTCCCGCCCACCAGAACTTTGTCAACGCATTTAATTGGATGAAGAACGATCAGGATGAAGGCCCACGACTTGTAGGCACTGCATGGAGTCCACGCCACTGTTGACAAGACCCAATATGGTCCAGCTGCAGCCACAAATGATTTTGACAGAAACGCCCCGTTCTGAGAACGGGAACGCCCCCTCACCTCAAAACTAGCCAAACAGCGTCCTGTTCACTCTGGCAGGAAGACGCCTGTTCTCCAGTATTAAATTTCCAAAACGCCTCCGTTTTTTAGATACAGTTCACGTGTTGAGAGTTTGTCATAGAGTGAACTTATACAGCATTTAGCTTCACCATATGATGCCCAAAGCGTTTCAGAAAAGCATATTAGTTTAGTGTGTATGCACAGGAGGCATTTTGTCATTTGGACCCAGGCTTAATAATGCACACGCATGTCCTCCATGTTATGTTTTTAATAAAACATAGAAAATATTCGTGGGTTGCTGTAGCTTTCATTGAACATGGCCGCAACATTCGTCTTGGTTCCATACACAGTTTTTCTCCTTCCCATCCTGCCGCTGCTTCTACTACAGATGGTAGGTTACTTTAGCATAGACAGCCCCTGGTGGAGTAGCTGTACTCACTAAATAATTTCTAATCAGCACACTCCAAACATTTAATTTTGAATGTGGTTTACAGTCAACTACGTGTGAATTGGATAACATTGCATTCCTGAGCAAGAGAATGTCTTTTTTTTTTTTTTTTTTAAATATTTGATTTAAATAATGAATAGGACGTTGTGAAGTCGTGAGGACCCGCGCGGAACACCCCGGCTGTAACTGTATCCTTCTCATTGGTCGACAAAACGCGTACAGCAACGCCCAGTGGGTGTTCTTGTATCCTTACAGGAACGCCCCGGCCACAGCCGGACCCTTCTCTGACAAGATGACATGGAAGTGATAACAAAATAGTTTGGAGTAGTTTGGTTCAACTGATGATGTGTACCCTCCCACTGGTGTGAGCGCAGCGGCAGCACACACATGGTTTTGTTTGCAGCAGAAGAGCTAGCATGGGAGCCTGTAGTTGTCGAGGTGCCGGGAAGGGGGTTTGGCACTGCTGAGGCGCCGGGAAGGGGTCCTGCCTCATCAGCCTGCCACCAGAGAGGTTGGGACGCACACGAGACACGAGGGATTGGGAGTACAGATAGTGAGGAATGTAAACTAGAAGAAATGGGATGAACGGGACTAGGTGAAGAAGTACGCAGTGAACGAGGTGCCGAAAAAGGTGGGGAGTGAAGTGGCTTGGGTAAAGGTTCGTAATAATGTGACTTGGACAAAGCTGAGGAGGAACCAGAAACTCTACTCGGATGCCTACGTCCCGTATAAATGGCCAACCGGGCACCCAAAGTAGGGTCTGAAGGGCAGGGTTCAGTGGTGGACACTAGGGGTACAGGTTCGGAATGACGCAACGTGGAAAAAGCGGACTTACGGGAGGATCCAGAACCTCTACTCGGGCGTATACGTTGGCCACTCCGCTGGGGTCCTGTGTAAATGGCCAACCGGGCGCACAAGCTAGGGTCTGATGGAAAGTGTTCTGGAGTGGACACTAAGGAGTCATCATCAGAAAAACTTGACAAAAATTGACAAGGGCTTTAATCGTGACTTGGGAAGGGACTCGGAAAACCAAAATCAGTGTCAAAATCTGAATCGGAAACTAAGGGATCATCATCGTACAAAAACTGAGGGGGGCTTGAAAAAGCAGGAAGCCCAAAATCAATGTCAGAATCACAACTAGAATGGAGATTAACCAAATCATGGGCAACTTCACAGTCAGAAAAATCAGTCTAAAAACAAAACATCGGCTGTTAAACTAGAAGGAGACCATACAAAATTAGGACAAGTAGGTGACAAAGATGAGAGAGACATGGGACACCATTTGCTTACACGAAGGGTTTGGGGGTGGTCAGCAGGCTGAGGGCGGTTGGAGGCAGACTGTGACTTGCGACGGCTTGAGTGACCCATCGTGAAGGAGCGACACGAGAGGTTCCCAGTGAAAAGGCAAAGCAGCACCCGGTGAGACAATCACTACCTGATTGGAGGTGGAGGGATGTTTAGGAGCAGGTGGTGATGTCTTTGGCTTGAGGGATTGTCTGAGTCTGCTGGGTCCATGACTGGTCAATATGTTCTGTCATGTGTGGATCGGGATTTGGACCCATTCGCAGATATGACATGGAAGTTGAAGAGTACAAAGTCTTTATCAAGAAAAATACAAAGTAACAACAGAGATCAGGACGGGAAGAGAGTGCATCCTCACTCCAATAAGGTTTGACGTACTGACAATGTGTCAGTGTGTAACTCAAAGACTTAAACTGTAAGACTTACAGCCTATATGACATCATAAAGACAAAGCATAAAAGGAACATAGCAACTGCAGAGCAACTGATACATCACGTAAACAACCAGTTAAAACAACCAGATAGGTATTGGTGGCATGGACTTTTGTAATCCTAAGTGTAATAACAAATTTCTAAGACATTATTTACAGAATTGTAGTTTCCCAAACTCTGTAAAAAGTTATTACATCTTAAAAGATTTTAAAAAAGAAGAAATTAAGAAGATCAGATGTAATTACCTGTCTTTTCTGATCCCATTTAAAATGAAGGAAAAACCAATTCAAAATCATAAACAACATTTACCCAACGAATGAATATCTAAAATATAAATTCAAAATGGAACGTGGGAAATGTGTTTTCTGTGAAACTGAAAGTGAAAACCTGGAACATCTTTTCTTCTCTTGTGATATAATACAGAAATTTTGGAAGGATTTTCATGACTGGCTACAACTCAAGGGGATTCAATTAGCTATGTTAACAATGAAACCGATTCAATTTGGTATAACTATTAAGAACAATAAAATAGACTTTGGAATCAATAATTTACTAGTAATGTGTAAACATTTTATTCATAAATGTTGTTTTTTAAAAGACGAAACCTACCGTATTTTCCGGACAATAAGTCACACTTTTTTTTATAGTTTGGCCGGGGGTGCGACTTATGTACTCTGGAGCGACTTATGTGTGAAATTATTAAAACATTACTGTCATGGATTGTTAGTGCTGACTGAGTTTGCATGTTCTCCCCGTGCCTGCGTGGGTTTTCTCCGGGTCCTCCGGTTTCCTCCCACTTTCCCAAAACATGCATGGTAAGTTGATTGGACTCTCTAAATTGCCCCTTGGTGTGATTGTGAGTGCGGATGTTTGTCTCTGTGTGCCCTATGATTGGCTGGCAATCAATTCAGGGTGTCCCCCGCCTACTGCCCGAAGACAGCTGGGATAGGCTCCAGCACGCCCCGCGACCCTTGTGAGGATAAGCAGCATCAATAATGGATGGATGGACATCCCAAAAGCTATTAAAATGCATGAACAATTTAAACGGTTAAAGTCTGATGTTTTGTTAAACTAACAGGCCTTGCTAGTCGAGGAAGCCAGCTTATCCAAACAGTTAACAACATTCACAAACAAACTCCAATAACTCCAGGTGTGCAGCGAATTTGCCTCTTTGTATTGTGTGCACAACAGAAAACACTATCAATCTATGCATTACATACACATGTATTTTCATAGATATGAACAAGATGAGCCTATGCTAACGATTAGCGATAGCGATTAGTATGTTCAGTCAACAACGTACAATCATCCACAATTCATCTCGTATATAAATGTCACTACACACAATTGTCTAAGTTAGTTTTAGACGATGGTTGAAGAAGAATAAACCACAAACAGGCAGACATGCCAACGATTAGCAACCACGATTAGCATTAGCGATAGCGATTAGTATGTTCAGTCAACAACACAATACAATCAGCCACAATTCAGCTCCTATATAAATGTTGCATGGTCATTAGACACACAATTGTCTAAGTTACTTACAGATGATGGTTGAATAAGAACGAACCACAAACTGGCAGTTGCCTGCCTCTGGCTGGGGTATTGCATCATGCAGCCACACGCGTAAGGAGGAGCACACTCAGCAGAGGAGAAGAAGACATAATTATGATTGAATACATAAATACTTTTGGGGACTTGGAAACATTCTACATGGTCGGGGATGAATAAAAGACTTATTCAAGCGATCTGCAGTCGTTTTGGTGAGTTTAAAGTTATCTTACCATAACTTTATTGTATCCTACATGTAGCATCGTAGTTCGGTGGAAATTATATGTACTAAGCGCACAATTTCCTCTCAAAATGCGACTTATACTCCAGTGCGACTTATATATGTTTTTTAAATTCTTTATTATGGATTTTATGGCTGGTGGGACTTGTACTCCGGAGCGATTTATAGTCCGGAAAATACGGTATATCTCACTTGAATGACGAGATTAGTCTCTTTGTAAAATCTTTGAAGCTAATAGAACAGAAAAATGCCCGAGCTCTTGAAGCATTCTTGTCTGATTTTGATTTAAGGTAATATTTTGTTGTCACTGTTTAACAAACTTTTGTTTTCCCTTTTTTGATGACTTCTGACAATGCCCCTTGTTCTGTGTGGTTTTATTTCATTTAATTTAATTTTTTGTTTGTTTTGTTTTGTTTTTTAGTTTGTATTTTTGTATTTTACCTGTCATTTGATTGTAACACTGCGGTGCTTTATTTGTTTGTATTTGAGATTTGTTGAAACGTGATAATAAAAAAAAAAAAAAAAAAAAAAAACAACAACAAACGCGGATGATGCGTTTCTGGCGGCGCGTTTGTATTAGAGTCATGCTACGTTCACACCAAACGCGAATGATGCGTTTCTGGCGGTGCGTTTGTATTGGAGTCAATGTAGTTCGCGCGGGCTTGCGCGGTTGCGCGCCGGGCGGTGCGAATGATGCGTTTGGGGCGGTGGGACGCGGAGCGAAGCACCGAAAATCCGTCCATTCGCCCCATTCGTCACGTATTAATCAAGTCAACTTTATTCGCCACTCCGCCTCGCGGCAGCCAATCACCATCGGTCATACTGCAACAGCCAATCAGCATCGGGGATACTGTGGCAGTCAATCAGCATCGCATACTGCGGCAGCCAATCAGCATCGGGGATACTGCGGCAGCCAATCAGCATCGGGGATACTACGTCACACACAGCCAAACAGCGTCCTGTTCACTCGACGTTTTTTTTTTTTACAGTTCTTCAACAACCTAGACAGCAAAAAAAAAAACTTTACCAAGACAGCAATATTGTTAGCATTAGCATAGTCATTAGCATAGTGTGATGTTCTTCATCTAATCGTGATGTTGAAAAATTGCGTCGTAGTCTACTACGAAGCCCCTCCCCTTTCCGCTGTGAGCGAATGAGGGGCTGCAGCATTTCAGGTTTCAAATTTCCCGCGGTCAAACGCGAGAAAATCGGAACGTATGCATGTTTTTGGAATGTGGGAGGAAACCGGAGTACCCGGAGAAAACCCACGCAGGCACGGGGAGAACCCTGCTGATGATGTCACGCTATATATTTCTGTGAGAAATTTCGGGGAGAACATGCAAACTCCGCACAGGTAGGCCAGAGCTGCGATCGAACCCACAACCTCTGAACTGTGAGGCGGACTAACCAGTCGATCACCGTGCCGCCACCTTTTCCGGGAGTTGGCAACCCTAAATGCAATCTAAATACACATTACACGTCATTGTCTGAAAATTGTGTATGTACTTCACATGAAATAAATACAATTTGTGTGAACTGTCTGGAGTTAAGCTGTACGCTTCAAGTAAATATTTAGTTTTTTTCCAGGAAAGAAAACTGATATCACGGTCTTGTCGCGCCGGAAGTGACGTCACGTGAACATAAGGTTGGACATTTGAGGACGCAGCCGATTGATTTGTACACGAACTGCTGTGGTTAGGTAGAAGCATTGATGTTTGTGTTTTAATAATGCCTCGTTATTACGTTATTGGACCGACAATTCAGAATGTGCCAATTTGTTGCTAACTGCTATAGTTCTTGGCGTTCCACGGAGGCTACATGAGGAGGAGCCTTCGAAGGCTTCGAAGGACCCAGCCTGTGAATTTGGACACACCTAATGTCGAACGAGCCTCCACACAGAACGTCCATCACTACTTTAAAGGACTGCGACACCATTGTGTCCGGATAAACTCGACTCGGCGCCCGTTGATGCTTCTCGGCCAAGTTCGCCTAGCTTAGTTTAGCTCGCTAGCCGCTAACAAAGAGAAGCACACGACACATCGTCAAGCAGAGATTGAGTACGAATTTGTTGGGATTGTCGTCTGAGAATGTGTGCAATAACTACAACAAAGTACGAGGAGGAACTTTGTGGAGTAAAAGAGAACGAGCAACATCAACTGCTGGGCGAAGATTGCAAGCAGCCTCGTGTTGTGCTACACGCAGCAGGTTTGTACCTCTCATTTGCTTTGGAAAGAACGACTTTCTATCGATGAAAAAATGCATCGTGTGGTTGTATTTCAATGTAATCTTGCTTACTAGTAGCTGTAGGGGTGGGCTATATATATATATTATATATTTTCCTTCCAAAAAACTCGATAACGATAATTTGACTATATTCTACGAAAAATATTTTAAATTTGCACTTGCTTCACAGAACAATTGTTGATAGACATCGTTTGTGAACAACAGCTCTTGTTTGTAAGCAATCAATGCATATAGGGGTGCTTCTCGGATGTCTTGAGTTTTCTCAAAACTGTCTTTTTGGTGCTCTTCAGTCGAGGGATCAATGCAGGACTTCAAAAAATGGAAACTGAGGCACTCAAAAGTATTTTGGATTGAAAGGCCTTTATTTTAACATGGCTAGTTGGAGATGATGCCTACCCGTTTCAGCCTTGGTAGGCCTACTTCAGGGCAAGCTTGAGTGGACTAGCATGGTACTGCTTTTATACAAGTCGGTCACATGATCGATGTGGGCTGGACCCAAGCAGTCAGCTGGTGCAAAGCATCCAATCGGCAACATTCCAAAAGTAGCTACTAAAAATAAATCACAATTGAAAATTAATATATACAATTATTAACAATATCCTTTTTACAAAAAATACCTCAAAGGAAAGGAATAAAATCCAATTCGCCTTGATTACAATGGAATTAGATCGTTCATTTTTGGGGTTTTGTAATTAGTAAATCACTTCGATTTTGACTCTTAGCTCTCTGATAAGCTGTAGAAATTATTTCTTCTTTGTCTCCTCTTCTTTTAAATCTGTGTCCCATATCTTGAGTAAGATTGTCAAAATGGGTGTCATCACAAATCATCGTTGGAACTGACAATAAGGGATGTTTTTTAACAACCATGGGGGGTGGTAACTCTCCGCCTTCAAAATTGAATTGCGATCGGAAGGTTTCCTATAGATTGTAATATGGAGATCTTTATTGTGATCTTTGTAGATTTTTATTTCTAAAAAGGTAACTTGTGAGACAGAAAATTCTAGACAAAGATGAAGATTTGTATTTGTATTATTCAAATAGCAAAGAAATTGAATCAATTCTTCTTCCGACCCAGACCAAAGGAGCAATACATCATCTATATAGCGTCCCCACCATATTATTTTATCTCAAAACAAATTTGAATTGGAATAAACACTTTTTTCGTCCCAAAAACACAAATATAAATTGGCATAATTGGGTGCAAAGCACGCCTGCTGTACCCTTTTGT
Source organism: Filicampus tigris (assembly GCF_054856515.1). Classification (NCBI taxonomy): domain Eukaryota; kingdom Metazoa; phylum Chordata; class Actinopteri; order Syngnathiformes; family Syngnathidae; genus Filicampus; species Filicampus tigris. Next base: position 14,799,423 of record NC_141234.1, read on the forward strand.
TTTTTGTACATTTGGTAGAGGAACAGAAAAACATCGTTATACAGTAAGTATTCCCACCTAAGGACCTCTGTCAAACGGAAATTCCCTCACTCGGAAAAACAATGTATGCATTACATTTTCTACTCCTATATTACATTAACGATCGATTCCTGACAACGGAAGTTCCGTTATCCAGAACCAATAGCGAAGCCTGCAGTGAGTGCAAACTCAAGCAGTCCAAGCTCTATACTACGGAAAATCTTGTACCGCTCCGCCATCGTCATCCATCCATTATCTGTACCGCTTATCCTCACAAGGGTCGCGGGGCGTGCTGGAGCCTATCCCAGCTGTCTTCGGGCAGTGGGCAGGGGACACCCTGAATTGGTTGCCAGCCAGTCGCAGGGCACACAGAGACAAACATCCGCACCCACAATCACACCTAGGGACAATTTAGAGAGTCCAATCAACTTACCATGCATGTTTTGGAATGTGGGAGGAAACCGGAGTACCCGGAGAAAAACCACGCAGGCACGGGGAGAACATGCAAACCCCACACAGGGAGGCCGGAGCCGGGATTAAACCCACGACCTCTGAACTGTGAGGCAGACTTGCTAACCAGTCGACCACCGTGCCGCCTCCGCCATCATCATATCAAACGGAAATTCCCTCACTCGGAAAAAAAATGTATGCATTAAATTTTCTTCCACTATATTACATTAACGATAGATTACTTCCAACGGAAGTTCCGGTACTGTATCCTGAACCCCCTGCACTAGTGTAAACTCAAGTAGCTCCTGCTCGTACTATGGAAAAAGTCTGACATTTAGTGACGTAACTACACTTAGGGACGATGTGAAAGCCGACACATTCAATACAAAATTCCACCTCCAAGTCAACACAGTAATGAATTATGGTCGCCACAACATTGAAATACACTGCAACATACTGTAAGGCACAAACCACACCCTTATGGTCCCACATTAATGGCCGCGAACGGCGGGGCCCAATGCTAGGCGGCTAATGTGGCTAACTAGCACACGAGCAGGCATTAAGATAAGATAAGATAAGAATGTCTTTATTGATCCCACAGTGGGGAAATTTTCATTGTTACAGCAGCAAAGATATAGGTCACACAGGGACGGCGGCATAATGTGGCCATTAATGTATAACATTGACGGCAAACATTTAGGATCAAACCTATGTAAATATACGCAGTAACATGTGTATATGCACATGTATATACACACCAACCTACATCTACATAAAAAGTATGAGGAACACTCATTTCGGCCTGTACATAGTACAGAGGAAAAAATGCTCTTAAGTAAGTGACAGTGCTGCAGTGCTGTAGTGAAATGTAAGGAACAGCATTGGATAAAAATAAAACTAGACTAACAGAAGTGGGGAATGTTGAGTATTGCACGGTATTACAGTAGTGGGAAATATTGGGTATTGCACGATATGAGCCCAGGTGCAGGACTGCACAATTGCACTAATGTCCGCCAGTTTGTAGAGACTACACAATGTTCTTGTTAAAGAGTCTGACAGCAGCAGGCAAAAAGGAACGACAAAATCTCTCCTTTGCACAACGAGGGTGTAACAGTCTGTCACTGAAGGAGCTGTGGAGTGCTGTTAGGGTGCCCTGGAGGGGGTGGTCCGGGTTGTCCAGCATTGATGACAGCTTGGCCACCATCCTCCTGTCCCCCACCGAGTCCACAGAGTCCAGGGAGCAGCCCAGGACAGAGCCGGCCCTCCTGACCAGTTTGTCCAGCTGACTCTTCCTATAGAGGGCGTCTGTGTTTTCGCACCAGTCCAGTTTATTGTTCAGATGAACACCCAGGTACTTGTAAGTTGAGACTCTCTCAACATCTGTTCCCCGGGTTAGGGTTAGTCCACCAGTCCACAAAACCCTGAGTAAGTTCTCTGTACTCCCAATCATCTCCGCCTGTGATGAGGCCGACAATCGCAGAGTCGTCAGAGAACTTCTGCAGGTGACAGGTCGGGGTGTTGTAGTTGAAGTCCGAGGTGTAGAGGGTGAACAGGAAGGGAGCCAAGACAGTTCCCTGTGGGGCCCCCGTGCTACAGAGGAGCACGTCAGACACACAGTCCTGTGTCCTCACATACTGTGGCCGGTTTGTGAGGTAGTCCTGGATCCATGTGGTGAGGTGGTGGGCCACCCCTGCCCGCTCCAGCTTGTCTCCCAGTAGGGTGGGCTGGATGGTGTTGAAAGCACTGGAGAAATCAAAGAACATGATCCTCACAGTGCTCCCCGCCTTATCCAGGTGGGAGAGTGAAGTGTGGAGGAGGTAGATGATGGCATTATCCACACTGATGCCAGGCTGATATGCGAACTGGAGTGGGTCCATTGAGGAGCTCACCAGGGGGCGCAGGTGGACAAGGACCAGTCTCTCCAGGGTCTTCATCAAGTGAGACGTCAGCGCCACTGGTCTGAAGCTGTTGAGCTCCTTCGGGTGGGGGGGTCTTTGGCACCGGGACCAGGCAGGATGTTTTCCATAGCTGGGGGACCCTGCCCAGCTTCAGGCTCAGGTTGAACATGTGCTGGACAATTCCACACAGCTGGTCTGCGCAGGATTTGAGGAGATATACGGAAATATACGAGTAAATGAAGACAGACTTACGTTTTTGTCATAAACTCAAGGCTTAAAGGTGCATCAATGAAATAAGAAACAACAAGGAATCATCAGACTAGGCTGATATCGAGCTGCACTGGAAGGCTGCACCTGACTCAAGCCCGGAAGCAGGAAAAACTGGAACAACACGAGATACAAAACACGTGAACGTGAACTGACGGTAACGAAATTAAAGAGAAGGCTGAGCCTTTTCTACAAGTACTGTACTGTATTTGTGTTACAGTATTTACAGTATTTTGTCAACAGTATTTGGACCATGTTTGTTATACTGTACGTACTGTATTTTGTTCATATACCTGTACTTTATAGTTTAGTTTTTCTTGAGTAAACATTTTGGGGAAAATGTTTTTGGGGCTTTATATTGCTTGTGTTATTACATATGTTTTTTGTTAACATACTTGCACGTTCATACAGGACATGTACCGTAGTCGTTTCCCACATAAAGAAATTCTGTTATAAGGAAAGATTGAACAATGCAAATATGAATCCTTACTAGAGAATGCTTACTGTATAGAGTCCACTTTGTTAGTTCCACTATGAATCCAGCAGGTGGCATTTGTTCAGAGGAACTCCTTTCCAAATAATGCGTAAGAGCTGTAAGTCCTTCTTCATGTGCAATATTAGTATACAGTGATCCATCGCTACTTCTCGCTTCAACTTTTGCGCCCTCAGTGCATTGCAGATGTTTCAGAAGCATTCACAACAAATTTAAAATGAAACAACACAGCCACTTCGGCAGCTATATTGCAGAAAGACGCATTGTTTCAAAGATATGAGTTGACTCGGAGGCTTTGTACATACCCGCAGGCACTCATAAAAGGTGCGTGACTGGTTCCCAGCGCGAGCTCGACCAACGAGGGCACAAGTGGATTTACTTTTTCCACACACTGTACTGTACGTGAACTGACTAGGTGCGCATCATTGCAGCCTCTCGCTTAGTCTTTCCACTATTCAAATGAGCCATGACAATTACTTCTATATCATTTCACATGTTATTGTAGCCAACATAAAGAAACATAAGATACATCCTAAAAGCTATTAAAATGCGTGAATAATTTAAACGGTTAAAGTCTAATGTTTTGTTTAACTAAATGTTGCAAGCTCATTACACACAATTGTCTAAGTTACTTACAGGAGATGGTTGAACAAGAATGAACCACAAACAGGCAGTTGCCTGTCTCTGGCTGGGGTATTGCATCATGCAGCCACAAACCTAAGGAGGAGCACACTCAGCACAAAGGAGACTAAGACATAATTACGACCAAATACATAAATACTTTTGGAGACTTGGAAAAATTCGACATGGCTGCGGATAAATAAAACACTTATTTAATCGATCTACAACTGTTTTGGTGAGTTTAAAGTTATCTTACCGTAACTTTCTTGTATGTTACATGTAGCATCGTAGCTCAGTGGAAATTATGTGCTATGCGCACAATTTTCCCCCAAAATGCGACCTATACTTCAGTGCGACTTATATGTTTTTTCTTCTTTATTATGCATTTTATGGCTAGTGCGACCTATAGTCCGGAAAATGCGATAATATTAATTAATTTATCGACTGTAACACTCGCTATGTAGTCTACAGACTTGAATGTCCTTGTGGCCACTTCTACATAGGTAGAACTAAACGCAAATTCAAATCCCGACTTGCGGAGCACAAACAAGCCATAAGGGCCGGTAACCCTCTATACCCTATGGCACTGCACTATAAACACTCAAATCATTGCAGTACAATTTTGAAAGCCTATGGTATTGAACATTTTCCCTAGCCCATAAGGGGAGGGGACGGATTAAAAAGATTGCTACAGAGGGAATCTTATTGGATTTATACATTAAGAGCCTCAGAGTTTCCTGGTCTCAATTATTAATTGTCAATTGTGATTTATTTTTAGTAGCTACTTTTGGAATGTTGCCGATTGGATGCTTTGCACCAGCTGACTGCTTGGGTCCAGCCCACATAGATCATGTGACCGACTTGTATAAAAGCAGTACCATGCTAGTCCACTCAAGCTTGCCCTGAAGAAGGCCTACCAAGGCTGAAACGGGTAGGCATTATCTCCAACTGGCCATGTTTTGGCCTTTTAATCCAAAATACTTTGAGTGCCTCAGTTTCCATTTTTTTTAAGCTCTTGTTTATATTGTAAATTGCTTAATACAGCTTCTTCAAAACATAACAATATTCTATGGCCGGGGTGCCCACACTTTTTCAGCCTGAGAGCTACTTATGATATGACCGAGTCAAAATGATCTACCGCCCACTAAAAATCCAAAACACATTATTTATAAATACTGCATATTGAGAATTATTTTTTATATGTACCGTATATGCTGGTGTACCTTGCATGACTGCATCAACCTATATATAGCACAATACAACCACAAAAATGTTTTGTAATTACCCTACTCTGATGACTTGCATGGAATGGAATCAGCCATGAATGCATAGTCCGGAGAGTAGCAGCTGATAGCCAGCCTCAAGCAGATTTGCAGTAACAACAATCCGCCCATTTGCTCCATTCGGCGCGTATAAAACAAGTCAACTTTTTTGCACTCTATGCTAATACTATCAATATTGCTGTCTTGGCAAAGTTCAAGAACTGTAAAAAAAAAAAAGCCGCCGAGTGAACAGGGTGCCGTGGGGTCCGATGAATATTGGCTTCCGCGAGGCGGAATGGCAAAAAAGTTGACTTGTTTTATATGTGACGAGCGAGCAAATGGGCCGATTTCCATTGCTTCGCTCTGCGTCGCACCGCTCAAAATGCATCATACGCAACCGCGTCCACCCGCGCAAACTACATTGACTCCAAATGAAACGCACCGCCAGAAACGATCCCAACGCAGTTGGCGTGAACGTAGCAATACAGTAGTGAGGACGGATGATAGGCTGGTGATCTACCCACAATGCCTTTGCGATCGACCGGTCGATCGCGATCGACGTAATGGGCACCCCTGTTCTATGACAATATTTAACAATGAACTAAAAATTATGTCTAGACTTACATTGATTTTTGGGAATATTTATGTCATTTAAATGTCTCCTATTATTCCATAATGATATGACATATATAATGACATTTTGAGCAGCAGTAAGTCCTGGAGTACCACTGCCAACTACTCGAGCAATCAGAATGAGAAAATGGTGTTAACTATAGCAATCACAATGTCTGCGGACCAGGCGCTGCTCGGGGTGCTGAGGACTAATCGGAGCCTCAGAGGACATCACGCATTTTTGGCTGCTGGTCCTTCCCTATGGAATGACCTCCCATTGGATGTTAGCCAAGCCCCCTCTGTCCACTTTTAAAAGACACATTTTTATTCTCTGGCTTTTGATCCAACCTGAGACCTGAAATTTCGTCTCTTTTCCGGTGTCTGTTGTATATAGTGTTTTAATTTATTGATTCCACTTGTTGTATTATGGCTGTTTTGTTGTTTGTATGGACCATATTTTCTAGACTATAAGTCGCTCCGGAGTACCAGCCATAAAATGCATAGAAAAGAATAAAAAAACAGTCGCACTGGAGTCACATTTTTGGAGGAAATTGTGCGCTTATTAGTACACATCATTTCCACCGAGCTACAATGGTAATATTTAGCTAACATTCACACATGTAGCAAACAAGAAAGCTACCGTAAGATAACTTTAAACTCACCAAAACGGTTGTAGATCGATTAAATAAGTCTTTTATTTATCCCCGACCATGTAGAATGTTTCCAAGTCTCCAAAAGTATTTATGTATTCGGTCGTAATTATGTCTTCGTCTCCGATACGCTCGGCTCCTTACATGTGTGGCTGCATGATGCAATACTCCAGCCAGAGGCAGGCAACTGCCTGTTTGTGCTTCATTTAGGGCTGACTGATAATTCGATGGCGCATGCTCGCGGGCCCGGCGGCCGTGCGCTACGCTCGCGGCCGGCGTCCGTGCGCTACGCTCGCGGCCGGCGTCCGTGCGCTACGCTCGCGGCCGGCGTCCGTGCGCTACGCTCGCGGCCGGCGTCCGTGCGCTACGCTCGCGGCCGGCGTCCGTGCGCTACGCTCGCGGCCGGCGTCCGTGCGCTACGCTCGCGTCCGTGCGCTACGCTCGCGGCCGGCGTCCGTGCGCTACGCTCGCGGCCGGCGTCCGTGCGCTACGCCCGCGTCCAGCGAGCGAGCGCCGTAACTTTGCTCAAATAATATATCTTTATATCGACAGGTTCATTTCACTCTTTCATAGTTACATTGACCTCTTATTAAAGGTTAAGTATTATGTTAATATAAAATAACCTAATTGTTTTTTTCTTCCTGTCATTATTTTCAATAGTTTAAAAAAAAAGAAAAAAAAAATTCAATATATATCGATATCGACCAATATGAAACACTTATATCGTGATATACTTTTCAGTCATATCGCCCAGCCTTAGGTTCATTCTTGTTCAACCATCGTCTGTAAGTAACTTAGACAATTGTGTGTAATGAGCATGCAACATTTATATAGGAGCTGAATTGCGGCTGATTGTACTGTGTTGTTGACTGAACATACTAGTCGCTATTGCTAATCGTGGTTGCTAATCGTTAGCATGTCTGCCTGTTTGTGGTTCATTCTTGTTAAACCATCGTCTGAAACTAACTTAGACAATTGTGTGTAACGAAATTTATTTAGAGGTGAATTGTGGATGATTGTACGTTGTTGACTGAACATACTAATCGCTATCGCTAATCGCGATCGCTAGTCGTTAGCATAAGCTCATCTTGTTCATATTTATGAAAATACATGTGTATGTAATGCATAGATTGATAGTATTTTCTGTTTCTTGTGAAGTCTCACAATATAAACAGGCAACTACGCTGCACACCTGGAGTCTGTGTAGTTTGTTTGTGAATGTTTAGCTGTTTGGATAAGCTAGCTTCCTCGACTAGCAAGGCCTTAACAGTCAAATTGTCTTTTTATCATCCATCCATCCATTATCTGTACCGCTTCTCCTCACAAGGGTCGCGGGGCGTGCTGGAGCCTATCCCAGCTGTCTTTGGGCAGTAGGCGGGGGACACCCTGAACTGGTTGCCAGCCAATCGCAGGGCACACAGAGACAAACATCCGCACTCACAATCACACCTAGGGGCAATTTAGAGTATCCAATCAACTTACCATGCATGTTTTTGGAATGTGGGAGGAAACCGGAGTGCCCGGAGAAAACCCACGCAGGCACGGGGAGAACATGCAAACTCCACACAGGGAGGCCGGAGCCGGGATCGAACCCACGACCTCTGAACTGTGAGGCGGACTTGCTAACCAGTCGACCACCGTGCCGCCGTCTTTTTATCATACTGTTTTAATTACTTATTTAACAAAACATTAGATTTTCACCGTTTAAATTATTCATGCTAAAGCGCCTGCAGAGGGAGGCAAAACATCATAAATACAAGTCAGCACTAACAAGCCATGACAGTAATAATGTGTTAATAATTTCACACATAAGTCGCTCCAGAGTATAAATCACACCCCCAGCCAAACTATGGGGGGGAAAACGCGACTGATAGTCCGGAAAATATGGTAGACTGTAAAGTGCTTTGTTACAGCTCCAGCTGTTGTGAAATGCGCTATACAAATAAAATTGTATTGTATTTGATATATGATTTGTGTGACAGAAGTGTCACCCAGCGAGAGAGAAAACAAGACGTCGTCATGACAACACCCATTCTCATACATTGGACACCGTATTCAGAATAAAGTTGAATAACAAAACTTCAATTTACCGAAAAGTGCATTGCATTATCCCACTCATTCATTGATGTGATATGTAGACTTGTGACTTTATTCATGTTTGGGTGTATCCTGGCGTCACACTAATAAGCCGCCATAGTTTGTGCAACATGCCTCGGGAATACAGGCTAGTTATGAATGATGCGGACTACAAGTGTGTAAACTGAATAATGTTAACCGAACATCCAGGATGTCACGTTTGACTTGCTCACTAAAGTACTGAGTGTGTGTGTGTGTGCGTGAGTGCATTTGTGTTTGGTGCTCACCTCAGCGACTGTTTTCTGAGTGTGTGTGTTTACTAAACTTTTGTTTCTCTCGTAATCCATATGGCCCACGGTGGAACAGAATTGCTCTTCACGGTGACCGTTTTGGCACATCTCATCAATGTTTGGAAGTGTTGCTCTGCAACGCTTGGATTTGAAAATTAATAATTCATAGTTTGCTAGTTGAGTCCGAACTTCATTTATTTATGTCGTGAATTAATACATAATTGTATGTAAATATAAGTAATGTATTACTTAGATGTAACAAAAAGGGAACCTGTTAATATGTTAATTATTGTTGATAATGTCATGTGTTCATGGCCGGAAGTTTTATTTCTTGTGTTGCTACTAGGGATAGGAATTTCGACTAATTTGCCCGCCGACTAGTCTCAAATTTTATTTGCGACTAGTCGACTAGTCTATAACGAAGAATACTTGAATTTTAATATATATTGAATTCAAAGTTTAAAATGCAAATGTTGTGTGTATTTAGGGGCTATTTTAGCCCAAACATTCAGGACAGTTTGTTAATTTAAATTCTATTGATGTAACAACAACTGACTGAATAAAGGTGAACAATTGAAAGAGAAATACATTTCTGATACATTTTCCAATACAATGCAATGCATGGCATTTATTATGAATAATGTAATGAGCAATGGTACCGACTCCCAGTCTAGCAGGTTCTCATTTGCTAGCACCATGTTAGGCTAGGTTCACACCGCAGGCAAATGCGACCCAGATCGGATTTTTTTGCCCATATGCGACCTGTATCAGATTTTTTATGACATTCTCCATCCATCCATCCATCCATCCATCCATTATCTCCCGCTTATCCGAAGTCGGGTCGCGGAGGCAGCAGCTTCAGCAGGGAAGCCCAGACTTCCCTCTCCCCAGCAACATCTTCCAGCTCTCCCGGAAGGATCCCAAGGCGTTCCCAGGCAAGCCGGGAGACATAGTCTCTCCAGCGTGTTCTGGGTCGTCCTCGGGGTCTCCTGCCGGTGGGACATGCCCGGAACACCTCACCAGGGAGGCGTCCAGGAGGCATCCTAATCAGATGCCCGAGCCACCTCAACTGGCTCCTCTCGACGCGGAGGAGCAGCGGCTCGACTCTGAGTCCCTCCCGGATGGCCGAACTTCTCACCCTATCTCTAAGGGAGAGCCCGGACACCCTGCGAAGGAAACCCATTTCGGCCGCTTGTATCCGAGATCTTGTTCTTTCGGTCATGACCCACAGCTCATGACCATAGGTGAGAGTAGGAACGTAGATCGACCGGTAAATTGAGAGCTTCGCCTTTCGGCTGAGCTCCTTCTTCACCAAGACAGACCGATACAGGGTCCGCATCACAGCAGACGCTGCACCGATCCGCCTGTCGATCTCCCGTTCCATCTTACCCTCACTCGTGAACAAGACCCCAAGTTACTTGAACTCCTCCACTTGGGGCAGAATCCCATCCCCGACCCGGAGAGGGTACGCCACCCTTTTCCGACTGAGGACCATGGTCTCAGATTTGGAGGTGCTGATTTTCATTCCGACCGTTTCACACTCGGCTGCGAACCGCTCCAGCGAGAGTTGGAGATCGCGGTTTGAAGAAGCCAACAGTACCACATCATCTGCAAAAAGCAGAGATGCAATAGTGAGGCCACCAAACCGGACCCCCTCGACACCTCGGCTGCGCCTAGAAATTCTGTCCATAAAAGTTATGAATAGAATTGGTGACAAAGGGCAGCCTTGGCGGAGTCCAACCCCCACAGGAAAGGAATCCGACTTACTGCTGGCAATGCGGACCAAACTCTGACATCGGTGGTACAGGGACCGGACAGCCCTTATCAGGGGGCTCGATACCCCGAAGCACCCCCCACAGAATTCCCCGAGGGACACGGTCGAACGCCTTCTCCAAGTCCACAAAACACATGTAGACTGGTGGGGCGAACTCCCATGCACCCTCGAGGACCCTGCTGCGGGTGTAGAGCTGGTCCACTGTTCCACGGCAGGGACGAAAACCACATTGCTCCTCCTGAATCCGGGATTCGACCTTCCGACGGACCCTCCTCTCCAGCACCCCTGAATAGACCTTGCCGGGGAGGCTGAGGAGTGTGATCCCTCTGTAATTGGAGCACACGCTCCGGTCCCCCTTCTTAAAAAGGGGGACCACCACCCCGGTCTGCCAATCCAGAGGCACTGTCCCCGATGTCCACGCAATGTTGTAGAGACGTGTCAACCATGACAGCCCCTCAACATCCAGAGCCTTTATGAACTCCGGGCGGATCTCATCCACCCCCGGGGCTTTGCCACCGAGGAGCTTTTTGACTACCTCGGTTACTTCAACCCCAGAGATAGGAGAGCCCACCTCAGAGTCTCCAGGCTCTGTTTCCTCAGTGGAAGGCGTGTCGGTGGAATTGAGGAGGTCTTCGAAGTACTCTCCCCACCGACCCACAACGTCCCGAGTTGAGGTCAGCAGCACCCCATCTCCACTATAAACAGTGTTAATGGTGCACTGCTTCCCTCTCCTGAGACGTCGGATGGCGGACCAGAATTTCCTCGAAGCCGTCCGGAAGTCATTTTCCATGGCCTCCCCAAACTCCTCCCACACCTGAGTTTTTGCCTCAGCAACTGCCAGAGTTGCATTCCGCTTGGCCAGCTGGTACCTGTCAGCTGCCTGCGGGACCCCGATAGGACTCCTTCTTCAGCTGGACAGCATCCCTTACCGCTGGTGTCCACCAGCGGGTTCGGGGATTGCCGCCACGATAGGCACCAACCACCTTGCGGCCACAGCTCCGATCGGCCGCCTCAACAATGGAGGCACGAAGCATGGTCCACTCGGACTCGATGTCTCCCGCCTCCCCCGGGACGTGGGAAATGTTCTGCCGGAGGTGGGAGTTGAAACTCCCTCTGACAGGGGATTCTGCCAGACGTTCCCAGCAAACCCTCACAATACGTTTGGGTCTGCCAGGTCGGACCGGCATCTTCCCCCACCATCGGAGCCAACTCACCACCAGGTGGTGATCAGTTGACAGCTCCGCCCCTCTCTTCACCCGAGTGTCCAAAACATGCGGCCGACTACAAAGTCGATCATCGAACTGCGGCATCCTGGTGCCAAGTGCACATATGGACACCCTTATGTTTGAACATGGTGTTCATTACGGACAATCCGTGATGGGCACAGAAGTCCAGGAACCGAACACCGCTCGGGTTCAGATCGGGGGGGCCGTTCCTCCCAATCACACCTCTCCAGGTCTCACTGTCATTGCCCACGTGAGCATTGAAGTCCCCCAGCAGAACGATGGAGTCCCCAGGTGGAGCGCCCTCCAGCACACCCTCCAAGGACTCCAAAAAGGGTGGGTACTCTGCACTGCTGTTTGGTGCATAAGCACAAACAACAATCAGGACCCGTCCCCCCACCCTCAGGCGGAGGGAGGCTACCCTCTCGTCCACTGGGGTAAACCCCAATGTACAGGCGCCAAGCCGGGGGGCAATAAGTATGCCCACACCTGCTCGGCGCCTCTCACCCTGGGCAACTCCAGAGTGGAAGAGTGTCCAACCCCTCTCGAGAGGACTGGTACCAGAACCCAAGCTGTGCGTAGAGGTGAGCCCGACTATATCTAGTCGGAACCTCTCAGCCTCACACACCAGCTCAGGCTCCTTCCCTGCCAGAGAGGTGACATTCCATGTCCCAAGAGCTAGTTTTTGTTGCCGGGGATCGGACCGCCAAGGTCCCTGTCTTCTGCCGCTGCCCAGCTCACACGGCACCCGACCCCTTTGGCCCCTCCCACCAGTGGTGAGCCCATGGGAAGGGGGACCCACGTGTCCTTTTCGGACTGAGCCCGGCCGGGCCCCATGGGCGCAGGCCCGGCCACCAGGCGCTCGCCATCGAGCCCCACCTCTAGGCCTGGCTCCAGAAGGTGGCCCCGGTGACCCACTTCTGGGCGAGGGAAAACGTGATCCATTAATTTTTTTCTTCATAAGGGGTCATTTTGAGCCGTGCTTAGTTTGGTCCCTCACCTAGGACCTGTGTGCCATGGGTGACCCTACCAGGGGCATAAAGCCCCAGACAACTTAGCTCCTAGGATCATTGGGGCGCGCAAACCCCTCCACCACGATAAGGTGACGGCTCACGGGGAAGAGAGCTACAATTGTTCATGGCAAATCAAATCAGTCCAGAAAATGGGTGCCAAAGAATAACTATTAGTGGGTGAGAGCTTTTTTTTTTTTTTTTTTTTTTTTGCATGTAACCTCCAAATGCTGCAAATTCAACAAAGGATTATTGGCAGTTGACGACCGGAGTTGGTGACCCTTGGCATGGACTATTTATAAAAATCTGAGAAAAACTCTAATTTGTGTAATAATTTGGAATGCAAATGTCTTGTTTTACCAGAGAGCAACAGAATTTTTAATTTCATATTACGTCGCAGGGTGTCATAGATCAATCCATGTGCAGGGTTGAGTAGCCAGCCATCTATTTTTTTTTCTTTTTCTGATGGTCCAGTTCAAGTAGGGATTGGACGCATCGCTCTGCGTGCGGCGGGCACAAGTCAATGTAGCACTGTAAAAACAATAATACACAACATCCAAATCACCGCCTGAGGTTTGACTTGACCAAACCAAATGCGTGTTGGTCTTTTTGTGTCCTGCAGACATCGGTGAAAAATATCTTCGTCTTGAGCAAAAGGAGCCAGACATCACTCACATCAAAAAGGAGGAGGAAGAGGCGGATATCAACAAGTCACCACTGCCCTTTGTGCCTTTAAAGAGTGAAGATGAAAACAAGGGTGAGGATGACAGAGGGGCGGAGCCTCCAAGCAGCAGCTCAAGTCAACATGTGACAACCGAAAGTGACTACTGGGGACCATCACAAGCACATTGTGATGACACATCATCACACTCTCCTTACACTGATGATGATGATCAACAAGCTAAAGGTGATAGCGCATGTCACGCTGACGACAAATCCTGGAAATGTTCTCAGTGTGGGAAAACGTTATGTTCAAAGTGGTCTTTAAAAGTACACACAAGAACACACAGTGGAGAAAAACCTTTTTCCTGCTCAGTTTGTGGCAAAAGCTTTTCTGTAAAGTCACATTTAACACAACACACAAGAACACACAGTGGAGAAAAACCTTTTTCCTGCTCAATTTGTGGCAAAAGCGTTTCGAATAAATCAGATTTAATAAAGCACACAAGAACACACAGTGGAGAAAAACCTTTTTCCTGCTCAGTTTGTGGCAAAAGCTTCTCTGTAAAGTCACATTTAACACGACACACAAGAACACACAGTGGAGAAAAACCTTTTTCCTGCTCAGTTTGTGGCAAAAGATTCTCTGTAAAGTCAAATTTAACTGAGCACACAAGAACACACAGTGGAGAAAAACCTTTTTCCTGCTTAGATTGTGGTAGAGGCTTCTCTTATAAATCTGATTTATTAAAGCACACAAGAACACACAGTGAAGAAAAGCCTTTTTCCTGCTCAGTTTGTGGCAAAAGCTTCTCTGTAAAGTCACATTTAACACAACACACAAGGACACACAGTGGAGAAAAACCTTTTCCCTGCTTAGATTGTGGTAGACGTTTCTCTCATAAATCAGATTTAATAAAGCACACAAGAACACACAGTGGAGAAAACCCTTTTTCCTGTTCAGTTTGTGGCAAAAGCTTCTCTGTAAAATCACATTTAACACGACATACAAGAACACACAGTGGAGAAAAAAGATTTTCCTGCTCAGTTTGTGGCAAAAGCTTCTTTGTAAAGCCACATTTAACACAACACACAAGAACGCACAGCGGAGAAAAACCTTTTTCCTGCTTAGATTGTGGCAGGAGTTTCTCTCAAAAATCGAACCTATTAAAGCACACAAGAACACACAATGGGAAGAAACCATTCAGTTGCAGTGTTTGTGCTAAAGGTTTCTCTACTAAACAGTGTGTTGAGAAACACAAGTGTGTTGGTGAGAATAGCAGCACTCCTTGAATTTCCCCCAAAATATAAATAAACGGAATCAACTGACTCCTTGTGTTAAGCGGTAAAAGTGTAAATGATAATGAATAAAATATGATATGTTGAATTTTGCAAAGATCTTAAAGCGGAAGTCAACCCAAACATATCACGGCTGACCTGTTCTCTGAATCTGAGCTGTGATTGGTCGTTGTGAGCAGTTGTGATGTCATTTTCAGTCAACATAAGACAAAATGGCCGCCCTCGGAGATGGCTAAAAATGAGTGCATGTTCTGCTTAATTTATATTCCACAAAATCAAAATTAATCAAAATGCAGTGTTTCAACTAGTAGGCCTACTGGGAACATATTCTTGAAAAAAATATGTTTGGGTTGACTTCTGCTTTAAGACACAAAGCCAGTTTTATCAGTTACAGAAGGACCACTGTCATTGTGATGTTTTTTTTTCAAGTGTTTACATTATCAGGCGTAAATGAAATAAGATGTCAATTGTCTTTGCCACATTTGTGAACGTTGTGCTTTTTAGTTGTGTTTTTAATTGTACGTAATGGAAAATGAGTGAGAAGAAACTGCTTATGCATCTTATCGCAGCCCTTTTCCACAGTCGTCAATAAAATCACTTGCTCAACTGGCCTTCATTACACTGTGTCAAAATATGAAAACAACAGAACTAAAAGGTGAACTATAAGAACACAAAAGAGACAAGTAAGTAGTCTCAGTATCTCTCAATGGTTTTTGAACGTCACGGCCGATCTGGCTGGCCTGTAAACCAGTTGGTGACCTGAATTAAAGAGCCCCTAACATGAGCTTTGCAGTGGCAAAAACAAACATCCCCTGGATGCCCAAATACTGTTATCAAAACACTTTTTCAAGAAATGCCACCTTTTTGTAGAATTACAGGCTCCAATAGGAAGGTCACTGACAGCCTAGGATGAAATGAGTGGATTTTGGTGGGCGTGGCCTGGGCATGCCTGTTCCACGAGCTTGTTTACACAGTATTTCACGTCGGCACTTACAGAAATATTGAAACATGCTTTTGTGCACTTCAGTAGATGATCACCAAATGCCACCTTTATGCACAAAATATCATTATAATAAGTATAATTACAGCATTCTCTGATAGTTATCAAATCTATTTCTAAATTAGGTGCCCAATCAAAAACATTTTTTTGTTCAGTTGTACTCCAGTCACACTTCAGTCTCCACACGTATCCTGGACAAGAATTGAAGGATATGGGTGAATATATTAACCAATAGGTTAGCTAGAGGTTAGTCAAGTGATTATTGTATTGCATATGGATAATCATGGTTTTATGTGAATCAGAATATTAGTGATACATGGACCAGATAATAATTGTCTTACACATTTTTGGTAATGGCATTACACATTTATGGTCATCATACACAATTAGCTACACTTCAGACCAGTGGCGCTGACGTCTCACCTGATGAAGACCCTGGAGAGACTGGTCCTTGTCCACCTGCGCCCCCTGGTGAGCTCCTCAATGGACCCACTCCAGTTCGCATACCAGCCTGGCATCAGTGTGGATGATGCCATCATCTACCTCCTCCACACTTCACTCTCCCACCTGGAGAAGGCGGGGAGCACTGTGAGGATCATGTTCTTTGATTTCTCCAGTGCTTTCAACACCATCCAGCCCACCCTACTGGGAGACAAGCTGGAGCGGGCGGGGGTGGCGCACCACCTCACCACATGGATCCAGGACTACCTCACAAACCGGCCACAGTATGTGAGGACACAGGACTGTGTGTCTGACGTGCTCCTCTGCAGCACGGGGGCCCCACAGGGAACTGTCTTGGCTCCCTTCCTGTTCACCCTCTACACCTCGGACTTCAACTACAACACCCCTACCTGTCACCTGCAGAAGTTCTCTGACGACTCTGCGATTGTCGGCCTCATCACAGGCGGAGATGATCGGGAGTACAGAGAACTTACTCAGGGTTTTGTGGACTGGTGCCAGCAGAACCGCCTCCTGATCAATGCGGGGAAATCCAAAGAAATGGTGGTGGATTTCGGTAGGCGCCAGCACTCTTCACCTGCACCAGTGAACATCCGGGGAACAGATGTTGAGAGAGTCTCAACTTACAAGTACCTGGGTGTTCATCTGAACAATAAACTGGACTGGTGCGACAACACAGACGCCCTCTATAGGAAGAGTCAGAGCAGACTCTTCCTACTCAGGAGACTGAGGTCTTTTGGGGTTCAGGGGACACTCCTCAGGAACTTTTATGACTCGGTGGTTGCATCGGTCATCTTCCAGGGAGTGGTCACCTGGGCAGGCGGCGTCTCGGCCCGGGACAAGAAGCGGCTGGACAAACTGGTCAAGAGGGCCGGCTCTGTCCTGGGCTGCTCCCTGGACTCTGTGGACTCGGTGGGGGACAGGAGGATGTTGGCCAAGCTGTCATCAATGCTGGGCAACCCGGACCACCCCCTCCAGGGCACCCTAACAGCACTCCACAGCACCTTCAGTGACAGACTGTTACACCCTCGCTGTGCAAAGGAGAGATTCCACCGTTCCTTCTTGCCTGCTGCTGTCAGACTCTTTAACAAGAACATTGTGTAGTCTCTACAAACTGGCGGTCATTAGTGCAATTGTGCAGTCCTGCACCTGAGCTCGTATCGTGCAATACCCAATATTCCCCACTACTGTAATACCGTGCAATACTCAACATTCCCCACTACTGTTAGTCTAGTTTTATTTTTATCCAATGCTGTTCCTTACATTTCACTACAGCACTGCAGCACTGTCACTTAGAGTATTTTTTCCTCTGTACTATGTACAGGCCGAAATGAGTGTTCCTCATATTTTTTATGTAGATGTAGGTTGGTGTGTATACACATGTGTATATACACATGTTACTGCGTATATCTACATAGGTTTGATTCTAAATGTTTGCCGTCAATGTTATACATTAATGGCCACATTATGCCGCCGCCCCTGTGTGACCTATATCTTTGCTACTGTAACAATGAAAATTTCCCCACTGTGGGATCAATAAAGGCATTCTTATCCTATCTTATCTTAGCTAAATATCTTTATACATAAGTAGTTATAACAATCAACAGCTAAGAGAAAAGTTTTTGTGTCTTGTGTAGCACAAAGACACACACATACACCCACACACGCACACATTCATACACAATTGTTATGCACACATTTATCTGTACATGCATATACACAAATTATCAGGATCATTTCAGACTTCTACTGAGCATGATGATGGGCTTATTATTTGAATCAGGTGTGTTGTAGTAGGGAAAGATCCGAAACAGGCTCTCGAGGAACTGGAGTTCCCTACCCCTGGGTTAGAGGGATGGACCTTTCCATAGATGTGAATGTCTGAAACTTTGTGTGAATATCTTGAAAACCGCATGATGTTTGTCTCAAAAAGAACTGCGCTTTTCCACTGATCCGCAAACACGCATTCAAGAACTCACAAGCAGAATTGAATATTTACAAATAGTAAGTCATGATAAATGCACACACAACATTTAAAAGCATGTGTAAATCATGGATATATATTTTTAAACAGTTCTCTCCCCATACTATAAGAGCCGGCCCCAAAAAGTGGAACAAAAATAACGTTCACATTAAAGAAAAATACTAGTTTTTATGTGTTAATAATTTACCTGTTTTATCGACCACTTCTTGTTGAAGACAATTTTTTTGTGCGATATGAGAGAAGTGGTTCAATTTGCAGGAAAAATTACGACATCTGACGGTGACTTTATGACAGTTCTCCTCACGAGAAAACCTCTGCAAGATAATGGGTATTTTTTACAAGGAAATTTACAGTTATGTTACACTGCATCCCAGTATCACCCAAAGAATTAATGTGTCTTGTGGTATTAGACATCCATCCATCCATTTTCGATACTGCTTCTCCTCGCAAGGGTCGCGGGGCGTGCTGGAACCTATCCCAGCTGTTTTCGGGCAGTAGGCGGGGGACACCCTGAATTGGTTGCCAGCCAACTGCAGGGCACACAAAGACAAACAAACATTCACACTTACAATCACACCTAGGGCAATTTGGAGAGTCCACTCAACTTACCATGCATGTTTTTGGAATGTGGGACGAAACCGGAGTACCCGGAGAAAACCCACGCAGGCACGGGGAGAACATGCAAACTCCACACGATCGCCGTGATCGAGCCCACGACCTCTGAACTGTGAGGCGGACGTGCTAACCAGTCGACCACCGTGCCGCCCTGGTATTAGACAAGGATGTCCAATTTCGACGAAATTATTCATTCTGTGTACTCAATTGTTGGCCAGATATAGAGGGCAAAACAATACTTAATAAAGAATTTAAATCAGTTTGCTGATGATACGGTAGTCTTTTTAAAAGACAAACTAAGGCTTCAAAAGACCCTTAATGTTATTTCTACATTTTCTCAGGCATCAGGACTTGAGCTTAATCTAAAACAAAAAAAGTTAATTACTACCGCTTTATGATTGTGCTGATAAGGACCTAAAGTCTATTCCTGTGAAATATTAAATATTTGGGCATAAACATTACCAGAGATGCCGAAACAAGAGACTCTAGAAATATGAAGGAAAACATTGAGGAAAGGACTAAAAGGTTACACCATTGGCTGACTAGGGATCTGACTATATTAGGCCGAAATATATTATCAAAATTAGAAGGTATATCAAAACTAGTATACTCAAGTTATTCACCTTATATCACGCCACAAAGTATTAAAAAGACAAATACGATAATATAGCAATTTATTTGGTGCGACAAAACCCACTATATAAAAAAATCACAATTAATAAAAGATTATAACAATGGCGGTTTAAAAACAATAGACTGAATCTATGATTGGAGATTTTAGAATTAATTGGATAAAAGCTCTTCTTAAGAAACCGGATTCTTTATGGTTTCACATCCCACATAATATTTTTAAACGAGTTGGAGGTTTTGAGTTTCTTTTAAAATGTGATTTTGAAATATCTAAATTGCCAGTGAAATTATCTGAATATCACAAACAGGTGTTACACTATTGGAAGATGTTATTTTCTCCTAATTTTACACCTCATGACTCCACCCTGTGGAACAACAGAGTAATAATGTCTAACAAGAAAATCTTGTTTATTCAAAAATGGTTCGAAAAAAATATCATCCTTATTACAGATATATTAGACAAAGATGGTCAATTCCTGAGTATGGAAGATTTTGAGATAAAAAAAAATGCCTTACAAGTTCTAAAAGAGAATATAAACGAGTGTGAAAAGCTGTTCCCAAGGCCTTATTAAACATGATTCAAAATTATTTTTGAATAATTTCATAATTTACTCTAAAAGACAAATATTCAAATATTCAATTAAACTATATTTCCCTTAATGACACAAAATGTAATAATAAAAATGTTGATCAAATATTTAGAAATAAATTATTTCATGACTTTGAAAGAAGTGCTAAAATTAAGAATAATGAAGGTAAAATTACAAAAGAACATATGTGCTTTTTGAAATGGCCCACAATCACACCTAGGGGCGATTTAGAGAGTCCAATCAACTTAGCATGCATGTTTTTGGAATGTGGGAGGAAACCAGAGTACCCAGAGAAAACCCACGCAGACACGGGGAGACTCCACAGAGGGAGGCCGGAGCAGGGATCGAACCCTCGACCTCTGAACTGTGAGGCGGACGTGCTAACCAGTCAACCACCGTGCCGCATCCTCTGCAAAATCATTCTTTCGGAATTTGTGCTGAACAACCGACCGCAGCCTTCACAAAGGACGTCCATCACTACTTTAAAGGACTGCGACATCATTTATTAAGTCCTTGTGACCCGATTAACTCGTTTCGGCGCGCGTTGATGCTTCTCGGTCTAGTTATCTTATCTTAGCTAAGAGAAGCACACGACCCACCATCAGGCAGAGACAGAGTCCGAATTTGTTGGGATTATCCTGTGAAAATGAGTACAAGAACGACACCAAAGTACAAAGATGAACACTGTGGAGTAAAAGAAAAGAGCGAGCAATGTATTCACCTGCTGGCCTGCAGCCTCGTGTTATGCTTCAGAGCAGGTTTGTATACTTCCTACTGCGTTCAAGGTTTTTGCTCCTTAAGTTTCGTTTAATTTCATTTATTTATTTGGCCGTGTTTTTTTGTTTTGTTTTTTGCTGTGACCGGTGTTACTGTTGGACTGGCTTCCAGATTAACTGGCTCCCAGTTCCAGCTGTGACCATTTGGGCAATGTCAGTAATTTTGCGTTTCCTGTCTGCAAATTCGTCACAAGCTACATCAAAATTGCTCAACTACATAATTCTTCAATAATTGTGTGAAACAAAACGCCTCGTTTACGACTTCCCATGGGCTGTGAGAAATTGTAACATAGTAAATCATATACATACAAAGTAAGAGAGCGGTGTTTGAACCCTAAGACACAAAGCACTGTTGGTTCCACACGCTAACCAATACATCAGTGTTTCAAACCTTTTTGAGTCAAGACACATTTATTTCATTGAAAAGATCCCGCGGCACACCACCATCTGAAATTGTGGGGAAAAAAAATAAAGCCTATTTTAACAATATAAGTGTTATATTGTTTATATAAGCATTTTTTTAACAATGAAGAATGACGTTATGTTGTAACGTCTTGGATAGGAATTAAATAAACACACAAAGAGATTTTTTTTTTATAATGTTTTATATTGATACTCAGTGTGAAACATGGGCCTGTTTGGATAAACATGCGTCACTAATTTGCTTGTCTCAAACAAAGACAATTAGCAGGGGTGCACATAATTTTTTTCATGGGTTACTCACATGACTACCAAGAGATTGATTTAGGTACTCACTAGTGGTTCAACGGATCACATAAACCACGGTTCAGATCGGTCACGGATTTTGAGTCATGGATCGTATTGTGTTTCGGATCAAGAAAAAAAAAAGATAATTATAACTTTGACTTCATTTATTTTATAAAACACTTTTGCCCATTAAAACAAAAAACTAATGTGCAATATGGCCATTTAGGATTTAAAAACTGTCATATAAGGCAGGATACCTTGTTATTTTCTACACTGTATAAGAGTAAAATAAGAACATTCTCTTATATGTGGTACAGTGTGTAAAATAACAAGGTATTCTGCCAGACATTTTGAGCTGAATGTTTTCTTTAAATTATTTAATGAGCAAAAGTGTTTTTATAAAATAAATAAAGACACTGTTTTATTTTATTATTTTTTTCATAATGAAAAAGACCTTGAAGCGCAATTTACGGCACCTTCCTTTACACATGGACAGCGCATTACATAATAATCTCCACAATATTGAAAAAGAAGTTAAAAGTTAAGAAGTTAAAAAAAAAGTAAGCCAAGGACTACCAGCCAGGCACGTTTTGCTAATGATAATAGCTCATCATGTGTCATCTTCCAAGCCACTTATCCTATACAGGGTCGCGGGAGGTGCTGGAGCCTATCCCAGCCGTCAACGGGCGAAGGCAGACTACACCCCGAACTGGTCTCCAGCCAGTCGCAGGGCACACACAGACACCGTCACTGAGCGGGAATCGATCCCACGCTACCCGCACACAACTGAGGCGTGTGTACCACCACACTATCAATGACCTTTGATAACAGTTCCTAGCCACTAATGCCGGAAACTTGTGCCGTATTATACAATGACAGCGTAATTAACCAGCGGTTTGTTCGTGTCCTAAATTAGCGAATGAAAAAGATTTCGACACAGCGTTGCGTTGGTGTGAGTAGCAAGTGTTAAAACCGCTGAGACGTCGACAAACAAGTCAATTTAGCTGTCACGCCACCATGTAGATCAACTTCAAAGTTAAAGTCTACTAAGGCTATTGCATTGGCATCAATGACGCAATGTATTATTTGGTAAGCTTTATTTTGAAGTTAGCCTGTGCGGAGGCGGTGTGTTCATTGAGTACCGTATTTTCACAACTATAAGGCGCACTTAAAAGACTAAAATTTTCTCCGAAATGGACGGTGCGGCTTATGTGTGCACCGAGTTTCAATATCTGTGATTGTTATGTGACTTTGTTGAGCGCTGCGTTTGACTGGGAGCATTTGCTGCCAACACGCTGGTTATATAGAGAAAAGGCGGACGTGAGTGAGGACACCATGTGGACGTTAAAGGGAGAAGGGTGGGTGTGACAGAGGACACTAAAGCACGCCCCAGTAGGTATCAAGTGCTGGTATATGCATTCATTGTGCAAAACAACATTGAAAATGGCACCCACCAAGAGACACGCCTACAAAGCACAGTTCAAACTGCAAGCTATAAGATAGAGAGAGAGAGAGCAAAAACGCTTGCAGAAGAAATGAAAATTGAACATTGCTTTGGCCCAACTCGGTCGGCATTTATTCGAACATGCATCTTATCAGCGTCAACAACCTGTTATACATTTGGCTTCCACTCTCTCAACAGTGCGTGATTGCCCCCTATTGGCGTAACTGATAACAACTACAACAACAAAAACAACATATCACATTGTTACACATCCCGACAAGGACAACCGTGGCGCAGCAATTTCCGGCAGATTACAAGGAAAAGCTGGCCATCTTCCGCTGCTACTGTAGTAAAAAGATTGCCGACAAACGCATCCGGACCAACCACATCACCAACATAGACGAGGTGCCGCTCACTTAGGACATCCCGGTGAACCACACCGTGGAGAAGAAAGGGACCAGCACGGTAGCGATACCACAACGGGGCACGAGAAGTCGGCTTTTACTGTTGTGCTTGGTTGCCATGGTAATGGACAGAAACTGCCACCTATGGTGATTTTTAAGCGGAAGACGCTGCCTAAAGAAAAGTTTCCGGCCGGAGTCATCATTAAGGCCAATCAAAAGGGCTGGGTGGACGAGGAGAAAAAGGAGAGAGTGGCTGACTGCGGGTGATTTTCCCCAAATACTGTATTTATTTCTACCTCATACCTAATCGCTTCACTGTATAAATGCCTGACACGCTGGACCACATTTACATCCGCAAACACGGGAGTGACGTCGTCTCGCATGCAGGTCACTTTCAGAACACCGAGGTCGCATTTAAAATGTAATATGAACGCTTACACAAAAAAATAAAAAAATCCGAATTGAGCATTAAGACCTGCGGTGTGAACCTAGCCAAAGACACTGGATGTTTTTCCACACGTCACCATCGCTGTTAATCTGTGACTGCATGCACGCCCATCCCACAGCCGCTGTGAAAAAACAAGAGAAGCAAATGAACTCCGAGTTTGCCATTATTCCCGGAGGCTTAACAAAGGAACTCCAACCACTGGACATCGGTGTAAATAGGGCGTTCAAAGTTAAATTGCGAGCGGTGTGGGAGCAATGTATGACGAACGGCAAACACAGCTTCACAAAGACTCGGAGGCAGCGCCGGGCAAGTTACGCCACAAATTGTGAATGGATTGTGGATGCTTGGGCTAAAGTGTCTGCTTGTACTGTTGTGCGAGCTTTGGCAAAAGCCGGCATCGTTTCTGAGAAGCCGCACGGCAACGAGACTGACTCGGACAATGACGAAAGGGAACCTGGCATGTTTAATGGAGAGCTTGGCCAGCGATTCGTTTCGGATACCGAAGATGAGGACTTTGATGGATCTGTGGATGATAGTTAATCACTGACAATTACGTGAGTACATTGTTAAATGTTTCAATAAAAACAACCAAACTCAGTTTAGCTAACGCTGTTTTTTTTAAAAACATACGTTAGCATGCTTGCTAGCATATGATTTAGCATGCATGCATGCTACCGTGTGTTTTAAGCTATTATATGTTTTACCATGCTCACGCCCAATAATACGCCTTATGTATATGTTAAGTACAGAAAAAGCATCCATAACTGAGACTGTGCCTTTTAATACGGTGCGCCTTTTGGTCGTGAAAATACGGTATGTTTGCAAAGCGCTCCCATATGTGGCTTATGTGAGCTATGTGGGTTTCCAACTTTCTCTGCTGCTATTACGGTGAATGCGAACTAATTACGTTGACTTAATGTGACCACGCACGGTTTTTATTAGCCAGCCATTCTGTGGATCGTGCCCGGCCCGAACCGTGATGCTTGATCCGTACCGCTCACGGGTCAAAGATGATCCATTGCACCACTGTGTACAGGTACGCAAAGGCGCGTCGTGACTCACATGACGTTACGCATCAGTGATTTCTGTTGCGCATGCGTACCTGCGTACCAGTTATGTGCAGCCCTGAGAATTAGCTACCACCTGCTGCTACTACCTGCTGGTATGGAAGAGTATTACAATGTAGTAAAGACATGATTACGCTGCCAGGCGCTAAACCACACAGGTACGCAAAGTAGATAATTTCCCACGGCACACCAGATAATATTTCGCGGCACACTGGCACAGGATTTGAAAAACACTGCACTATATCACGAGCTGGTACACTTTTAGCCGTGCTAAATTTGGACTTGGAGAGGTAAAGAAGTTCCCTGATGGACGGCACAAGTTATTCTGGTGCCGGATATATATGCCCATGTCAACTTGACATGGTCGGAATTGTGTTGTTTTCACCTTAATTAAAGTTAGCACCTGACACTCCCATGGTCTCATTTGCGGCAAAATTATTGATGACATACAGGTATGCATGGATGTAAAAAGAATTGATGTAAAAATGAAGCATCAACGTATGAAGCGATATTTTAATCGGCTCAATAAGCATGAAAAGGGAAGATCACAGCATAATTGCTGTTTGTCCGTCTGATAGCAGTTTTCAACTCATTCATAATCACACGGAACAGCAAATGTAGACTTGGGCAACATCACTTCAGCAACATGTCAACGATACTAAGAAGATAAGATAAGAATGCCTTTATTGATCCCACAGTGGGGAAATTTTCATTGTTACAGCAGCAAAGATATAGGTCACACAGGGACGGCGGCTTAATGTAGCCATTAATGTAAAACATTGACGGCAAACATTCAGGATCAAACCTATGTAAATATACGCAGTAACGTGTATATACACATGTATATACACACCAACATCTACATAAAAAGTATGAGGAACACTCATTTTGGCCTGTACATAGTACAGAGGAAAAATACTCTAAGTAAGTGACAGTGCTGCAGTGCTGTAGTGAAATGTAAGGGACAGCATTGGATAAAAATAAAACTAGACTAACAGTAGTGGGGAATGTTGAGTATTGCACGGTATTACAGTAGTGGGGAATATTGGGTATTGCACGATATGAGCTCAGGTGCAGGACTGCACAATTGCACTAATGTCCGCCAGTTTGTAGAGACTACACAATGTTCTTGTTAAAGAGTCTGACAGCAGCAGGCAAGAAGGAACGGCGGAATCTCTCCTTTGCACAGCGAGGGTGTAACAGTCTTTCACTGAAGGAGCTGTGGAGTGCTGTTAGGGTGCCCTGGAGTGGGTGGTCCGGGTTGTCCAGCATTGATGACAGCTTGGCCAACATCCTCCTGTCCCCCACCGAGTCCACAGAGTCCAGGGAGCAGCCCAGGACAGAGCTGGCCCTCCTGACCAGTTTGTCCAGCCGCTTCTTGTCCCGGGCTGAGACGCCGCCTGCCCAGGTGACCACTCCCTGGAAGATGACCGATGCAACCACCGAGTCATAAAAGTTCCTGAGGAGTGTCCCCTGAACCCCAAAAGACCTCAGTCTCCTGAGTAGGAAGAGTCTGCTCTGACTCTTCCTATAGAGGGCGTCTGTGTTGTCGCACCAGTCCAGTTTATTGTTCAGATGAACACCCAGGTGCTTGTAAGTTGAGACTCTCTCAACATCTGTTCCCCGGTTATTCACTGGTGCAGGTGAAGAGTGCTGGCGCCTACCGAAATCCACCACCATTTCTTTGGATTTCCCCGCATTGATCAGGAGGCGGTTCTGCTGGCACCAGTCCACAAAACCCTGAGTAATTTCTCTGTACTCCCGATCATCTCCGCCTGTGATGAGGCCGACAATCGCAGAGTCGTCAGAGAACTTCTGCAGGTGACAGGTAGCGGTGTTGTAGTTGAAGTCCGAGGTGTAGAGGGTGAACAGGATGCCACACTGATGCCAGGCTGATATGCGAACTGGAGTGGGTCCATTGAGGAGCTCAACAGGGGGCGCAGGTGGACAAGGACCAGTCTCTCCAGGGTCTTCATCAGGTGAGACGTCAGCGCCACTGGTCTGATGCTGTTGAGCTCCTTCGGGTGGGGGGTCTTTGGCATCGGGACCAGGCAGGATGTTTTCCATAGCTGGGGGACCCTGACCAGCTTCAGGCTCAGGTTGAACATGTGCTGGACAATTCCACACAGCTGGTCTGCGCAGGATTTGAGGAGCTGGGGGCGGATGCCATCTGGACCCGCTGGCTTCCTCGCCTTCATCTTCTTCAGCTGGTTCCTCACCTGAGATGTTGTGAAGGCCAAGGCTGGGCAGGAGGGAGTGGTGGCTATCTGGTGTAGCTGGGAGCTGGAGACTGTGGAGAAAAGGGGGGAGGGGGTGACACGCCCAGCAGGAGGAATAGGTGGAGGCTGCAGCAGGAGAGACTGAGTGGGGGCAGGCATCTGATCGAACCTATTGAAAAAGAGGTTCAGCTCATTTGCCCACTGCAGGTCTTGGGTTGTCCGTGGCCTGAGATGGTCTTCAGGCCCCTCCAGACTCCCCTGGCGTTATTCTGCAGCAGCTGCTCCTCCATCCTCTTCCTGTAGGACCTTTTCCCCTCTCTGATCCTCCTCCTCAGCTGGCGCTGCACAGTCTTCCGCTCCTCTATGTTGCCTGACGCAAAAGCCCTCCTCTTCTCCTTCAGGAGAGCTTTTATGTCTGGTGTGATCCAGGGTTTGTTGTTGGAGAAACACCTTACTGTCCTGGTGGGTATGGTGTTCTCCATACAGAAATTTATATAGTCTGTGACAGTGTCCGTTAGACTACTAATGTCTTCCCCGTGAGCATCGCTGAATACTTCCCACACAGTTGTGCTGAAGCAGTCCTTTAAGGCCTCCTCGGCCTCTCCAGACCATCTCTGAACCATGCGGGTCACAGCTGGCTGCCTGCGGATCAGAGGCAGCCTACTAATAGGCAATTGATCTCTATCTCTGTAGCTTTGGGGAACCTTAAACATCTTTATCCTCCTGCTTCTGTCATTATGGGAGGAGATTTTAATATGGTCATGGATGAGTGTTTGGTATCCAGGTATCCAGAATCGATTCCTTGTTTTTCAAAGCCTCGTAGATTTGAGGTTTTTTTTACTCCAAATGTCTCCTGGATGTTTTTTACTTTGTGTCCAGCTTCGCTTAATCGGATGCACTTCACTCTCTCTTCCACGGTCACTACCGTTCTTCTTCCTTTGGATGCCATGATCTACAGACGAAAATGTAAATGAATACATTTTAAATCTTTCGCAATTTCAGTAAAACGCATGCCAAAGAAGTAACTTACATGTCGCCATTTTGGATCTGATGATGGCGGAGCGGTTTTTCCGTAGTATCGAGCGGGAACTGCTTGAGTTTGCGCTACTGCGGGCTTCGCTATGGGTTCCGTATACAGCCCTGGAATTCCCGTTGTAAGGAATTGATCGTTAATGTAATATAGTAGTGGAAAATTTATTGCATACGTTTTTTTTTCCGAGTGAAGGAATTTCCGTTTGATCCGTCAGAGCAGTCAAAGTTTTAACTTTAACTTTAACTTTGCCTTGACTTAACTTTGCATTGTACACTAGTTCCTATGTACATTTTGTATTTTACTGTGATAAAAGCCCTGATTGTTTTTTAAAATAAAATAAAAGATAAAAAGAAATTAGGCAGCAGTCGTGGTATAACCGGAAGTGACATATAGGCTGGAATTGTATTGTCTCAGAAAATCATTAAAGGACAGATTTCATTTAGCATGTTAAAATGTTTTTCTTTTCCTTTTCTCAAGTTGGTATTTCAGTGTAATTCCAACTCTAATTTATTTGGTACTCTTTTAATAGAACTTATTTTTTAAGCATAATGAAATATATTAGACGTAAGGGTACATTGTAGATTGTATGTGTGTTTCTTTTATAATTACTCTTTTTACAAATGTGCCCCGCAGATTGTGTTGGCGTTCCGTATTTATTTTGACGTAGTGTCGTTGCTGTAGTTGGCCGACCTTGCGTGTGCGTGGCTCACATTGTGCAGGGGTCACCGATCGTGTATTGACAAGCACTTTTACAACATTCACATGTTTACTTTTAATGGTGAGACTTTTAATGGTGAGACTTATTTGAGCAGTGTATGAATATGAATGACATTATTATGATCCTATTTCTGTACATATTTTGCACCGCAGGCAGTAATAAATCATTTTTTTAATAGTCAAATTAATACTCCAAAAAATCGCAAAAGGTTAAATTGGGCCAGCGACCGTTGCCTGGACTTTATGCGCTGCAAAAAAAAAGTTTCATAAAACAAGACAAAAAGCAATAAAATGAAGACGATATCACTTAATTCCGACGTTGAGAAAGTTGTCGTTATATATATATACGTCACCTCACTGATCCCCGCGTGTGTTTGTTTACACAGTCATGCTGGCAGGATGGGCGAAGGATTTACAATGGAGAGCAGTGATAAAATTTGCGTTTTTCTGTCATTATTCTATCCAAGTGAATTCACATCTCACTTTGATGTATATTTCTCTACTTTATTTATTACTTTTTGAATACTATTTTGCAGAGCTGGGCATATCGCCTGTGTGACGGACCAGTCCACCTATCCGGATTTTTAGAAATATGTGGACGTGAGTGTGCAAAAGCAATATAAGGTATTATACAACTTGAACGAAGCGGTGCCTGGGAACTCAAAAAAGTTTGCATTTTTTGGAGGGTAATGTCAAAAATTGTTTGCGGCTCCTAGTGCTTTATTTTCCGTGGAAACCGGGTCAAAGTGGCTCTTTAACTGTTATGCTACGTTCACACCAATCGCAGATGACGCCTTCCACTTCGCCTCATTCGCTCACGTTTGACCGCGGGAAATTTGAATCTTGAATGCTGCAGCCGCTCGTTCGCGCACAGCGGAGAGGGGAGGGGCTTCGCTTGGTAGTAGACGACAACAGCATTTTTCAACATCGCAATCAAGTGGCCGTCACACTACGCTAATGCTAACAATATTGTTGTCTTGGTAAAGTTCAAGAACTGTAAAAAAAAAAAATGTTAAAAAGCCGCCGAGTGAACAGGACGCTGTGTGATTGTGTGTGACGTAGTATGACCGATGCTGATTTACTACCGCGAGGCAAAATGGCCAAAAGTTTTTTATTTCTACGCGGTGAATGGGCGGATTTCGGTGCTTCACTCCGCGTCCCACCTCTCAAAACGCATCATTCGCACCGCTCCGCAGGCAACTGCGAGAACTACATCGACTCCAATTGAAACGCGCCGCTAGAAAGGCTCCCAACGTATTTGGTGTGAACGCAGCATTAAAGGTTGCCGACACCTGACCTAGACAAAGCATATTATGTTTAAGAAGGAGTTTATTTAGTCTTCATATCGACCAGTTTATTTGACTTTTTTCATAGTTCTGTTGACTTCTTGAAGTTTTAATATGAAGTATTAGATGTGAAAATAAAATTACCGTATTTTCCGGGCCATAAGCCGCACTGTGATATAAACCGCACCCAATCCATTTTTAGAATTTTTTTTTTGAAAAAAAAAAACAAAAACAAAAAAAAAACATAAGAAGCTCCTTTATATAAGCCGCACCTATCCATGTTCAAAACTTTTTAAATTACCTCATTTACAGAACGATTATGAACTGTAAATGTACATGTATGTACCTGAGCAGATTCTTTCCTAACAGTGCCTTTTGACACTGCAGCAACGTTGCTGATTAAAACTGAACAGAACCAAGATAAAATAAACAGTACTGATCATCATTTCAGTACTGCCGCTACAGTTTGTCAGCTAATGTCCACCAGATTCCACCATCTATTGTTCTACTACATTCTACATATGCACCTGTCTTGTTTTAATGTTAATAAAGTCAGCCAATCCAACACACGACGTGCTGCCAACTTTACTAAATCAACAATAGCATTTCACAGCAAAACAGAACATACGTAACATCAGCCAATCGCATTCATGTGCACTTCAGGGACCTCTCGGAAAATATAAAATCAAAGCATTGCATCACCTAATGCAATAACTTAGTGCATAGCGCCCTCGCTTGTTGAACTCCTCCACCTGCAGTCACACCCAGTTAATGGCAACTGTATTGTATTGAATTGAATTGTACTGTAATTCCGGTTAGAGCGCCCCGAGCGGTGGATAGCCGCACCGGACTATAAGCCGCATGGCTCAAAACCTAGGAAAAAAGTCACGGCTTATAGTCCGGAAAATACGGTAACTAAATTCAATTTTTCCCCCGGTTTCAATAGTTGAAAAGAAAAGGACATAAAAGGACCAAAAATTCAATATATATCAATATCAACTAATATGAAATACTTATATCGTGATTAGTGTTGCTACGGGATACCAGTACCATGCCCCGATTTTTCAGCGTGAAAAACGGCTCGATACCATTTTTTAGAAAAATAGCGCTATTTTAAAAAAAAAAAAAAACATCTAAAAAATAAGTAGGGTGAGAATTATTTTGTTCACAATTTCATGAGGCATTCAACTAGCTGGGAGCGGATTAGAGAAGAGTAGACACACGCATGCACACACACACAAGCAACATTACATTGAGTCATTATCAATTAAATGAACATATTTGTTTGACCGTAGCGGTGCAAATGTATTGTCAATATCATCAATTGATGACATGAAATGCAGTCAAATAGGTCAAGAATATGGCATGTAATGTAAAAACATATCATGAATAAGCATGTACATACGTTGACATGTATGTATTTGATTTTATTGAACATATAAATAACATGAAAAACACGAAGGAACCAAAAAACCAACACAAAAAATCAAAATAAACGGTCAGTACTTATCTTAATTCAGTAAAGTTTATATGTTCATGGGGAGTAGGAAGAAGTAAAAAACTTGTAGATTCCTACCCCTTGTTCACTATAAAATATTGGAAATCATATTCTATTAATACTAAGGTGGGTTATTCATAAATACATACATACATATACCTGAACATAACCCATATAAATACTAAACTAAAAACACTTATTTTACATAAATACAAAGTAAACGGTATAAGTAGAAACAAAAAAAACAAAAGAATAAATATAAACAGACATGCACCTATCATACACGTGTATGGATAATCATATTCATGAACCAAAAACTAAAAGCAGTTAAGAGTTTCAATTTCATTTCCTGTGTCTATACTTGATTTATATATTTTTGTAATACTATATTTTTAAACCTCTTTTTAAATACTGAAAATGATTTACAACCTTTCAGTTGTATATCATAATTATTCCACAAATTCACACCTTTTGAAGAAACACACATTTGCTTTATGTTTGTGCTTGTCCTTGATTTTTTTAAAGACACCTGTGCCCCTTAACCTATAACAACCTTCTATGATTTTGAACAGCTTCTGGATACTGTGGCAAATTTGATTATAATAGGCTTTATACATTATTTGTGCTGTTTTAAATTCAACTAAGTTATGGAATTTGAGAGTGTTTAACTTGATAAATTATAGATTAGTTGGTTCTATACAAGATGAGTGGTTAATAATTCGTATGGCTCTTTTTTTGTAACTTAAAGATAGACTGAGTGTTTGTTTTATAAGTGTGTCCCCATATCTCCACACCGTATGTCAGGTATGGCATTAATAATGAGCAATATAATATATATAAAGATGCCTTATTTAGGATATCCTTGGTTTTATAAAGGATACCTGTGCTGTAGCTTAGAGGAATTTCGCTTTAGGGGTTTGACGGATGCCTTAACTACTTAATTACTTGTACCAAATTCAAATGAGGTGTAGAGAGAACGAGAGGGAACCAAATCAACAATTCAAATTTATTAACAAGTGAATATTAATGACAAACAGATTTAGTTGGGCGCCCAAATTAATACTAATAAATGTTCTGGCCAACGTTGCCACGGTTAATGGAGGAGAGAGGCGGGGAACTTTTCTCCGCCAGCGAGTGACCGAGTGCACCTGCTGCCGAACGTCGGGGAGGAGCTCCACTGTCGAGGGTGGCCGACCGTTGTGATGACGAGGGACTCCGAAGACGCTGCCCAGTACACCCGAGGCTCACAGCCTGCCCTTGCAGACCGTGACACGCCACGAACGGCTGCGGGTGTCTTCTTGTGTCCGTATTGTGAGCTAGCTGCTTGCTAGCTAGCTCGCGATCGTGTCTGGTGGCCGCCGGGCTGAGAACGCGCTTCGAACGGCAAATGCTTTCTCTCCGCCGTGGTGAACAACTCCTCAAATTCTTTAGCAAAGGTTGGAGGCACTCTGCAGCTAGTAACCTCGCTGACCGTTACTTCTCTTTGGTCTCACTCGGCTTCTCGAACATGCTCCGTTCGGTGGGGAAAAATGTCCAACTTTCATCGCACTCGCCGCGGGCGTACTAATGCTGTACAGGACAGTCGCATGACGTAACACTTCACTTAACCATCCGCAGAACAAACTACAACCTAGTATACAAACAGGCGTAACAAACTAGAACCTATTTATTTATACGAACATAATATGAAATATGGGAAATTGTGATAAGCTCCCACATAAATTGCAGACCCTTCAGTACAGCCGCCCCCTGATTCGCGGCGCGAATCTGCAACTACTAAATGAGGGTGTTCGGTCTAGTACTCAGTCGGTCAGGTCAGGCGGGTCAGAGTACGGAGGTAGCTGGATCAGTCGTGCCACTGGTCTGTGGTAAGATCTCCCTCCAGCGTCCACCACCGCTGAGCGGACTCTTCCGTCGTCCCCTTTCACGATGTTCTTCACCCGTCCGATGAGCCAGCGAGCTCGGGGGAGTGCCTGATCCACGATCATGACTGGGGTTCCTAGTTCTAGGTTGCCTCTTTCTTTGATCTCAGTGGAGGCATAGACCGCAAGGGGGAGGGCCGCGTCTCGCCGCCCCATCAGAAGGCTGTTCGGTGTTATTGGGTCAAGATCGGCCACATCGCTGCTGACGTACCCCAGTGGCTTGGAGTTCAGTATTGCTTCAATTTCCACCAGCACGGTATTGAAGACTTCTGCTTTGTGGACCTGAGCTCCGAGCGCAGCACTGAGGGCAGACTTCACGGGCCTGACCTCTCTCTCTCCCAGGCCCCACCGAAGTGGGGTGCGTTTGGAGGGTTGCAGGAGAAACTGACCTGCTGACTGGCTAGCTCTTTCTTCAACTCTTCCCTCATTTGGTTGTAGCTCCTGATGAGCTCAGCTTCTCCTCCACGGAAATTCGTCAGAGGGTATGGGGTCGCCCTCTCCTTCCCGTGAATCGGCGGAACGACTGGAGGAAGCTGTCTGCTGTCATTTCGGCCAACACCTCGAGATGGACAGCTCTCGTGGTGAGGCACTTGAATATGATTCCCCATCTTTTAGCAGTTCCTCTCCCAACTCCTGCCCTGATGGTGAATGGACCGAAGCAGTCCATACCTGTGTTGTAGAAGGGCGCTTCTTGGAGGCGCAGGCGGGAGGGTGGAAGGTCAGCCATTCGTGGCATGATGGGCTGAGCTCTTAGCTTCTGGCAGACTGTACATGACCGTTGGTATCGTTGCACAGCCTCCCGTCCGCGAAGAATCCAAAACCTCCTCCTGAGCTTAGCAAAGAGCCGCTCCACACCAGGGTGATACAGCTTGGTGTCATGGTGGCGGATCACCAGGTTGGTCACTGGATGTTTCAAGGGGCGTAGGATGGGGTGTTTGCTATCCTCTGTGAGGCCCTGAGCCCGTCGAAGGCGTCCTCCAACGCGTATGACGGCCTTATCGTCCAGCTCGGGGGCCAGTAGTCTCAGTTTACTGTCTCGTGGTAGCTCTACCTTACGCTCGAGACATGCAATTTCGGCTGCGAAAGCCTGCCGCTGCAACCTTTGCAGTAACATAATCTCAGCTGTGGCGTAGTCGTCGGCGCTAAGGGGGGTGGTGTCTCCCAGGTCGGGGTTCCCATGACGGAAGGTCCGTTCCTGGAGCTCCTCCAATGTATGGCAGTCTTCAGCCTTTGGACCATCGGTCTGAATGTCTTGGAGTCCTGTGAGTCTGCAGAAGATAGACTTCTAGTTCCGTTTCCACCTCTGCGGTATCAAAGTGTGGGGGAGGAAGCCACTTGGTTTTTGTCTTGCGGAGGAAATCTGGTCCTTGGTGGTAGAAGTTGGGACGGGCCAACTGCTCGAGGGTTGCACCTCTGGTGATCACGTCGCCCGGGTTGACATCGGTTCCTACGTAGCGCCAACAGCTGGTTCCCACGAGCTCTTGGATCTCCGTCACCCGAGTCCCTACAAAGACCTTGTATTTGCACGAGGTTGACTGGATCCACTGGATGACGGTTGTGGAGTCGGACCACATCCAAACCTCATACAGTGGCAGGTGGAGTTCCTCCTTTAGCATCATTCCCATCTGAGCTCCACTTAGAGCAGCGCAGAGCTCCAGTCTGGGAATTGACTGTTGCCTTTTGGGCACAACTCTTGAGCGCGCGAGGATGAAGGAGACGTGAACTGTACCATCGGGCTCTTCCGCACGCAGGTATGCTACTGCACCATAGGCCATCTCGGATGCGTCACAGAACACCTGAAGGGAGATCTTGCTGCTGGTCAGACTCACCCCCGGAGGAAAGTAGCTCCGGGGAACTCGACCTGTTGGAGGGTGGGGAGCTCTTCCCCCCATTCCTTCCACTTCGCCCCAAGTGACTCAGGTAGGGGTTCATCCCACACCCTTTTCTCTGTTCAAAGCTCTCTGACCAGAACCTTGGCGCGGGTCGTGTAGGGGTTGATGTTGATATTGACTTGCCAGTGTACTATAGATCGACCTCATGGTTACGTAATGATGAGGCTCGATCTTCCTGTGCCGGTAGCACAGGGTGTCGGATTTGAAGCGAGCCAAAGGAGACCCAGCGTCATCTCCTGGGCGTTGTCACTGGGCTGGGAGACCCAAGTCTCACTACTGTCAGACTTTGCTTCCTCCGGGAGGTCTTGGATGACCTCAGGGTCATTACTGGCCCACTGTCGGACATCAAAGCCAGCGGTGGCCAGGAAGGTGCGAAGATCATGCACCAGCTTGCGTGCCTCTTCTGCTGTCTCCACGCTGTGGAGGCAGTTGTCCACATAAAAGCTGTGATAGACAACATCGGAGACCCCAGGGGGCGCGGTGCCGCCGTCGATGTGACGCTGCAGGGCGTAGGTGGCACAACAAGGGCTGCAAGTTTTCCCGAAGGGCAGCACCCCCCATTGATAGATGTACGGTTCTGGGTCATCCGGATTTGTTTTCCACAGGAACCTCATGAGTGGGTTGTCTTCGTCGAGCAGACAGACCTGATGAAACATACGCTTTATATCACCACTGACTGTGGTCTTCTGCCTTCGAAAGCGCACCATGACGCCGAGGAGGGATGGAGTCAGAGTGGGGCCTGGCAGGAGGTGGAGGTTCAGGTTTTGCTGGCATACTTGGAAGCTGCAGTTAAAAAACACTCTGTTCTTTCCATTGTGCTTGACATTGTGGTGGGGAAGGTACCATGACTCAGCACTTCTTTCCGCCTCCGCAGGTTCCAGCTTCCTGATGAGTCCCGACTCAATGAGTTTGTGCATCTCCTCAGCATAGGCGGTAGCTGTCTCGGGGTCTTTGCTGAGTCTTCGTTCTGTGCTAAGCAGGCACGGCATCGCTATGCTTGGGTGAACTTTGAAGATTGGCATGGGCTCTCTTCTCAAGACCGGTGTAGCATATCTAAGGACACCGCGCACCCAGACACGCTTGGTTCTCGCTTGTAGAAGATCCATAGCACTCTTGTCTTCCTTGGAACGAGTGTGCATCTTCTCATTCTTGTATGGAGTGATGTCCATCTGCCACAATTTCTGGACATTCTCCAGCAGTGTCCCGTCCTCATGTCCAGCTCCTATGTAGAGGCAGTGGGTCCGACGGGTGTTCCCATTTCTTTGATGGATGGGGCCCTGGAGGGTCCAGCCCAATGGGGTCTGCAGCGCAACAGGACATCCGGGTGGACCCTGAATGATGTGCTTGGATAAAGTGAGACACACATTATCAGAGCCGAGCAGGAGGGTGGGCTTCACCTCCTTTGCAGAGTCGATCCCTGGGTTGTAGAGATGAGGGTACCTCTTCATCAGGTACTCCATGGGGTAGCTGTACTGGGAAAGGCACAACTCGGCGGCAGTAAACACGTGACTCACTTCGTAGGCTTCTTTAGGCCGTCCGACTGGTGTGATGTAAGGGCCACACTCTCTCCACTGATGGTCATGCGCCCTGGTTGGATGGTGAGAAGATTCATATTCTCTGCTTGGCCCCTGAGCCCTAATGCAATGGCAGCCTCACGCATTAGCAAAGTGCGCTCTGAGCCATCGTCAATAACTGCATAGGTCTCCAGGGTCTTGCCACGGTGCCAAAGGACCACTGGCACTATTTTCAACAGCACGCGGGGACTGCTACCCCTAACAGGGCCCACATAGTAGGTGCGGATTGCTTCTGGTGGCTCACTTTGGGCTTTCACGACGTCAGGTTTGGCTTTGTCTTCCCTGATGTTGAGGTCGTGGAGGGCTGTAAGGTGGGTCTTTCCTCATCCAATCTGTCTGCAGGGTCCCTTTAAGGTGCAGTCCTTTGCTAGGTGCTCACGGGCACACTTCCAGCACCGTTTATTGTCTAGCATCCACTGTTTCTTCTCCTTTATAGTCTTCTCTTTGAATACGGGACAGTTGTCCAGCCAGTGGGTCTCGGTACAGCACTGGCACTGGGGTGGAGGTCTCTTCTCTCCTTTCTTTGAGGAGCCGCCCTGTTTGCCTTTCAGGGTCTCTCGTTGCTCCTTTACTGGGGTTTCAGGGATGGTCATCAGTACCCGTGTGGACCGTCCCTTGTTGCTTGAGGTTCGGTCAGGCTTGTCTCGTCCACAGCGCCTCGTCTCTTCACACTTGGGGAGGCGGATATGCCTCAGCTCAGACCTCAGGAACTCCGAAAACTCCACGAGGTTAGACAGCGGTTGGTTGGGGTAGAGACGCTCATGTTCCCGTCCGAACCTTTCTTCCCTCTCTTTTGGAATCTTCCTAACAAAGCGTTCTACGTTGGAGCCTACGTACAGCTCTCTGTGACCGGCGTCCCCCTGGAACTTCAGCATGCTCACCAGAGCCTGTATCTTCAGGGAGTACACATCCAGAGCATGGTCGTCCTTTATGGCTGCCATTTCTCCCAGCTCATAGAGCTCATCCAATATGTGGTCCCACGGGCGTAACCAACGCTTGTCAAGAGCCTGTATGGATGAAGTGTAGGGAGTGGGGGAATATGCGTTTGCAGTGCATATGAGCTTGGCTGCTGGTAACTTTCAGAGCATGGACAGCGCGAGGAACTTCTATTGCTGGCTGTAGTTGGTGCCACCTAAGAGGAACTCAAGGCACATTCTCATGTCATGATACTGGCTCCTAGAATCATCTTTAAAGTATGGGATGGCGCTCCCTGGAGGGAGTTGTGGGAGTGGGTCGTAACTGGGGGCCACTCGGGGCTTGAGCTGGCCATAGGTCTGATGAGGAGCCATTAGTGTAGAGAAGGGGGGGGCACCGTGACTTGATGCGTGCCACTCTTCTCGCAGGCGAGCCAGTCGCCCTTCCAGGTCTCCAGAATCGGCTTGGGCCCCCCTTGGGGGTCTGGGAGACCTCGCCATCTACTCCTCTCTTCCATGCTGGCAGCGGGTAGGTGAGTTTTCTCTGGTGGATGCTCTCGATGTTTGCCTCGAGGCAGAGGCAAGTTGCAGTTGTGCGGCTGCAAGCCGTGTGTTCTCCAAGGCTTGGGCTGCCGCTCGACCGTGCTCCCGTTCCATTGCTTCTGCGGCTCTCCTTTCTCTGTCGAGCGCATCTTGCCTCGCCTACGAGTGCGTCCTCGCGTTGTTGTTGCAGGAGTTGGGCTAGGATTTCGGAGCTTGTGCTTTTAATGCTTGACTTGCTTGAATGCTGGCTGCCACTCCTGCGTTGGGATGAGCAGGGCTTTCTGCTGGGGGGCCTACCATTTCGATGGGTGTCTAGGAAAAACTCGCCTGGTTGGAAGTGATGGAAATCTTCCCCCTTGTATGGCTTCACATGGTCGGGGGGAAAGGTGTCTTGGCTGAATTCTGAATCGGTTCCTTCTGAGACACTCTCCTCCCTTTCTTCTTTCCTAAATTCACCTTGGTTGGCAGTGTTCAGTGGAAGGGGGTTAGTAGAAGTTAATCTGGTGCTACTAGTCTGGCCTGCCATCATTTGTTGCTCATCCTCTTCAGGCAGCTGGGAAGTGTTAGTAGTCATATCTACCTGCGGTGTGGTTGTGGCACCCTCTACTGGCTGGGGCGTCTCTAACGTCAGTGTGGTACGTATATATATATACGTATATGTATATATATATAAATATATATATATATATAAATATATATATAAATATATATATATATATATATATATATAAATATATATATATATATATATATACATATATATAAATATATATATATATACATATATATATATACATATACGGGTTGGATGGCTGGCGAGCTCGCTAGCTACCTAGCTTGGAGAGGGCGGCGGAGTAACTTGTGAGCGCATGCCGCAAAACAACTCAAAATTAGTATGAATAATAGTTTTTTTACGATTATGCCAATTTTGTAATCTTGGCGTGTAATAATCGAAAATGTAATTGAATTTCGATTAATTGCACGGCCCTATGTTGTAACATATACACACACAGAATACGTGTGTCGAATAAACAGCCTATTTCCATAGCTCTTCGTGCTGGTGAGATTGCGACATGCATGTGCATTTGGATAAGGCTCTTCTGTTTCCCTCCGGTGTGCGGCTCTCAAATATGCGTGCTGCATTCAAAGAATGAGTACCAGTATCAATAACCAGCATATGCGCTTCATTTGTTCGTACTCGCCAATGCCGATACCAGCATTTTAGGATCGGAACAACACTAGTATGTATGTATATATATGTATGTATATATATGTATGTGTATATATATATATATATATATATATATATATATATATATATATATATATATATATATATATATATATATATATATATATATATATATATATATGTATGCATGTATGTATATGTGTATGTGTGCATGTGTGTGTATGTATGTGTATTTATATGTATATGTATGTACAGTAAGTATTCCCACCTACGGACCTCTGTCAAACGGAAATTCCCTCACCCGGAAAAACAACGTATGTATTAAATTTTCTACTCCTATATTACATTTACGATCGATTCCTGACAACGGAAGTTACGATATCCGGAACCAATAGCGAAGCCCGCAGTAGTGCAAACTCAAGCAGTCCCTGCTCTATACTACAGAAAAACTTTGACCGCTCCGCCATCATTAGATCAAACGGAAATTCCCTCACTCTGAAAAAAAACGTATGCATTAAATTTTCTACTCCTATATTACATTAATGATTGATTCCTGACAACGGAAGTTCCGGTATCCGGAACCCGGAAGCCATAGCGAAGCCCGCAGTAGAGCAAACTCAAGCAGTTCCCACTCGATACTATGGAAAAACTTTGACCACTTCGCCATCATCGGATCCAAAACGGCGACATGTAAGTTGCTTCTTTGGCATGCGTTTTGCTGGAATTGCAACAGAATTCAAATGTATTCATTTACATTTTCGTCCGTAGCTCATGGCGTCCAAACGAAGAAGAACGGTAATGACCGTGGAAGAGAGAGTGAAATGCATCCGATTAAACGAAGCTGGACACAAAGTAAAAAACATCCATGAGACACTTGGATTAAAAAAACTAAAATCTACGAGACTTTGAAAAACAAGGAATCGATTCTGGCTCAGTACGATTCCAGCAGTTTGCCTACTCAAATGAAATTGCTTGCGGCTCGACGGACAAAGTACAGTGGCGTAAATGAACGTGTCCTTTTGTATGCACAAGAATCACCAGACATCAATGATGATCAATGGGACAGTTACTTGCAATTAGCAACAAAACTGTATGATACGCAGACAAACATTTTCATACAGCAAAGACTGAAGCCAACACAACTCAAAAAGGACACATTTTTTAAGTCTGAGAAAAGTCAACATTAAAATACAGTACAGTTTACTCTAGTTAAGTAGAGTACTGTACTGCATTGGGTTTTTTTTCAACAATATTTGGACCATTTTTGTTATACTATACTGTATTTTGTTAATATACCTGTACTTTATAGTGCAGTTTTTGTTTAATATTTTTTTTATTATTATTATATTGCTTGTGTTGTTAACTTGTTATACATGTATTTTGTTAACATACTTGTTTATACAGGACATGTACCCTAGTAGTCCTAGTTTCCCACATAAGGAAATTCCGTTATAAGGAAAGATTGGACAATGCAAATGTATGTATGTATATGTATGTATGTATGTATATGTATTAGTGATGTGCACGACTAGTCGTTTAACCGCCTAGGATTTATTAAACGTTTTGTATTTTACTAGTCGGTTAAACGTGGTATTAAGTATCACGCATCTTGTTCCACACGCCTTTGCCTCAGCCTCTGTAAACATGCTGAGCACCAAGAGAGAGAATTGCTCCTTCCGACCTAACCACCCACCCACGTACCCACACACACATAGTAGGGGGCGGGGACACTAAGA
This sequence comes from Filicampus tigris, assembly GCF_054856515.1. Taxonomy (NCBI): domain Eukaryota; kingdom Metazoa; phylum Chordata; class Actinopteri; order Syngnathiformes; family Syngnathidae; genus Filicampus; species Filicampus tigris. The sequence continues at coordinate 14,840,677 of NC_141234.1, forward strand.
TTGGGGAAGGATATTTAGAAAAGTAAATTCTGAAGATGTCAAAGCTACCACGAAAAAAAAAACAGCACTGTTTGGCAGTATTTTGATGCAGCATATGACAGTGGGCATGGCGGTGGGACCAGGCAGACGAGCATGAGAGTGTTTGTTCCAGCCAGGCGCCGTGATGCTCACCGCACAGCAAAGATTACCTAACTAATTTGTGAAATGCCTGCCCGCGATATGCTGCCGCTTTCTTTTGTTGAAGGAAAAGGGTTCGAAAAATTAATGCTGTATATCGGGCCTCAGTACGCGGTGCCAAGTCGCAAAAAAAAATCACGTCCCAACTCGAGAGTAGCCATAGCCAAATGAAAGAGGAGATGCTACGAGCGTTTGAGCGGGTCAACTATGTGGCCATAACTACAGACGGATGGACGTCCATAGCCACCGAATCTTACATGACTATAACGTGTCATTATGTGGACGGAGGACATATACACTGCTGTGTGCTTCAGACATGTGCCTTTGAGGAAAGACACACAGCTGAAAACTTGGCTGCTCACCTGCGGAGTGTGATGGGTACGTTGGCACTACAAACGAAAGTCATCGCCTGTGTGCATGATAATGCAGCTAACATGGTGCTGGCGAATGTGACCCTGTTGGACTGGGAGCCTGTACCATTACTCATTACATTATTTATAATAAATGCCATGCATTGCATTGGAAAATGTATCAGAAATGTATTTCTCTTTCAATTGTTCACCTTTATTCAGTCAATTGTTGTTACATCAATAGAATTTAAATTAACAAACTGTCCTGAATGTTTGGGCTAAAATAGCCCCTACTGTAAATACACAAAATATTTACATTTTAAAGGTTGAATTCAATATGTATTAAAATATAAGTTTTCTTACTTATAGACTAGTCGATTAGTCGCAAATAAAATTTGAGACTAGTCGGCGGGCAAATTCTCATCGCTAATATGTATGTATTTATGTGTATGTATATGTGTGTATATTAGGGGTGTAACACTCTAGTGTATTAATACGTTTCGGTATGGCATGTTCAGTTCGGTCCGCTTGCGTTCGTTTCGGTCCACTTATTAGCACGAGCTTACACACGGACGCTGACTGTTTGCTAGCGGCTAGCACGTCTAACATGCACGGCATCATCCAACTGTGAATGTTTCTAAGACGAGGAGGAAGCAAGCAGTCTTTTTAGCCCAAAACGTCAAACTTAAATAGCGAGATTTATCATATTTTAGCGTCTTCCAGGAACACGCCGTCAGACGTAGTTTAATCAGAGCTGGGCACATGACCCTTTTTTGCCCGTCCAGCCGCAACCCTCCACCCTTGACCTGGGTACCCTTCCGGCCGCGACCCCGCAGCCATATTCATAAACATTGTCGGCCCCCACCCCGTTACGACCCCTGCCCCTCCAAAATAAAAGAACAACAACAAAAAAAAAACGAGGATTCCCCCGTGGGAGAGATGCATGCTAACGGAAGAGGTTTATTTAAAGACAATTAACTGGCTAACTTACTATTCAAACCCGCTGTGGACAGGCTTTAAACGCGCCACTTACTCACGTACTCACCCAGCTGCGTGTGCTTACTTCCATTGCGAGCGCTGGGGTTGGTTTTGTCTTATTGTATGATTATTTGGGTCCAACAGACGACAAGTTTGCAAGCATTCAACAAGTTACTTATTTTGCACACTTCTCCTCCTTCACACTTCCCGGCCTTCAAAATAAAACCATGCCAGCAAACCAGTACACAGCAGTTTTGCTGCAGCGTATTTCCGAAAGTAGGAAAGTGCATGATGTGCCAGTGTCATACTTGAGTGCTGCGCGCTGCTTGAATGTACTCCCGGACACAACGTATGTCATTGCAACATAATGGACCGATCAGAGCACCAACAAATCCTGATGTGTGCGTGGCATGTGTTGCAGACCTGTCACCAACAGCACAATGCATCAATCATGTGAATCAATGCAGCAGTTGTTTGTGTAAGAAGAGACGTGAGACAGCAACGTGCTTTCAAGCGTGTTTGTATTTCCTCATTGTCACCTCACGTAAACCCGCGCCTCCCACCTGCAACTGGGGCATACCATTACAAGAGGGGGCGGGGGGTACTGGGGAGCACTGGGGGGCAATACCACAATCCCTATAACATCAGTTGTCGTTCGCGCCGACACGGGGGGTAGAAAGAAGCCTGAAAAGAAGCCTTTCACCGAGTAGGCTGAGATGAAATTTGGCCACCTCGCGAGCACGTCACATGCATGAGGGCCGATTAGTGGGCCGGACTAAAATCCATTTTTTTTTAAATTTGTCAACGCCCACCCCCCAACGCCAAAAATGGCCATATCAGGCGGGGCCGGAGGGTCCGACCGGTCCGGCCCAGGGACGGACTGCCCAGCTCTGAGTTTAACTATTTTTTATTAATCCAAGTACAACTGCTCGCACTCTTCTTTCTCCGCTGCACCACTCGCTTGCCGTACGATGCATTCATGAACCTCGGAAACATCACAACTCCGACCACAACACAGATAACCCAATTCATTACAATATGCTGTTGAACATTCAAAGATTTCAATGCCTAAAAAGTGTAACTATTGAGATTCATATTAAAAAAATCATCCAACATCATCATAAGCTGTGTCAATAGAACACCAGGATCCTGCCTTGACACTTTCAATGAAAAAATAGCGAATATGTTTAGAAATTCTAATGATAAAAAACTGCGACTATTTTATGGGGTCCTAAATGTTGATTTATTAAATCCAAATGGCCACCAGAAAACAATTGACTTTATTAACACAGTGT
>NC_141234.1:14850976-14975976 GCF_054856515.1 Filicampus tigris
ATTGCACGACATGAGCTCAGGTGCAGGACACAATTGCACTAATGTCCGTCAGTTTGTAGAGACTACACAATGTTCTTGTTAAAGGTCTGACAGCAGCAGGCAAGAAGGAACGGCAGAATCTTTCCTTTGCACAGCGAGGGTGTAACAGTCTGTCACTGAAGGAGCTGTGGAGTGCTGTTAGGGTGCCCTGGAGGGGGTGGTCCGGGTTGTCCAGCATTGATGACAGCTTGGCCAACATCCTCCTGTCCCCCACCGAGTCCACAGAGTCCAGGGAGCAGCCCAGGACAGAGCCGGCCCTCCTGACCAGTTTGTCCAGCCGCTTCTTGTCCCGGGCCGAGACGCCGCCTGCCCAGGTGACCACTCCCTGGAAGATGACCGATGCAACCACTGAGTCATAAAAGTTCCTGAGGAGTGTCCCCTGAACCCCAAAAGACCTCAGTCTCCTGAGTAGGAAGAGTCTGCTCTGACTCTTCCTATAGAGGGCGTCTGTGTTGTCGCTCCAGTCCAGTTTATTGTTCAGGTGAACACCCAGGTACTTGTAAGTTGAGACTCTCTCAACATCTGTTCCCCGGATGTTCACTGGTGCAGGTGAAGAGTGCTGGCGCCTACCAAAATCCACCACCATTTCTTTGTATATATATATACATATATGTGTGTATGTGAATGTATATGCGTGCATGTGTACGTACATGCGTGCGTGTGTATGTATATATATATATATATATATATATATATATATATATATATATATATATATATATATATATATACACGTGTATTTGTATATACATGAGCCATTCTACCGAATTGGTTGAAATTGATGTCCCACAATGAAAATCGAATTTTTAAAAACAATGACGTCTTCAGACCTTGCATATTTAGTAATATCTATTGATATATTTTAAGGCATTAATTGAAATACTATTGAACTGAATGTATAAAAAGTCATCTTTATATGTCAATTGGGAGGTGGCTGTCCCAATCTGTAAGACCTGAATTTCATTCATTCATTCATTCATTCATTCATTCATTCATACCGCTTATCCTCACAAGGGTCGCGGGCGTGCTGGAGCCTATCCCAGCTGTCTTTGGGCAGAAGGCAGGGGACACCCTGAATTGGTTGCCAGCCAATCGCAGGGCACACAGAGACAAACATCCGCACTCACAATCACACCTAGGGGCAATTTAGACATTCCAATCAACTTACCATGCATGTTTTTGGAATGTGGGAGGAAACCGGAGTACCCGGAGGAAACCCACGCAGGCACGGGGAGAACATGCAAACTCCACACAGGGAGGCCGGAGCCAGGATCGAACCCACGACCTCTGAACTGTGAGGCGGACGTGCTAACCAGTCGACCACCGTGCCGCCGACCTGAATTTCAATTCATGAAAAAAAAAAAGGATATTTTTGCCAATTTACAAAATACTTTACCTTAATAGAACATTTTGGTTGCTTTTAAATGTATCATGAAAGACACTCAATCACTTTACATTGATTTTGTAGATTTGTTTTCAAATTAGTTTTTATGTAAAAAAAAAAACCTGTCCCAACTTTTCATGTCAATACCGAAACTTAAAGAGTATTGTCTGTAGGCAGGGCTTGGTTTTAGCCACATCCCCAGAAATTTCACCAGTAAGAGACATTACCTTCATGTTCATCATGTAATCATGTTCATCAATTATTAGTTGGCAGCATTATTAAGTTATATGCCCTCCGAAGTCTGAAAATCAGCATGTTGTTTTTAGGACCGTCACTACCGAACACCTCATTTCGGCAATAAAATGAGCACTTTTGATTTTAATGCTAAATGTACTGTTTTCTATCTCTGTACACATGCTCAAAACTGTCTGTGGTAGCCATGTTGTGCCTAGCATCGTTGAGTATTATCAACAACTATCATAAAACGTCTCTACCGAAATGGTAGTGACATAATGGTTTCCGTAGTGACAATATGATGTTTCTTTTTGAATAAAGTAAGTTTTAAATAATATAATCCATAGATACATATGTCATACATAGATCTGATTTTAACTATATTCCAGTCCATATTTTATCTTAATTTGAAGGGAAAAATAAAACCGAAACAGTCACTACCGAAACATACAGAAAGGTTTCGGTTGTGACTTAATGGTTTATTTAATGACAATATGATGTTTATTTTCGAATAAAGTAAGTTTTACATAATATAATACATAGATACATATGTCATGCATAGATCTTTCTGATTTTAACAATATTCTATTTCATATTTTATCTTAATTTGAAGTGAAAAATCTAACCGAAACAGTCACTACCGAAACATTCGGATAGGTTTCGGTAGTGACATAATGGTTGCGGTAGTGACAATATGATGTTTATTTTTTAATAAAATAAGTTTTAAATAATATAATTCATAGATACATATGTCAAACATAGATCTCTCTGATTTTAACAATATTCTATTTCATATTTTATCTTAATTTGAAGGGAAAAACACCAAAAAGCCTAGCAGAGACAGAGTAAAGGCGAAGGGTTACAATGACCCAGTGAAATCCAATGAATATTTAATAAAGGAAAGAGAAAGAAATAAGAGATGGAACGAAGAAGGAAAGCTGAAGTCTACCAATGAATTATCCAGCAGAGAGCAAAGGAAAGTCAGAAGAGCATGGAGGAAAAGACAAGACCACCGGATGTCTCTAAAAAAAACAGAGAGGGAACATATATACAGGGAAATGTATGTTACCAAAATGTTTGTCATTCCAATTAAATTTTCTTTTGGAAGGTCAAACCACAGTTTTTCAATGATGAAGAGACCTGTGATGGACAGGTGACCGGTCCAGCGTGTACCCTGCTTTTGCCCTAAGTCAGCTGTGATCAACTCCAACCCCACGCAGCCCTGAGTACAGCACAAAGCAGTAGAAAATGGAAAAAAATAACGTTTCATTAGTTATAATACATGTTAAAGGTTAAAATATAGCAAAATTAGTTAAGTGATTACAATGCTACCCTCAGAAAAAGTATTACTGCAACAGCAGCAACAGTATGGTCACTACCGAAAATGTTTTATGTTTTATGTTCTATGTTTTAACAAAAATAAAAAGTATTGAATAATCAACCAACAATTTTTGATAATGATTGTTTAAGGGTGTGTTTGTTTTAATTAATGATGACTTTTGAAGTCAATATGATCAACCTTCTACATTTTACAATGAAAAATAGCATATAAATTTTGATTTATTGCGGAAAAGTCATATTAAATTCTGTTAAAAATTCATTTGGATTGGTTTTAATGTCAAAACCATACATATTAATTTATAAAAATACTCCGTAGCGGGGGGAATGGAAAAAAATATGAATAGGCTAGTAGAATTATTTTTATTCTTTCTGTAATTGTGTTTCGGGAGTGACACATTTTAGGGACAGGCAAGATATTTGGGAAAAGCTAGAAAATACTATTTGAAAATTGACTGTACTTTTACTATATTTGTGCCCCTTAGATATGGTGCAACATGAATACAATAAAGGTTTTTCTGGAATAAAATACAAATTTCACACAACTCTGAATTTGAACCAAATCAGTTGAATGGCCCATGTACGTGTATATGTGTATATATGTATACATGCATGTGTATATATGTATATGTGTATATATGTAAATGTGTATGTATGTATATATGTGTATGTGAATAAATGTGTATATGTATATGTGTAAGTGTATATATGTGTATGTGTATATATGTGTATATATGTGTATGTGCATATGTGTATATATGGATATATGGATATGTGTAATAATGTGTATGCGTATATATGTGTATGTGAATAAATGTGTATGTGTATATATGTGTATGTGTATATACGTGTATGTGAATAAATGTGTATCACGTCCGGTTCCGGCGCCGCGCGAGTGGCAGCCCGCTACAGTTGCTCTGGCTCATCGGTGAGCCTTTTCGTGTGTTTTTGTTCCTTAATATTATTCTACCTCATACCTTTTTCATATAGTTGATAGTCGTAATTTGCGTAGCAATGGACACCCGAACTGCAGTATTCTTGCTGCTGCTGATTGCTATTTTTTGCGCGATCGTGTCCGGCGACTTGGCTCTGAGCCGCGTCCCCATTGTTTACAGCCTGAATCAGCTGTTAGCACTCCGTGCTAACCCTGCGCCGGCTCCCGGGGCGATACCCGATATCCCCCGTGAGCTGGGGAGGAAGAGTCGGGGATCTCGTGCGGGGGTTAAACGCCGGGAAAGGAGGAGACGATACCATCCCGTCCTCCCGTCTGTTATCATGGGGAATGTTAGATCGCTCCCCAACAAGATGGACTAGCTAGCGGCGCTTACCCGGCATGAGAGGGACTTCCGGGAGGCTAGCCTGATGCTATTCACGGAGTCGTGGTTAACAGCGCTAACGCCGAACGCGGTCGTAGAATTGGACGGCTTCCAAATCATACGCGCGGACAGGACGCTGGAGAGTGGAAAGAGGAAAGGAGGAGGGCTGGCTGTGTTTGTGGACGATAGATGGTGTAATCCTGGGCACATCACGATTAAGGAGCAGATTTGCAGCAGGGATATTGAGCTGCTAGCTGTTGGCATGAGGCCATTCTACATTCCGCGAGAGTTTAGTCATGTGATCGCGGTGACCGTCTACGTCCCACCAGCTGCCAGCGGCGACACAGCCTGTGATGTCTTGACTGCAGCAGGCTACAAACAGCACCCAAATGCCCTGATACTCATCTCTGGTGACTTCAATCATGCCTCCCCTTCCTCCTCTCTGCCTTCATTCACACAGTATGTCACCTGCCACACCAGAGACAATAAAACACTGGACCTTTTCTATGCCAACACCAAGGAGGCATACACATCATTGCCCCTCCCCCCGCTGGGCAAAGCTGATCACAACCTGGTGGCTCTCCAGTCTGTGTGCAAACCTCTGGTCCGCAGGCAGCCAGCTGTGACCCGCACGATTCAGAGATGGTCTGGAGAGGCCGAGGAGGCCTTAAAGGACTGCTTCAGCACAACTGTGTGGGAAGTATTCAGCGATGCTCACGGGGAAGACATTAGTAGTCTAACGGACACTGTTACAGACTATATAAATTTCTGCATGGAGAACACCATAACCACCAGGACAGTAAGGTGTTTCTCCAACAACAAACCCTGGATCACACCAGACATAAAAGCTCTCCTGAAGGAGAAGAGGAGGGTTTTTGCGTCAGGCAACATAGAGGAGCAGAAGACTGTGCAGCGCTAGCTGAGGAGGAGGAGGATCAGAGAGGGGAAAAGGTCCTACAGGAAGAGGATGGAGGAGCAGCTGCTGCAGAATAACGCCACGGGAGTCTGGAGGGGCCTGAAGACCATCTCAGGCCACGGACAACCCAAGACCCGGACTGGGGTGGACCTGCAGTGGGCAAATGAGCTGAATCTCTTTTTCAATAGGTTCGATCAGATGCCTGCCTCCACTCAGTCTCTCCTGCTGCAGCCTCCACCTACTCCTCCTGCTGGGCGTGTCACCCCCTCCCCCCTATTCTCCACAGTCTCCAGCTCCCAGCTAAACCAGATAGCCACCACTCCCTCCTGCCCAGCCTTGGCCTTCACAACATCTCAGGTGAGGAACCAGCTGAAGAAGATGAAGGCGAGGAAGGCAGCGGGTCCAGATGGCATCAGCCCCCAGCTCCTCAAATCCTGCGCAGACCAGCTGTGTGGATTTGTCCAGCACATGGTCAACCTGAGCCTGAAGCTGGGCAGGGTCCCCCAGCTATGGAAAACATCCTACCTGGTCCCGGTGCCAAAGACCCCCCACCCGAAGGAGCTCAACAGCTTCAGACCAGTGGCGCTGACGTCTCACCTGATGAAGACCCTGGAGAGACTGGTCCTTGTCCACCTGCGCCTCCTGGTGAGCTCCTCAATGGACCCACTCCAGTTCGCATATCAGCCTGGCATCAGTGTGGATGATGCCATCATCTACCTCCTCCACACTAAACTCTCCCACCTGGAGAAGGCGGGGAGCACTGTGAGGATCATGTTCTTTGATTTCTCCAGTGCTTTCAACACCATCCAGCCCACCCTACTGGGAGACAAGCTGGAGCGGGCGGGGGTGGCCCACCACCTCACCACATGGATCCAGGACTACCTCACAAACCGGCCACAGTATGTGAGGACACAGGACTGTGTGTCTGACGTGCTCCTCTGTAGCACGGGGGCCCCACAGGGAACTGTCTTGGCTCCCTTCCACCCTCTACGCCTCGGACTTCAACTACAACACCCCTACCTGTCAATCAATCAATCAATCAATCACATTTTATTTATATCGCACTTTTCATACATAAAAATGCAACTCAAAGTGCTTTAAAACATTCAAAGCAAAACATAGAATTATCTTCAATCAAAAGAAAAGATAAATTATTTAAAAGTTGTTGAAAGCCAAACTAAAAAGGTGTGTCTTGAGCTTCCTCTTAAAAATATCAACAGTCTCTGCAGACCTGACGTCCTCTGGCAGGCTATTCCAAAGGTGAGGACCAAAACGGCTGAATGCAGCCTCGCCATGCATTTTGGTCCTCACCCTTGGAATAAATAAAAGGCCGGCGCCAGAGGACCTCAGGATCCGCGAGGGCTGGTATGATAAAAGCAAATCAGATAAATAAGATGGCCCAAGACCATTAACACATTTATAAACTAATAAAAGTACTTTAAAATCGATCCTGAAACACACAGGGAGCCAATGCAGCAATTTCAAAACTGGCGTAATGTGCTCTCGCCCTCTGGTTCTCGTCAGCACCCGAGCGGCTGAATTCTGCAGTAGTTGCAGTGGTGAAATGCTCTTTTTCGGGAGGCCAGAGAGCAGGGCATTACAGTAATCTAAACGACAGGAAATAAAGGCATGCATCAGCACTTCCGTGTTAGCCTGAGAGAGAAACGGGCGGACTCTGGCGATATTCTTAAGGTGATAAAAACCAATCTTGGTTACATTTTTAATATGAGGAATAAAACTGAACTCAGAGTCAAAAACGACGCCAAGGTTCTTCACACAATGTGAGGGATTAAAAATGTGTAGTTTTGGTAAAAGCTTCTCTCTCTGACCTTCGGGACCGATAACTAAAACCTCAGTCTTGTCCTGATTGAGCTGTAGGAAATTATCTGCCATCCATGACTTGATATCTAAAATGCAATTTAAAAGGGTATCAATGGGTCCTGTGTCATCAGGAGACACGGCAATATACAGCTGCGTGTCATCAGCACAGCTGTGAAAGCTGATGCCGTGTCCCCTGATGACATCCCAGAGGGGAAGCATATAAAGATTAAAAAGTAGGGGGCCTAAAATCGAACCTTGAGGAACCCCACATTTAATTTCATGAGTTTTGGAGGAACAAGTATCCATACTTACAAAGAAATATCGGTCTGTGAGATAGGAATAAAACCAGTCAAAAACAGTACCAGAGATGCCCACTAGATTTTTAAGTCTATTTAATAAAATTTGGTGATCTACTGTATCAAAAGCAGCGCTTAGATCCAGTAGCACCAAGACTGTGAGTTTTCTCACGTCTGCAGTGCACCTAATATCATTTAAGATCCTTAAAAGAGCAGTCTCCGTACTGTGGTTCATCCTAAAACCAGATTGATATTTCTCCAAAATATTATTTGTATTTAAAAAATGATTCAACTGGATGAAAACCAGTTTTTCTAAAATCTTACTTAAAAACGGTAAGTTGGATACGGGTCTGTAATTATTAAAAACGCTCGGGTCAGAACTGCTCTTCTTCAGAAGGGGCTTCACCACCGCCGTTTTAAAGGCAGCGGGGAAGACGCCTGTCTGAAGAGAGCAATTGACTATATTTAAAATTTGTTCTTCAAAAAATCCATAAAATGTCTTAAAAAGAAATGTGGGAATTGGATCCAAAAGGCAGGTTGTTGGGTTTACCTGGGAGAAAACTCGAACAAGTGTCCTTGCATCAACCAGGGCAAAACTTTCCAGTGTTTCTTTATGTAAATATGATTGTCCGGGTTTATTAAAACTTGTGTTTTGACGGGCTAAAAGACTGGATCTTATGTCATCGATTTTACTTCTGAAGTGGTCTGCAAAGTCCTCACAGAGAGCATCTGTTGGTCTCTGTGGGGACTTATTAAAATCAGAACTAGTTAAAAGTTCAAAGGTGGAGAAGAAAAGCCTGGGGTTGTTTTTATTGACTGTAATGAGGTTTGAGAAATAGGAAGATCTTGCCAGTTTGACTGTTTTATTGTAGGATTTCAGTTGTTCGCATAAAATTTCATAGTGTACTGTAAGTTTACTTTTTCTCCACCTCCTCTCTGCACTCCTGCATTTTCTCTTTGATATTTTGATAGCATTGTTTCTCCACGGGGGTACAGTCTTTGTTTTTGTTGTTTTAATTAAAAGTGGAGCTACTGAATCTAATGATGATTTAAGATGTAGGTTAAAATTGTCAACAATAAGATCACAGGGTGCAGGTAAAATGTCAGCAGGAGTGCTTTTTAAGATCTCGATAAAATTTGCAGCCACCTCAGAAGATAGGTAGCGTTTCTTCACTGTTCTGACCGGGACTGCTAGATGGTTAAAACTGGCGATGTTAAAATAGACACAGTAGTGGTCTGACACTGCCAAGTCAACAACAGAGGACACACCAGCAGATAAGCCATAGGTTATAACCAAATCCAGGGTGTGTCCTCTGTTGTGAGTTGGCTGCAAGACGTGCTGTTTAAAATCCAAGCAGTTTAAAAGGTTTGAAAAATCTCTGGATAGTGGGTCCGAGATGTTGTCCATGTGTATATTAAAATCGCCAGTTATTAATATCCTGTTATAACTGGAATATAAAATGGATAAGAATTCTGAAAATTCTGTAATAAAAGAAGTGGAATGATGGGGAGGTCTATAAACGTTAATGCAGAGAATAGGGGGACTGCTAAAAACAAAGGCATGGTGTTCAAACGATAAATAGCTGCTAAAAATGATCTCCTTTGATAAAAGAGTATTAATAAAAATTGATGCAGTCCCGCCTCCTCTTTTGCCATCTCTTGTAGAAAATAAAAAGTTAAAATTCGGTGGGCAAGCCTCGTTGAGAGCAACTGGAGCATCTGTACCAAGCCATGTCTCAGATGTAAATTATTGTCTAAAATCAGGTCTTTTATGATAAAAGTTTTGTTTAAAAGGGAGCGCACGTTCAGCACGGCCAGATTAATTATTGTGCTGGACGTGCGCTCATGGTGGTACAAATGAGCAGTATTAACACATACTAGATTACCACTGTTAAAACCACGTTGTTTGTGTGTGCAAGGGAAGCGTCTGCCGGTGATGGTTTCAATGGGAAAGTTGTCCGATAGTGGTAATGATAATGAGGGCCTGCAGGGGGAGCTAGTGAGGATGGTGGTACTGTGAGCAGCTGGTATTGGCCTGTAAGTGATGGTAGTGACATTGTCATTGCAGCGTTTATGAGTAGAAGAAGAAATATGATTGGTAAACAAGAGTCAGCTGGGAGTGGAATTGGTTACGACATGGTGGATGTTAGCGGCTAAAATCTTGCTGCCAAGAGAGTTCGGATGAACACCATCCGGCTGGTAAAAAGACGGGCGATTCCAGAATAGGTTAAAATTGTCAATAAAAGCAAAGTCAAGGTGGCCACAAGTGCGTAGGAGCCACGTGTTCAAGGTTAAAAGGCGGCTGAAGCGCTCGGCTCCGCGAGACAATGCCGGCAAAATGCCACTCACCCAGACCGACAGACCGCAGGTTCTTAACAAGGCAAAGAGGGCGTGAAAGTCTCTCTTCGTCTGCTCAGACTGTCGGCGTATTGTCTCGTTTGTCCCAACGTGAACGATGAGCCGGGTAATGGATGATGGCAGAGAGTCAAGAACTCCCGGCAGGATGTTAACTATGTCCATGACTTTCGCTCCGGGAAAACAGCGGGTGACGCAGCCGGGATAGTGAGTACGTCTAATGGTGCTGTCGCCAATTATAACGGTGGTCGGTGGGTGACGTGAGGAGGGAACGCCAAGGGACTCACCACCGGCGGAAGATTCACGACCCCACTGTCCAGGATGGCTCCGCCGAGGCCGAGTGAAGACGGTGGATGACACCGATGAGTGTCGCCGATGATGCTGGTGATGACGACCACCCTTGTACCGGGACACCGCGTCCCGGAGCAGCCCGACGCGTGAGTGGACGGCCGTGTCACCGGCGGACCCGCCCAACATGGGGTTCCCGGCCGAGGTCGTCGCCGTGGGTGGCGGGGAATCTGAGGGAGCCCCTGGGAGCACAGCCCCAGCGTCGGACGCAGCAGTCGGTCTCTCCGACTGCTGTAGTGCAGTGATGGGAACAGGAGACTCACTCGCCAGGGCGGCGAACCGATTCCCCAGGACCAGTTGGGGGCGGTGGGGTGGCTCCCCGGCCCTCCGGCCGCGGGACACCACCTTGACCCAGGTGTCACTCTGCAGCGGTGTCGAGCAGGATTGCCCCGGGCAGGCAATTGGATCCCACTTCGCCGTGTCCGAGAGGCCAGCCGCCACAGCCGTCATTGTCGCCGACAGGATTTCACGAGCACGCCTCCTCATGACCACCGCGAGTTCGGGGAAACGGGTCGCGAAGCAAGAGATGACCAATTTCTTCTCATGGAGCTCCTCTGAGAGACGACGAATATCCCTTCTTAGGTCAGAGATTGTCTTATTTGCCTTCTCCAGCAGGCCATTGTGTTCGTCGCTGTCGTCTGAAGGCATTTTAATACACTAGCTCCAAGCTAGCCCCAAGCTAGCCCGTTTCCGTCTCAAGCTAGCTGTATGCTAGTCCGCGAGATCAAGCGACCCAGAGATCAACAAAAATTTAAATAAATAAATAATAATAAAAAATAAGATAAAAATAGTCTCCAAAAATTAAAAAGAGTAAAAAAGCAACGCGCAGGTGAGGTAGATTCGAAGGCGAAAGTGCAGAAGTGCAATCGATACCATCCACGTCCAAACTCTGACTTATTATTCTTTATAAAAGGATTTTAGATTTTTCTCAGCTTATGCTTTTTGATTATTCTTTATAAAAGAATGATTTTTCTCAGTTTAGACTTTTTGATTATTCTTTATAAAAGGATTTTTGATTTTTCTCAGCTTAGACTTTTTGATTATTCTTTATAAAATATTTTTTGATTTTTCTCAGCATAGACTTTTTGATTATTCTTTATAATTTTTTTTTGATGTTTCTCATCTTAAACTTTTTGATTATTCTTTATAAAATGATTTTTTAAATTTTTCTCAGCTTAGACTTTTTGATTATTCTTTATAAAAGCATTTTCGATTTTTCTCAGCTTAGATTTTTTTGATTATTCTTTATAAAAGATTTTTGATTCCTCCTCAATGATACTTGTGGATTATTCCTTGGAAAAAGAAAAAAAATCGAACAAGGCGACCCTTCAATTGGAGAGCCGCAGAAAAACGAAAGACTGCAATCTTACCAGCTAAAGGTAAGAGATCTACGTGACACTATAGTCCAAGGAGTGACGATTAGTGTGCAGAGATTTCCAGTATCCCCAGGGGAAGGGAGCATCCCACCGTTAGAAGAGGAGATCAGCAATAGAGGATAGGTGAAACACTCAAGGCTGATAGACCTGTATAAAAAAGAGGCAACGCACGGAAAAGCGAAACTGAGTAATCAGGAGCTGTAGTACATTCCCTGCCCAGAGCGCAACGGAAGGCTTCGGAAATAGGCAGCTCCGCTCCTACAACTAATAGATAGCAAAGCGAGCTATAGAACACGCTGGTATAGAACATTATCGTAAGGATGAGTGTGACAACTGGAGAAGTAGACACATCTCCGGGCCTTGCTGCAGATGCTATTGCGGCAGCGGGGCCTACCCTATTACCTCCGAGACGATACGGAGTGCCGGTAAGAGTTATAATGTATGGAGGGGGCCTCGAAAAGTGGCAGCCCGATGTAAGAAAAAGACTGGAGTCATGGTATCCATCTCTTAAACCAGATGAGCTCCAGGCGAAAGTAGGAAGGGCCATTCACAGAAGTGGTCAATTCGATGTATAAAGGCCATAAGAAACAGAAATAATAACAGTAATAATGGATCACCCTGAATTAGAGTATAACCATAGGGGAGCAGCCCAATGATTTCACTGGTGGATAAATGTATTGCAAATGCATGATGTTGTCGAACTTATTAGGCCAGATTACAAATGAGATTCAGTTATAAAAATGTTGGCTTCCATAACACAGATAGTGGGCAAAACGGTTGGTGGCAGTGATACAACGGCAGCATCAAGGTATCCTGAGCATCAGGAATTGCTTGACGAAATAAGAAAGATGGCTCTAAGACATAAAGAATGGACGGAACCTCCAGTGTTCACTGAAAGTGAAGGGGAAGAAAAGTTTCTGCATATGGAAATAACATTGGAAAGTCCAGAAACACTCCCACAAATGAGACAAGATACTTTGCAGCAAATGTGTCCTCTCATTAGGACAGAACCGGTGCCGCCCTTACCGACAGAAATGACAAAGAAATGTAACCTCAGGAACGGGATAGTGATGTGTCACCATGTAGGGAGTACTTGGGATATAACTGGGGATGCCCTAATAGTACTTACAGATGAAAGGTTAAGACTCCATAACAAAAGGTTTCGCGCAAGTTTGAAACTAATAGCGGGGAATGATTATGGGGTGGAAGTAGAAGACGAGCTAGAAGCTAGAGACTTAAGTCCGGGAGAAGGAACTCAGGTCATGACAACAAGTGGCGGAAGCTTGACGTATTATATGATCATACATATCTCTGTACTTAAGTGGACAGAGGAAGCAGATCAAACACAATATTTGGGAAAAATGACAAAATTACTCGAAACCGGTGTGGACAGAGCTATGGAGAAAGGAGCATTGAGGATCGTAATGGGTGTAAATGGGATAAGATCTGGGAAAATGTTATGGAAAGTGGCTGAGTCGGTAGCAGTAGGTGCTTTTAAACTGCAAATTTCAACTCCAGTAACCTCAATAGCAGGGGCTGAATTTATGGTGGTAATATCAAAAGAGCAGAGAGGAGAAAGGATTAATGGAGCGATGGAAGGCTTGTTGACTCAGATGATACAGATATCCCAAACCCAGCTGCAGATCCGACAATAACCAAGAGCTAAGTCAAGAAAAAACCCTCAACTAGCTCCCCCAACCGAGCCCCATCCTGTACCGTCACCCAGAAGAAGAGCGAGTGAAGAAGGGCAAAACCCAGTTACACATGGTGTTGTGGTGGAAGATGGAGATCAAGCTGGGCCGAGTGGACTGCCCCTGATAAGGCCCTCTCTACCCCAAGGAGAGCAGGACGAAGGAAGGAGTCCCAGTTGTGACCTTCAGTCCAACCACATCTACGCCAAACAGAACGAATGACTCTAACTGTGCACTGCCCTCCGCATCAGAGGAAGACCAAAGACGACGGTCATGAGACACCTGAAACTTGTAACGCTGAAACTTGGGACGGAAGGAAAACCTTTATACCAGAAGCAGGACAGAAGGAATATCCGTACCCCATAGCCTGGCTAGAGAAACTGGATGAAGTAACGTCATTCACAGTAAAATCAACCTACAGAAACACTGTAAATATTTTGCTAACTCCTACCTATCTTACATTAGTAAGACATACAGATTTAACAAAGAACTTTAGAGAAGGTTTTGTAACAGTAATGTATGACTTCTTGCTCAGGAAACTCAGGCAAACAGTTTACTTTAGAGCAAAGACAGAGTTGAAGGCGGATGAGGACCTGGATGGCGACGACAACGGGACTACCACTACAATGATTCCCACCGCGTCTATGTACCAGCCCTCTCAAAACCCGACTCAACTGGTAATGACTACATGCGGCCCTAGCCACATGATACCAGCAAATGAAGTGGAAAGAAGCATGCAAGAGTTCAATGCCTTAAAGGAACTGGTACGTCCTAAAAGCAAGAAAGATACTGTCAAGTCGTACTTGGTTGAAATTGGGCCTATGGTCAAAGACGCTCCAGGGGGCGAAGCTGCTAAAAAGCTGTGGCTGCAGTACATCACTACCAGCCGAATTGAACCAAATGAATCAGCGCAGGAGGTCTACGAAAGATGGGTGGATGACGAAGATGAGGATGAGGATGCCCACATAGACCGAGCAAGAGAACAACTGAAGGAAGGAGTCACACTATTAAATGTGGCACAAACTAAAACAAGCCATAACTCCAAATAGATACGTTAGAGCGCTAAGGAGGGTTGTGACGCTTGCAGGGAATGAAGATGTTCTTGTGGAACTAGCTCCTGGAAGTAACATAACAAAGATTGAAGCTTCTATCAAAGAATGGGATCGACTGCACAAACATTATGCTGACAAGAGAAGGGTGTCAACATGGAAGGTTATTCAAGCCAGTGAGTGGAAAGAAAAAGCTTATCCATCAAAACCGACAAGGAGAGACGACCAACAGTCAAACCAAAGAACGCTGCAGTCTTCTCAGAGAACACCCTACACAAGACCACAACAGCAGAAGACAACTAAAAACCAGAAACAAGTTCCCCAAACTAAGTTGCAGCCGATGGCAAGAAAAAACAGGACCCGGAGCATACGTATCAAAAGAGGAGTATGACAAAATGACACCAGAACAAAAGAAGGCTCTCCATGAGGCTCGCAGGGCTGCGACCTCAGGAGAGCCTGGCCAATAATGGAGAAAAAGGTACGGGTCACCCTGCAAGTGATCTTCCGAGTAGGTGATAACCTCTACAAAAATATAGAGGGAGTAGCCTACTTGGTGGACACAGGGGCTGAGGTGTCAATGATCCGTAGAACCTTAAAAAGAATTGGACATCTAATGGTGCCGGTAGCAGATGGATCAAAAAAAGAGATGGAATATGGCAAGGAATAGTGTGGGTTATTGGACCCTATGAATTCTTAACGTTAAGGGATGCATTGCAGGGACTTGGGAAAGCCTATGGACCAACGCCAGTCAGCTGAGGAGAGATGGGATGCATTACGGACGAAACAAGCATCAATTGGCACGACCAGAATAGCAAAACAAAGAGAGTGGTATATACCTGTGTGACAGCTGTTAAAGTCCAACAGGTCCAGGATAGCGATTTATCACCTGAAGGAAAGAAGAGACTAACAGAGATACTGAGGGGAGCCTTAGTGGCTCATTTTAAGAATGATTGTGGAGACCTGGGACCGAAACACTTGCACACCATCAGCGGAGGAGTGCATCCACCAGTAAGACAGTATCCACTCAACCCAGATGCTGTCGCTGAAATGGACATGATTGTAAAGGAATTATTGCCGTTGAAGATAATCAGAGAAGAACCAAATCCCATAACAAATAGCCCAATTCAACATGTCAAAAAGCCTGAAGCAAGAGGAGGAGGTTGGAGGCCAGTCATTAACTTCAAAGCTCTCAACGGCCGAACGGTGGCTAATCGAGCGAGCTTCATCAACCCCCAAGCATCCTTAAAAATGTTAGAAGTGAAAAAATACATGCAAGTCATGCATTGACCTGGCCAACGGAATTTTCTCATTAAGGATCGCCAAAACATCGCAAGGAAAGGCGGCATTCACACATAAAGAAAAAGCATACGTTTGGCAGAGGTTACCTCAAGGATATAAAAAAAAACCAAACGTATTTCAATCAGCAGTCTTGCAAATTTTGGAAGGATTACCAGTCACTGTCTACATTGATGATGTGTTTATAGAAAATGACACAGAAGAGGAACACTTGAATACTTTACAAGCCGTAATAGAGCAAGTCTCCACAGCAGGACTGAAACTGAATCTCAAAAAATGCCAACATGCTAGGTTCCAGTTGGATTACTTGGGTTTCCAAGTGTCAGAGGACTTGGGACTTTCAGAAGGATATCGGCAGAAAATCGAACAGATTTTACCCCTCGACTTCCAATAATGAGCTGCAGAGGATACTCGGGCTATGTAACTATGTTCGCGATCATGTTCCCCACTACTAGAAATATGCAAGACCCCTCTATGCCCGTCTACGCAAAGATCCAGATGATAGAAAATCCAAGAAATTGATCTGGTCAGCAAAAGACCAAGAGAACTTGGAAGGACTAAAGAAAGCAGTAGAAAATGCTGTAAGACTCGAACCGAGAAGTCTAGACACAAGACTAGTTGCTGAAATAGGCTGTGAAGTAGACAATGCTATGGTAAGCGTGAGTAACTAGGGAGCTGGCCTGGTGACCGTATGGACCTATACCCTGAGCAGTGTGGAGAAAAAGTTTCCCAAAGAAGAATGGGAACCAGCAGTCCTCGCAAGATATTGGGGAACGCTTAAAGACCTAGCCGAGGGACGAGGGATCAAGGTTATCACCCAGAGCCAAGTCCATCATTATCTGCGAAAGACCACCATCGAAAGCACTAAAGCAACTAATGTGAGATGGGGGAGGTGGGAAGATATCCTACTCGACCCCGACTTGGAAATAGGACCAGCGAAACCCTCTTCCAAGAAACAAGTAACACCAAGAGAAAAACTGGAAAAATCCTATGAATGGGTACTTTATACTGACGAATCTAAGAAGGGTGAAGACCTATCTGCTCATTGGGGCTTCATCCTTATTAAACAGAATGGAAAAGAGATGTCGGTGCAAAGGTAGAACTCCTCGCAGTGCCCAAGCTGGAGAAGCTACAGCAGTATTGGATGGACTGTTAGAAGTTATAAGACTACATGTGAGACATGTAAGGATTATAACAGACAGTCATTATTGTGCACAAGCCATTTGGGAAGAGAATGGCTATGAGGGAGCAAAAGGAAAACCAGTAGCCCACAGTGAACTGTGGAAAAAGGTAAGGCTAAACATACACATTGATGTTGTCCATCAGAAGGCCCATACCAAGGAGGGGGCCCACTGGGAAGGTAATGATGAAGTTGATAAATACGTCCAACAAAGAAGAATAATAGTTGTTTGATCAGACGTTTGGGACAATACCCCCGGAGGAAGAAAAGTGGTCCCAGATGAGCTTGTGAGCAAGGTTACCACGGCCGTACATGAAGCGCTAGGCCACGGAGGTGCCTTACCCACAAAGAAGGAATTGGAAAGACGGTCACCACCGGATTGATTGGACTCAGCCTTGAATGGTTGCATAACCCGACTGTTCCAAGGGTGTTGGGCCCAGCCAAGGTACTGGATGCATTTATATGCGGAGATTGCCGAATGAAATATCTGCCCAGATTGAAAATTTTTGCCCAAAGAAACCTAGACCCACAGAAAAACAAGGGACAGGAAGATTGTAACTGCCTGTGGGATGGACAAGGGCTATTGTATTGTGGAAATTGCTGGGGAAGACTCTCAAGTCGCATGGCGGTAAGAACAGCAGAGGCTGAAGGATGGCAAGTAACAAAAGCGGCCACCCTGATAAGCCTGTTGAAACCCATCTTATCCTACTCTTTTGGTACGGACTACAATGATAATGAGATGGGACTCCAGAAACTGCTTCACAACAACTGGCCAGCCTGGAGGGAGAAATCCTATCCTGACCGCCTAATCAAAGACTCTATACCAGCAGCAACCATGTTATCTTTAAAGCAAAGAGTGTTAGGAAGAGACCCCATCATGGAGCATGGTTATTATTCCCCTTTCTTTGAGCCAGGACAAGGGAAACCTTGGGCACATGTAATAAGCTACATAATGTCACGGGAAGATGTCCCAGTGTTGCCTCTACCCGAGGCTCCTCAAGAACGCGAGTTAGAAGAGGATAACATATATAGTTATCAAACAGCCCTAGATATGACTACCAAAGAAATGAAGTACTTAAGGAAAGTGGCTATAATAAATGTGCGTCCTACATATGGCTCTAGAGATACGGGAGCCAGAGACGAATTTTGGATCAAGCTCCAACTCATGATGGCTATAGTGCCCTATGAGGACTTGTACTCTCTAAGAGTGAAAATGATAATATGCCCCGAAGACTAAGTCAGAGCATGTTTTCAAACCCCCACAAGGGATGACAGAAGGCTTCACACACTAGCTAGTGTGGCTGCAATGGAACTACGTCATATGGAAAGTGAAGACTCTACCCTAACAAGGGAGGAAAGAGCGGGACCCTCAAGTGACCAGGACTGGTCTAAAGGGAAGATGAAGTTACCCAAAGATCCCTACACAAACACACGTAAAAAGAGTGGCTGCCCACTGACAAGGCTGTAATGGGCGAGGTCATATACTACCAAACAGGGAGAAACATCGGTCCTTGAGAGGGTGCCCAAAATGGAATGAAGAGTGGCCAGAGTTGCCAAGACAGGATGCTAGTGGTGGACAGGAGAGATGGAAGCTAGATGGAAGTATATGTCACAAAAGCAAGGGCACTAGACTTCGTTAACAATCGTGCAACACGCAGGAGAAACATAGTACGAGAAGCGCTCAAAGGTCCCTCCCCTGTGGAGGAGGAGCATGATTCGGAGGGCCCCAGAATAATTCAATTGGAGATAAGTAGCAGTGATGAGGACAGTGCGGGACTAGGACAAGAAACGATCAAGACACAACCCTCCCGCCTTTGGAATAGACCAGCTGACCCTCAACCTTCTACATCTACATAGAGTAACAATAGATTAGACAACAAAGATGAACAATTCAATACAGGAAATTAGAAATCGGTTGAGTAGAGTTGAAACTGCTGTAGTTCAATTGACTGATGCAGTAAGAAGATTGATAAACGCTGCTACACAATTGGAACGTGAACATAGAGCAGTAGCAAATATGGTAAATTGTCTTAGCCATGAGTAATTGAGACTAATGAACATAATTGATGAACAGAAAGAACTACCGAAGATGTTACAGCGGAGAGTCCTCCAATTAGGAGAACATGTGCAGAATTTGGACCAACAATGCACCAGGTTGATGAATCATGAACAAAGAGAAATCCCCTCGCAACAAAAATCAAATTAGAAATAAGGTTCGAAGAGCAGTAAAAGGTCCGGTCCACGACAATGGGGCAGAGCAATGTGAAACTATAACTACGTTAACCTGAATGCTTGATGTACAGTTGTGACCAGAAACGGATGGTGTCGGACGATGGCGAAGAGGAAAGCAGAACATGGAATCTATGATATTCCACTGCCCACTTACAAAAGATTGGATTTGGATGGAATGCATAAGCGACATAACCCTTCGACATTAAAAAATCATATCTATACTACACTACAATTGACCCCAGCGCCTGCACTTCAACCTCAGAAGGTAGGCCCACAAATTGGTTTATACAGTAATGTGGTGCAATATGGAAACTTGCCGGAACCTCGTTATCAAGAACCTGATATAGAAACACCTGCAAGTGAAATTCGTGGACAACTTGAGAATGAGGGGGGACATACACCAGTCTTCACTAATGAAGAGATTCCTTACACAAATATAGGATGGAATCGCTCGAAGCGAAATTGATATAAATGGATGACAGCGGCGACTTTCATAATTGGCGCTACCTTGACGATTGTTGTGTTAGGACTGATATGCCATGAAGACCTTGCTAAAAGGCTTGGTAATGACCCTATGGAATTGAGGAAAGTTCAGCATGGCAATACTAAAATATTCAACCAAACATGTTGGGTGGTTGACACCTATATAACAGCTGAAGAATGGAATTGGACAAAGATTGATGAGGAAGATGAGAAAACTTGCTATATAACCAACATTGCATGGTTGTTAAAGCAGAAATTGGTGCAAAAAACTGCCGCACAATGTAAACCTGGATTACATAAAGAACAAATTGGAAGCATTGAGAACAAACTACACAGGAGGAATTAAACTGTTAAAAGACTATACCACGTACCCATCAAAAACCAAACGAAAATACACCACGCACGTGGTCCGACAATTTCTCCCGGCGGCAATGAATAATGCTGTTTTTGTACAAGTATTTTGTTTGCAGCGGACAGAGACCCGAATTGTCAGGAAAAATTGGCTGAAGATCGGCAGCAGGAAGCCCATGTGGTACGCTAATTCCAGTTGTAGACCCTTGCCGGACAATAGCGGCGAATATTGGGTGAAAAAGCACCATGATGACATGGACAAAGATTTTATCTCCGTGGCAGCACCCTTGAATCACGCCTGTGAGGAGATGCGTCCTGGCTGGGAACCATGTTGGAGTTGTTTGACCTTCAATTGCACAGAGGTTATAGGAACAACGAAGAATTATCAATCAACCACATTCCCAGCTGATTTGGCGACTTCACCCCCCTCTAAAGCCATTGAAGTAATGACTATGCCTCCCATTATTCGTCCCGCTAACCCAAGGACACCAAAGTCAGGAATAAATAAACGGGAAATACGCTCCTTACCTGTCAGAGACAGAACTAAAGACTGTACAAGAAGCATAAACATCCACCCTTGCTATTGGAATATTGGAAAATCTTGCCAAGAACATTACCACGTATTGGTTCATAGAGGAACCCGTGATCCGCCGAGACCTGTACTCCACGGTCCACTGGAATACGGCCGACCATTTTTTTAGAATCAAAGTGGACTATGAACATTGGCTAAATGAATCCTTTCCCTGGATATGGGAAAAAGAACTAAAAGTCTACATCCCAGAAGAAGTTTCAAAAAACTTACATCAATTAAAGCCAGCAAGAATAAGAATGTGGACACAACGTCTCCCTAATCCTGATGATCTAAAGAACGCACCACAAAGAGACTAGATTGATTGACCATTGCGTAATATTAATGATATATTCTAGACTCCATTTACAAGACTGGCGTGTGGGCAACTCGCCGAGGTGCCCTTTGGAAGAAATCCAAGGTACAATTCTTGCTCGGTGGATATATAATTGTTCAAGTTTGATCACTAACGGAACCGTTAAAGGTACCCTTCAGCCCTGGAAGGAGTTCCATACAAGGGACGAGACTCGCACATGGTGGGGGTTCAACAAGGAGGAGATGAAAGAATTTATAATACCTTGTTTGAATATGACTAAAAGTTACTGGATTAAATATCAATACATGGCAACTGTATACTCTAAAGAACAAGACACGTGGCTGTCGGGACCACTTCATATTTACGCAAACCCTAGACCGTGGTCCATGATTTGTAAAAATACGAATTCATGTACAATTCAACTCGCGAGATGGCCATGTGGAGGTGTACCTAGCTGGAAAACGTATTGTTTGAGTAAGTACCCCGATAAAGATTACGCCAGCATTGAAGGGGCTGTATGGAATAGGAATGTAAATGGTAAATGGATACAAACCTCTCCCCCTGATAGATTAGATTGTATAAAGTGGGATAGGGATTATGGGATGAAGAAAACCCCTAGAGATAGCCAATACATTCCGCATCGACCCGACCCTCTAGTACAAATTATTGAAGGACACGCTTTTAGAAAAAGCTTATGTGAACGCTGTGAAATTATAGGTTTTGATTTGATTGGCCCAAACAGAATCTATAATAACGGATCTTGCTACTCCCCTTATGAACATTGGATGGCATGTGGCCATGGAATTAACCTCCATGAATGTGTGTGGTATGAGAGAATTGGAAAAGTGATTGTCCAGACGGCGAAAACGGCTGTTTCCGCCGTGGCAGAAGTGGCAGCTGAAGGACTTGCTGATATTGGATCCTGGCTGCTCGACCTTGTCAAAGAAGCAGGAGTATGGCTGCTCCTAGGACTTGGACTCATAATCGCTGCCATGATTGCCTTTGCAGCAATCAAGAGAGGTGTGCATAGACGATCAATGCCATGGAAATATAAAATGATGGTCTCACCCCCGAAAGCAGCAGGTGCCAGGAAGCAGTCCATGGAAAGGGTGCTGTCGAAAGAAAAGGAGGTGCCAGACCATAAGGAGGAGCCGGGAAGTGGGGCGGGGCCAGAACGCCTATAAGATACAGTACCCTGGCAGCAGATGCCTCAGACAGACTCCGGCTCTCACATCATACACTCCTTGGTGGGAAGGTCACCTTTTCGAACCATGGCTTGTGAAGGTAACTCTAACAGCACTTTTGGACGACCAGGCACCTTAAGAAACGTGAGTAATGAATTAGGATTTTAGATGATTTTTATCATATGGTTATGACATTGCTGCACCGGTCAGTGGTATTTGTCGCAGTTTACATGGCCTATCCTTTTGCTTGTGTCCGTGACAAAGGTCCTGGTCCTCCGGTTTGTGTTTTGTACTTATACCCTTGGTCTGGGACTCTTCATGGTTTACATGCATGGCCGTATTATGATAGTCTATAAATCACCCACAGGGATTGCGGAAATGTTTTTAGTTCTATGTTGGATGGTTTTGGACTTAACTTCTATGTTCGCCTTTGACATTTTTTACGGGGCGGTTGTATTGGAAGGCGTTCTTGCTATTGCCCTGGCCTTGTATATTACGAGTTTGGTCTACCGCCTCCAAAAGTGCCCCAGTAGTACTGGAAAAAGAATTTGGATGATACGAACAGCCAAGCTGTTCCTATGGGGGGTTGTTTGGGGAGTCATCTCCATACTTCTCTGGACTGGCATAGTTGACAAAATAGTTTTGATTGCCTGGTTCTTCACGTATTCAGCCTTTTTTACCCTCCTACCACGGAATGCTGACACTACTGACATGGGGTGGATGACGACATCCTCAAACGAGCATTTTAAAGGGTACCCCTTTCGCCCGACAATTTGAATTCCGGATATAACTCCGCCGTCACCGCTGCCGTTGATCGAGAATTGAAAAGAATGGCTCAAGTAGAGAGTCGAGTCTAAGATTGATTATATAAATATATTGCATTGACTTTGTGTATGTTACAGGACATGTTCCAGCCGCAGTGCATCCTCTGTGGGTCAATCTTCGTCCGATCCGCTTTGGTCGCAGGTCGAACCTTCATGGGGCACTGCTGTGTCCCGTCATCGCGTAGCTGGGTGAATGAGTCATGGCTATTTCCTGGGGGGCTTTATGTAAAAAATTCAGTTTTTGGGCCAAGTACACCCATTGCTTCGCATGACCTAATACAATTTCATTTAATTGGTCAGAGAATTATTTAATTACTAGAAAATTTATTTTGTCGATTTTGTGCGATTTCTATCTTTCCCAAAATCATATCAAATAGTCCACCTTTCAAAGGTACTTTCATGACAAAATTACAATTTTCTCAATATACCTGTATTATAATTGAAACTCCACCACTTTTATTGTTAAAATTATCTTAGCAACTATGTCAACACCATTTCCTCACGCTTTCATATTTTCAAAAATGACGAACATTCATGTGACGTGAAATCAAGGTAAAACACTGCTTTTATTCAGACGGTTATGGACAATGTCTAACCCTTAACGAGGGCATTCTACATCCTCTAGATAACTATCATTTGGGATGTCAATCAAATTTTAAATGTTAATAATGACTCCCACCCACATATTACACTCCAATTGGGAGGCAATAATTCATAGTCAATTTTCAGGTTCATCAACACCTATCTTGTCGTTTATCCATTTACAATCCAATTATTCATTTACTTGTTGGATGAATTTGGTGGGTCAAAGATTTTTTTTTTTCTTTTCTCACAGCAATATTGAAAATCAGTACCTCGGGATGCAATGGGATCATGGGTTGATCAGTCCCACGAACCATTGCCTCCCCAGTGCTGTATAGGGCTCGTCGGTCCCCAAATCAGGTTCTTTCCTGGGGGCCCGTCCCTTAAACATTCTCTCAAATCTCATACACATTCACACCTTTATTCACTTGGTTAGTATTTCATTCACTCCCCAAAAAGGTGCTTTCCAATTCCACTCAGAAACTTCCCTCCTGGCGCATCCGCCATTTGTACACTAGGAATTGTGCTAGCATTTCCTCAATTCAGCCAGCGTGTGCCAAATTTTAATCACTGTTAATTTGGCCATGCACTCCCTGTGATGTAGCTCCTCTTGTTCCTTCTGGACGTGGTTGAGGATCCTGGACCTGTGATATCAAACAGCTTGTAGATAACAATGTTCACAGTCTGGTATATTATGAAACAATGTCTTGTCCCTTAAAACTTGTCAGAGGTGAGGGTAGTATTAACTTCACAAAATGTCAATTATCCAGCCTAGTTACATTTAATACAAATTCCTTGGTAAATAAAGGTAAAAGAACGATCTAATCAATTTTCCTCAGGAATTGCATTTCCTGTCTTAAGGATATATTTTTTTTCTTTAAACATGGTGTAAGAATAATAATGCATTTTATTATTCATGTTGATTTTTCATTATTAAGCCTGTTAGTTTTGTAGGTTTAGCTTTATACTATACACGAATAATAATGCATTTTATTATTCAGGTGTTTGATTTTTATCATTAGGCCAACTTGCTTGGTGTGCTTTGCTTTCACATATGTATGTTAATTGCTCTCGCACGCACGCACGCACGCACACACCCACACGCACACACACACCCACACACACACACACACACACACACACACACACACACCCACCCCCACACACACACACCCCCACACACACACACACACAAAACAAGTTCATAGTGTTCCAGCTGCTTTCGCTCCCCTTTCCCTTCGAGCAGGAAAACCTTTGTTATCAGGGACACCGAAGAAAAATAAAAAGAGGGGGCGCAGGAGCCGGGCAGAGGGTTTTAGGAACTGTAATCGTACACTTCCCTGCACTCTCCTTGCAAGTAAAAAGACAATATTGTTGTAGAGTGTCTTCTCTCCTCATTGTGTGCATTGTTTATGAATGTCTCACTTGGTGTGAACCTGACACATGGAAAAAATAATCGATTAATTGAAAACAATCCAAAAACAAACAGTTTTATCTCCCAAAACAGATACTCATCATCCTAAAACATTCACATTTTAAAGCCCAAAAACAAAAACACAGCTCTTCTTAAAATGTATTCTAAACACTGCCCAGTTTTTTACACCTTTCCTCAGGTTTGGAACCGCGGAGTGGCGAGGGGTGGCCATGCCGTCACCCTGCGGAAAATGTTATCTCTGTAATTTTTCTGCCATTTTCACATGGATGCAAGAACTATTTTCGACCTCTTGATCCCATATAACACGTTTTCTAGTATAAGTGAATATGTGCTCTGTGCTGTAAAACAACCACATACCAAATGCATATATTTTATGTATTTCTACTGGTCAATTCCATAAATGATTCGATTCCCCCCAACAAAAAATATATTTTTTCTTTTTTTTATATACAGTACATACCTTCAACAATATTGACTTTCTGTGCTCCTAAACAAAGTCATACCAGATATTTGAAGAATAACAAAATAACTCACACATCGTGAACAAAAACAAAAACAAGGCATGTTTGTTCACCCAACAAAATGAAAACATTACTTCGAAAATGAGAACATTTACCTCTATAAATTCAACTTTATCTCCCGCCAAAATGTTCCTTGTTTCTGTCTATCAATTAATATGAGCCATGAGCTCTCAGGGGACATTCATTCATTGTCCTCGTCTGAGAAAGTCTGGCACCACAGCAAGATAAGCATGAGACAAAACAAAACCTTAACCGTAACGTAACGCAATGCATCGGTATCGTAACATAACATAAACTGTACATGTACGTAACATAACATCGAGCCCTTGATTGTATAAAGATTTCTGTCAATCAATAGGTACTAGATGCCCTGACATTGAGCAAAAGAGAAGGGAGATAAGTATGAAATATATACATATACATAATAACAGTTACTGCTAAAAACAAATAGAAATAAGGATCAAAATAAAAACAAGAAGCAAAAATTTGCCAAAGCACACTTAAAAAGTCTTCCATGCTCAAAAGAGAGTGGGAAGAAGTCTGAGACTCATTAAATTCCACCCCTTCTCCATTTTTTCTTAATTTATATCTCTATTCTTCATGTGTGGTAAAAATGACTAAAGATATTAACAAAAATGAACCCCTACATACAACAAATAATTCAAATATATATAAATACATCAGATGTATACCATTATTATAAGTCCACTTAGACAAGGTCCGGAATCCATCAGCCAAAAATAACAAAACACCCGAACCAAACTCATAGTAAACATAATTATTGAAGTATAAATCAGCAACACCTAGTGACTCTCTCCCACTCACGTTACCTCTGTATTCCCTGAATATATAACATTTATATTTCATTTTAATTCGATTTATGTGTGCAAAAATTAAGGTAATGTTGATATGTTGCTCATAAAAGAAGTAATTCATTGTGTAATTGAACCCTTTAGCTGTATTTGCAACCAATCCTTAACAGATATTTTTCCTGATAAAATGAAAATAGCAAAGGTGATTTCAATTTATGAAAATGGTTAAAAGCCCATTGAGTCAATTTATAGACCCGTTTCTTTTTTACCTCAATTTTGTAAACTACTTGAAAAATGTTATAAAAAGACGATGTTTTTGTTTCAAAATATAATTCAGTAAATGACCACCAGTCTGGCTTCAGAAATAAGAAAATAGAGCTATATCAATTAATAAAACCCTATGCTGTGGGTGTATTTATTGATTTACGTAACATTTTATACTATTCGTCACTAATTACTTCCGCAGGATTGCCAACAATATGGCATGATCAGTGTTCCACTTAAATATGGTCAAGCGGTTATTTAATTAATAGGTTTCAATATGTTGTAGCAACCCTTGCATCCCCAAAGAGAGTCTCGACTGATGCCTAAGGTGTCTTTTTATTTTCGTCGCAGCAGAATCATCGTCATCAGGTTCACCATAGCACCGTGAAAACTGTGTGCCAGGATAAAACAAAACAAGCAAGTCACCATCCAGTCCTCACAGGACAATCAAAATTTGTGCATCAATATTAAAACATCAAACAAACACTCATTTAGTCAAAATCTTCCATATACACTCTCATACAAAATCACAAGTACAAATACAATATTTCAAACCAATCAAAGTAAATTAACAAGCATACCTCACTGCGCTCACCAAGGATGCTTAATGTTAAATGATATTCCCTTCTGTTGTTCAACACAGGCGTCAAGGTCCCTTTTTGCGTGCAAAAGAAGCATAGGTCAAGCTAGTGCCTGGAGATCAAACTTTGTGGCTCAGGCTCACACAAAGCAGCTTGTGTTACTCACAATTACTCACACCTTTTGTGGCTACCTTTAATAGGTCTCCCCCTTGGGGAGCTACGGTGTCACTCAAAGGACAAAATTCAATCGCCAAAGCACACAAAGCCCATACACATTTCAAAACTTCACACATCAACCATTCAAAGCACATATAAAACAGTAAAAACACTCTTCATTAGATTTTCATATTTATAGAAAAAGGCAAAGTAAACAAAGACACATTTAAGTAATAAAACCGGCTTTAGTCAAGAGAAAACATGTAAGGAAAAATAATTTAAAAAAACAATAATAACACTGAATCACACCTGTGAAAATTGACATGTGGTATTCTATAGGGTTTGGCATCGGGACCTAAATTGTTTATTATTTACTTGAATGATATTTGCACTCAAATTTATTAAAATTTGTAATATTTACTGATGATACAAACTTATTTTGCTCAAGGGATAACATGAGGCAACTAATACAAACTAGAAAAGGAATTCATTGTGTTTTAAAAAGCGGTTTGATTGCAATAAGTTATCATAAAATTATTATAAAACAAAATGTATGGTATATGGTGATACGCAGTCTACCTCTGACATATTGTGATGAAGTGTGGGGAAATGTCTATAAAACACAGGTGTCAAACTCAAGGCCCGGGGTCCAGATCCGGCCCACAACATCATTTAAAACGTTTGTTTGTTTGAAATATGAAAAGTGAGGGCCAATATAAAATGCAGATGTGTTTCAGTTTTAGGTGAATTTATGGAATGGACATGATGATGTGTTGAAGCTGTTGTAGTTCTTCATTGGGGTTTCAGGAAAAATATAAAATGTAAAATAATTCATGCTTATAGTGCTATAGGTAAAATGTAGAACAGCTAGAGATAATATGAGTGTATATTCATTTTCCTTTTACGAAAAAAAATTCTAGGTGTTTTACGGAACAGTTTATTTCTTTTTTGTAATGTGCACTGTAAGAAACAAGAAGTTCAGTTTACTTAAAAAATATATATGTGAGAACTTGTTGTCTTACAAATAATGAGTAAACTTAACTTGAACTCTATGTTTAAGCAAGATGTTAATATTGGAGGTGCAGTACTACCACCTCTTAATTATTTTGAATCTCTAATTATAGTGCTAAATGGGTATAAGGGCTGTCACTTGTATAGCGTTTATCTACCTTTGGTACTCAGTAGTGCTTCACACAGTGTACCTCACTTATCTACTCATGACGCAGCATCAGGAGCCACTGGGGGTTCAGTATCTTGCTCAAGGGTATATCACTATGGTCACAATGGCTGGGGATTGAACCAACAACCTCTGGGTTGGGAGACGATCACTCCGCCGCAGTCCTTATCTATTCGTTTTGAGTCTGCAATACTAACTTTGAATTAATGACAGTTTGATGCTAAACTCTCTTTGTAGTTTGAGTGTGCAATACTTGAAATGTATTCCTTTTAGTGATAAATATGTTTTTTTGAAGTTGCACCTAATGTATCGTAGGTCTTATTTGATTGCCATGGAGTAAAAATCTATAAGAAACATGCAAGACTTCAAAACATCTGCTCCTGCGAACACACAGATTAACAGTCGAGATGTTTTGTCCACATAATCAAAAATAAAATAGAGTAAAGGTAGGTGAAACCATACAATCAAGCTAGCTAATCAACATCTTAACATTCTCCCGCTGCACACGAGCCTGTGTGCATGTTCGAATAATGAAGGAAATTGGTGGCAGAGGTTGGTGGAGGAAATCTCTAAAGAAACAATGAAAAATGTTTAAATGGCCGAAAAGGTTAGAAAAAAGCTGAGAAGGCCAGAGTTTCCATGTACTAAAACTAGTATTTTATGATTTTATTTTCAATAAACTGCACTGGTTTATATAAAATGTATACAATTTCATTTTATTTTCATATATATTTTCTTAAACTGTTATAGCAACTAGGATATATTGGTTATTGTATGCGATCAATGTTTTGTAGTATCAGGAAAACAAGAACTGTTATGTTAGAATAGAATAAAGAGCATTTTGCTACAAAAAAAATTCAGAAGTTCTAAATACTTAATTTGTTTAAAACATGTAAACTCAAGACAACTGGGTAAATTAATATCTTTATCAGAAAATATTAATGACGTTTAAAAACAGTGTTTAGAACAAGTTACCAACAAGTGTGTAAGTTCAACACGATACTTCTGAGTACCGGTAATATAAATGTTTGTTTACAGTGCGCTGCGGAAGGCCTCTGTGCACTGATGAGTTCTGTGTTGTGTTGTTGTGGGTGCGTGGCGGTGCGGAGAGAAACGGGTTGCGCCCTACAACCAACCCCCCCTTTTTTTTTTGTAAATCAAAGTTGCACAGCCGTTCCAATTATGCAGTGAAATATAGAAGATACAACATACTGTATAACACTTGGTTTCCCAAGCACTCAAATCACAGCAAATTCGGCAACCAATGTTTTCAATCTCATTGAAACAAACTAAATAAGCAGGTCAACAGGCATTAAAAACAATATTAACCGAACATAAACCAAAGATAGCATATTGAACTATTTATAAAGAATGGAGGACAATGGCAGACACACTTTCCTTTTCAAAATCAAAGATAGACATTACATCTACAACTGAAAAACAAACTACTTGCCAATGTTGAATAAATCTCCCTCACGCTTGTACTTAAACTTGGTCCTCGGCACCTCGAGCAGCACCCGCTACGCAGACCTGAGGCTGCGGGAAGGTGCGTAGGAGTGGAGGAGCTCAAAAGAGGTACGCCGGGGCGAGGCCATTCAATGATTTACAGAAAAAAAGGAGAATCTTAAATTAAATCCCATTATGCTTCACATAAAAGGTTTTGAATCCTTCAATAATCCACTATTTCCCTCGTAATCTTATGTTCACCAAAGTCTCAAATTATAGTGTCCAAACTTGTTCGTACACACACATCAGAAGAGAGAGAGCGAGGGATAAGTAAGAGAAATAAAATAAAACTAGAAATGATCTTTCTAATTTAAGTGTGTTAGGGTTAGGGATGTTTAAACAAATCTATCTATGGATATAATGAATACCTAAAATTTACCAGGTCTTATCAGGAGATATGAGTGATAGGTGCTTATGTTAACTGGAATATAAATCCTTCACAGATCACACATCAATCTCACAGAGAATCTGCAGAATGATGTCACTCTGATCCATTGAAGGCTCATTGATTGCTTATGGGGAACGTAAACTCCTTTATTCATGCCAATGAAATCCTAAAAAAAATTGCTTCATGCAACACAATATGAAAAGTCAAGTTAATGCCATACAACATAGTGAGCAGCAAGAAAAGGAGGAAAAAAGTTGTAGACCAAACAAACGGCCCTTCTTATCAGCTGAAGGGAGCAGAGAGACTTAGAGAGTTTGAGTATTGGGAAGGAAAGAAAAAAAGGACAAGCTTGACTTAAAAGCCACACACTAGTTGCGTGACCTTGCATGTACAGCATAACCAGTCACAAACACTCCTCTCACTAAGACTCCCTTTCAAAAGCTTTCCCCTATTCACTCACTCACTGCCATTGACACATTTATTTGTCTTTTCGCAGTCCAGCCAATCAACCCCAGGAACTTATTGATATATATTTTTTCAAATATTTTTTCTAAAGGTTAGGGTAAAAGAGGGTCTGAAAATGTCTGGCAGTGAATGAGTTAAAAGTGCAGCCATTCTTGCTTACACCACCATCTGCTTTAAACTCTGCTAGATTTTAACGTAATTTGTTTTTTCCCCGTTACCGTAACGCTTTGGGATGTCCATCATCAAATACTCATACATGGCGATTACAACATAAACAATGCGTACAGAATCAAATAAATACCATCAAATGCATGAAAGCATGCGCAATCCGCTCGTTGAAAAGCAACTGAAAATAAAGACTTCAACGCATGGCAGTTTACAAACAAGCTTACAATTATTGACAAAAGCATATCATTTTCAAACACTTGATTAAATGTTCCGGCAGGAGACCCCGAGGACGACCCAGAACACGCTGGAGAGACTATGTCTCCCGGCTTGCCTGGGAACGCCTTGGGATCCCTCCGGAAGAGCTGCAAGATGTTGCTGGGGAGAGGGAAGTCTGGGCTTCCCTGCTGAAGCTGCTGCCTCCGCGACCCGACTTCGGATAAGCGGGAGATAATGGATGGATGGATGGATGATTAAATGTTGTTTATAACTGGCGACTCGGACAATCTCCGATTGCCCTATCTCGTGAAACTCTGTATATACGTCACAAGCCGTAATTATTGGAGTCGCTCGCACACGCTGCTAATCAATTGTGCGTCTCTCCGAGGTCCTTCAGCGGCACTCGGGTGCCCTCTTGGCACAAGGCTCCCAGGCCTTTCTGGTGGCTACTGCTGGCCAAACAGTCACACCTTCACTAAACTACGTTAAACTGTACAGCAATCACACCAACAAGTGATAACAGCACAACGACACATTTAGAGCACTTTACACAACACTGCTTAAGTAAATAACATCAATAACAACACACAAGCAACAAAAATATCAACCACTGCACAGCAATATATTCCTGAATTTCAGAGCATTTATCTAATACTATTATCGGACATGCTTCTTCAACTCTACAATATGATAGAAACAGCATCGGGAGATTTTGTGTAAACAGGCACTCCCTTAGCTTTTATTGTAGCTGGCGCTAGTCTCAAGAATATTGTAGAGTTAAGAGCAAGTCATGGAATCTCGAATGGACCTCCTCCTTGGAAGATCCCGTCGGGGTCACCAAATTTTTAACTTTTTTGAAGTCAGTGAAGCGTTTGATCTCACGGACTAGCATATGTCGGCAACAGCCTAGCATGGGGCTAGTTAATTAAAATGACTATAGAAGACAGCGACGACCACAATAGCCTCTTGGAAAAGGCAAATAAAACAATCTCTGACCTGAGAAGGGATATTCGTCGGCTGTCAGAGGAACTCCAGGAAAAGGAATCAGTCATTTCTTGTTTCGCGACCCGTTTTCCCGAACTCTCCGCCGTGGTTATGAGGAGGCATGCTCATGAGATCCTGACAGCGACAACGACGGCTGAGGCAGCTGGCCTTTCGGACACGGTGAAGTGGGACCTGGTTGCCTGCCCGGGGCCATCCTGCTCGACACCGCTGCAGAGTGATACCTGGGTCGAGGTGGTGTCCCGCCGCCGGAGGGGCGGGGGGCCACCCCACCGCCCGCAACTTGTCCTGGGGAATTGCCTTGCCGTCCTGGTGAGCGACTCCCCTGCTCCAATTGCTGCGCTCCGGCAGGAGACATCTGTTGCTGTTTTCGACGCTGGGGCTGTGGTCGTAAGGGCTACCTCGGATTCCCCGCCGCCCATGGTTACGATCTCGACCGCGAACCCCGGAGTGGGCATGTCCGCCTCCGGCCCGGCCCGGCCACCCACTCGCGCGTCAGGCTACTCAAAGATGCAGTGTCGCGGTACACGAGTGGCCGACACCAACGGCGAGACTCACCACTGCCATCCTCGGCCGCCGCTCGGCCTCAACGGCGCTATCCTGGACGACGGGGTCGGGAATCTCCCTCCGGCTGTGAGTCCCCTGGTGTTCCCTCTTCATCCGCCAACCACCCTTATAGTCGGGGACAGCGTTATTAGACACACTCACTATCTCGGCACAATCACCCACTGTTTTCCCGCAGCAAATGTTATGGACATAGTGAACATTCTGCCCGGTTTACTCGACTCTCTTCCACCATCCATAACCCGGCTCATTGTTCACGTGGGGACGAATGAGACAGCACGCCGACCACGCCGACAGTCGGAGCAGACGAAGAGAGATTTTCATACCCTCTTTGCCTTGCTAAAAACCTACCGCCGTTGTCTTGTGGGGTCGAGCACTTCAGCCGCCTTTTAAGCCTGAATACGTGGCTCCTACGCACTTGTGGCCACCTTGACTTTGCTTTTATTGACAATTTTAAACTATTCTGGAATCGTCTGTCTTTTTACCAGGCGGACGGTGTCCATCCAAACTATATTGGAAGCAGGATTTTAGCTGCTAACCTCCACAATGCCATTATCAATTCCACTCCCAGATGACTCCTGTTTAACAATCACTCAGCGGGTGTTCCCAACTCTTCTTCTGCTCGTAAACATTGCAATGACAATTACATTCCACCCACCTACAGGCCAACACCAGCTGCTCACAGTACCACCACCCTCACTAGCTCTCCCTGCAGGCCCCCCATTATCATTACCACCACCGGACAACTTCTCCATTAAAACCATCACTGGCAGACGCTTCCCCCGCACACAGAAACAACGTGATTTTAACAGTGGCAATTTGGTATATGCTAACACTTCTCATCCGTGCCACCATGAGCACACGTCCAGCACAAAAATTAACCTGGCTGTGCTGAACGTGCGCTCCCTTTTAAACAAAACTTTTATTATAAACGACCTGATCTTAGACAATAATTTACATGGTATTCTTTTATCTGAGACATGGCTTGGTACAGATGCTCCAGTTGCTCTCACAGAGGCTTGCCCCCTGAATTTTAACTTTTTATTTTCTACCAGGGATGGGAAAAGAGGGGGTGGGACTGCATACATTTTTTATTAATACTCTTATCTCAAAGGAGGTCATTTTTAACAGCTATTTATCATTCAAATATCACGCTTTTTTTTTTTTAGCAATCACCCTATTCTCTGCATTACTGTTTATAGACCTCCCCATCATTCCATTACAAAATGTTCAGATTTCTTATCCTTTTTATATTCCAGTTATAACAAGATTTTAATAACCGGCAATTTTAATTTACACGTGGATTACATCTCGGACCCACTATTCAGAGAATTTTTAAACCTTTTAAACTGCTTGGATTTTAAACAGCACGTCTCGCAGCCAACTCACAAAAGGGGACACACCCTAGATTGGGTTATAACCTATGGCTTGTCTGCCGGTGTGTCCTCTATTGTTGACTTGGCTGTGTCAGACCACTACAGTGTGTATTTTAACATCGCCAGTTTTAACCATCTGGCAGCCTCGGTGAAAACAGTGAAGAAACGCTACCTATCTTCTGAGGTGGCTACAAATTTTATCGAGGTTTTAAAAAGCACTCCTGCTGACATTTTACCTGCACCCTGTGATTTTATTATTGATAATTTTAACCTAAATCTAAAATCATCATTAGATTCAGTGGCTCCACTTTTAATTAAAACAAGAAAAACAAAGACTGTTCCCGCGCGGAGAAACAATGCAATCAAGATATCGAAAAGAAAATGCAGGAGTGCAGAGAGGAGGTGGAGAAAAAGTAATCTTACAGTACATTACGAAATATTATGTGAACAACTAAAATCCTACAATAAAACAGTCAAACGGGCAAGAACTTCCTATTTCTCAAACCTCATTACAGTTAATAAAAACAACCCCAGAGTTCTCTTCTCCACCTTTGAACTTTTAACTAGCTCTGATTTTAACAAGTCCTCACAGAGACCAACAGACACTCTCTGTGAGGACTTCGCAGACCATTTCAGAAGTAAAATCGATGACATAAGATCCAGTCTTTTAGCCCGTCAAAACGCACGTTTTAATAAACCTGGACAATCATATTAACATGAGGAAACACTGGAAAGTTTTGCCCTGGTTGATGCAAGGACACTTGGTCGAGTTTTCTCCCAGGTAAACCCAACAACCTGCCTTTTGGATCCAATTCCTACATTTCTTTTTAAGACATTTTATGGATTTTTTGAGGAACAAATTTTAAATATAGTCAATTGCTCTCTTCAGACGGGCTTCTTCCCCGCTGCCTTTAAAACGGCGGTGGTGAAGCCCCTTCTGAAGAAGAGCAATTCTGACCCGAGCGTTTTTAATAATTACAGACCTGTTTCCAACTTACCGTTTTTAAGTAAGATTTTAGAAAAACTGAGATGAGACTTTCAGTGTTTGTTCCACCAAAGACAGATTTGTATTCATCTTCATTTAAAATCATTCTCACTCTTTACCTTTCAGCCTCTGGTTTAAAGGTGTCGTAACGCCCGCTTCCATCCGTTTACTTACTATATCACATATTTCTGTTGTCTGTGTATTACAAGCATCCATTTTCCGCACAACTTCTGGGGTGTTAGTTGAATTGCGTTGTAGTCATAATTTTGATGTACATGGTCGTATCCACTTTGAATACACTGATTTATCAAGATCCTTCTTCGAACAGAATTGTTTTAGACTTATCCTGCATTCTTTTGCTATCCCCTCCCAGGAGTTATAAGATTTTAAGAATGCCTTTACATGCCTTTTGGCTTGTTCTTCACGCATCTGTTGGCCTCTTTCAGTGAGTTGCTTTTCACGAACACCAGAGACTACTTTTTGTGCGGCAACTGATTTTTCTTCTTTTGCTGAAGTTTCTTCAAAGATGTCCTCTCACCAGTGGATTTTCCCTCTGACACTGACATATTTAGCTTCTGATTTATGTGACTGCAACTATCTTTAAGTCATAGAGTTATGTCTTAATGAGTGTTGTTGTACCTCACATTAAACAAAACAGAAAAAGAGACATGGGCCCGTCACAAAACATTAGGCAATTTAAACTGCATTCATCAACATGAGCCCTTAGCTTGCTTGCTTTAACTTCAAAATATACAAAAAAAGGCTTCTCTTAACCATGTAATTTCAAACACAAAAAAACTGTATTAGAAATAAAGCCATTAAACATTCACTTGACCTTAAGCATTTCAAGCATTTCAGAAAACCAGGTCTTCTCAAGCATTTCACTCAAACTTCATTTGCAACCAAAGTCACTGTACCCGTTGCTTGGACCAGGTGAAGGACTGCGCCGAGAAAGTTCAGTTCAGAGATTATCGCTTCATGAGAGTTCTCTCACTGCATCCGAAGTCTCTGTTTAAGATGGTGACTCACACAGGCTTTGTCTTCCAAAACGAAACCAGCAGGAACGACCCAGCAGATGACCCAGATGTAGCGTTGAGTTTTCACTGTAAGCAACCCTTGGATCACCAAAGAGAGAGTCTCGACTGATGCATAGGTGTCCTTTATTTTAGTTTCTGTAGCATCATCATTGGGTTCACCCTGGCACCGTGAAAACTGCATGCCAGGACATACAAAACAAAAAAAACAAATCACCACACAATTCTCACAATACAATCCAAATAATTTGTGCATCAATATTAAAACATCAACAAACATACCTCACTGCGCTCACCAAGATTGCTTAATGTAAAATTATCTCTTCTGCAGTCCAACACAGGTGTCAAAGTCCCCTTCTGAGTGAAAATGAAGCATCAAGCTAGAGCCTGGAAATAAAACCTTGTGGCGCAGGCCCAAACAAATCAGCTGCCTAACTTCCCCCACCTGTGTGGCTGCCTTTACAGCTCAGGCTCTTGTGGCGCTACGGTGTCATTCAAGGGACAAAATTCAATTCCCAAAGTACATACCCAAGACCCATACACATATCCCAACTTTACACATCAACCATCCAAAGCAAAAATAGAAACAAAAACACTCTTCATTAAATCTTTATATTCATAAAAAAGGACAATGTAAACAAAACAAGTAATAAAACTTTTTCGGTCAAGGACTAGTGTGGTCCTATACAAAAAATATTCTACTACAACAACTATTGTTGTTTTTTTTGGGCTGAAAAGCCTCTGCCATTTGTCATATTCGATCTACACAAACCACGAAAAGTAAATTCACATTAATATATATTCAGCGTTTCTCATCCACTCGAGTCTCGCTCATAGATGATACTCACCCGAAGAATATGTGTATCTTGAGCTTTGGAGCCTAGAGGAACTTTCATTGCACAGTAAGAACAGATGTCCTTGTATTCTTAAAAAAAATGTCAAAAAAACATTAATGTACACCTACATGTGAAGACATGCATGTTGTCCAAGAGCATTGATCCAAGACAACAAAAATTTGAAATTGTCTGCATTACCTCCATGACAAAGACCCCACAACTAGTCCCACCTCTGTGGAATTGTTGCAGGTTTCCATGTCAAACTCAACCAATCCCTTCGCCCAAGTAAACTGAACCTTGTCTTGAAGTATTTCCGATCTAAAAACATTGGCAGGATCAACCACAAAAATTTGTGTAGTCGGTGCATTAAGGTACTGTCCAGGGATGAAAAAAAGAAACACATTCAAAATACATGTACGGTGAAAGGAAGACTGGACCATTAAAATAAAAAAACACAACATACTTTTGTGTTTATGCATTTTTTTACTTACCACTAACCTCCAGTGGTTGTTATGGACATTCACACAACCAATCACTCCATCGTACTGATCAAAATCCACCTATGACACGATTGTAATGAGAGTAAGATAACTTTTCTAGTAAATGTGAAATTTATGTAGTACAGCACACCAGGGATCAGGTAAAAATAATATTAGCCATAACTGCTTAGACACTTTCATAGTAAAAATGCAAAGATGAGCTTATTTAGTCAATTCATGATAAAAAGTACTTACATTCTTTA
This sequence comes from Filicampus tigris, assembly GCF_054856515.1. Taxonomy (NCBI): domain Eukaryota; kingdom Metazoa; phylum Chordata; class Actinopteri; order Syngnathiformes; family Syngnathidae; genus Filicampus; species Filicampus tigris. The sequence continues at coordinate 14,888,384 of NC_141234.1, forward strand.
AGGTTTGCCTTGTCAATTGAGTGTTTCCTCCAAACAAAATAACACCGATCACAAAGTGGTACAGCCGGCATAAATTCCCTATTCTTTTTAGTGTGGTTTCGATGTAAAATTCAATTTTCTGCAAAATTGAAAGGGTAAGTTACTTATCAAATTTATCTTTAAAATTTCCCATTAGAAAAACTGATTGTGTCCATAAACCCAGTTTTGGGGTATGCCATGTTAGATGATTACATTAAAGTGAAGCCAGGTACCCAGGTCAAGGGTGGAGGGTCGCGGCCGAACCGGCAAGAAAGGGTCAATTGCCCAGCTCTGTATACAAGGTTCTTGTTTGTTCTGCGGAGGTTTACATGATTGTGTTTACATACGTCATTCGACTTTTAGCATTGTACAGTATTAGTACGCGTGAAGTGAGCGCGCGGTGAATTGGCCATTTTTCTTCCGAACAGAGCATGTTCGAGAAGCCGAGTGAGTCGAAGGAGAAGTGACGGTCGGCGAGGTTCCTTTTGGAATGTGGGAGGAAACCGGAGTACCTGGAGAAAACCCACGCAGGCACGGGGAGAACATGCAAACTCCACACAGGGAGGCCGGAGCCGGGATCGAACCCACGACCTCTGAACTGTGAGGCGGACGTGCTAACCAGTCGAGACCGTGCTGCCCTATAGAATTTAAACTAGGGAAAATAAATACAAATAAAAAATAAATTGTAGGGGTCTCTGTTTTTAAACATCTGATTTCAACTCTCTACACGTGCTTCGAACGGCGAGTGCCCGTTCTCAGCCCGGCGGCCTACTGAGATACGATCGCTAATATCTCGTATGAAAAAAATTAGGGGAGGCTGATTTGTTCTTTTCGAGTGGAGGCTGGCTGCATGATTTCACTGGCGGGGCAAACCTGAGCCAACAGACAGCGAAATGAACCAATCAGTGAAGAGTGCATGTGAGGTTGCCACAAAAATACTTCATCCCATTCTCTAAGCATGCACAGCATTTTCGTGAATTTGTCTCAAATTTACTTGAGACACTCAAATCAGACGACTCTCGCTACTTTTGTAGACTTAAATATCTTATGCTGAATCCTCGTCTTTGCTTTAAATCATCTTGATGCACGTTGGAGCTTCTTGGCCTGGCCTAGTTTAGCTTAGCTTCTCTTAGCTTGCTAGCCGCTATCAGAGAGACGCGTTTGAGACACAACACAACACATCACTCAGCAGAGATCAAACTGTGTGCGTTGAGTGTTGTGATTGTTGTGTGAAAATGTGCTAGAAGGACAGCAGTGTACGATGAGAAACTTTGTGGAGCAAAAGAGGACAACGACACTGTTTTCAAGAAGTATACAAATGCCTCACGCAGATGTTGTTCACTTCACATCATTCTCGCGTTTGTTTTTAATGGCGAGACCTTCACCCGAGCACTGTATGACGATTCATTGAATATGAAATTATTAACGTTCAATCATGTGTGACTTGATCCAATTTCTGTACAAATTTCGCTACACAGGCAGTGTTGGAGTCACTTTCTCTGAAACTAGTTGTATTTTTGTGTAAATCACTTATTTTTGTTTATGGAATGAAAGTAAATTGTTTTGTTAAAGTTAAGATAAATTATTGTAAAATTTGTATCTTTGTTGTACTGTAGTTCATTTCTGTTGTTGAATTCTTGACCGTCGTGGGTTCGATCCCGGCCCCGGCCTCCCTGTGTGGAGTTTGCATGTTCTCCCCGTGTCTGCGTGGGTTTTCTCCAGGTGCTCCGGTTTCCTCCCACATTCCAAAAACATGCACGGTAAGTTGATTGGACTCTCTAAATTGCCCCTAGGTGTGAGTGTGAGTGCGGATGTTTGTCTCTGTGTGCCCTGCGATTGGCTCGCAACCAATTCAGGATGTCCCCCGCCTACTGCCCGAAGACAGCTGGGATAGGCTCCAGCACGCCCACGACCCTTGTGAGGAGAAGCGGTACAGATAATGGATGGATGGAGTTCTTGACCTTTATGTAGTCATTTTTGTTTAGTATGCCCCTCAATCACCAGGTATGGCTACTGCATTTAGAGGCGTGCTTTCCTTGGTGAGGTCAGGGGTTAAAAGCAAGATGGCCGCCTTAAGTCAGGTGTGTGTGGGTGGACAAAGTGCTAAGCATGCAAGCAGGCCTCGGTCAGATAAGGTTTTTCTAGCTCAGCACTATCTGAAAGCATTATTTGGACATTACGAAACATTATTTGGACATTTGAAAGCATTATTAGACATTTGGAAGCAACCACAACTTGACTCCCGATCTCCTCGCCTGCACAAACAAATCGTGAGTTAATGCATGGAAGCCCTACTGAGACCTGTACATGCCCTTAAAATCGTTGAAAAATGGCTTTTTTAAAAATTTTAAATAGTCAAAGTAATACTCCAAAAAGTAAAAGTAATGTGAAAAGTACCAATCGCAAATGGTTAAATCGGGACAGCGACCGTTGGTGGGAATCCTCGCGCACGGTTGAATAAAACAAGACAAAAAGCAGTCAAATGAAGACTGTATCACTCACTTTAGGTAAAAGTATCTGCCAATAAAAAAGGAAATGTCAAACCTTTTTTCAAAATTAATGAACCCCTAATATGACCTTTGCAGTGACAAAAACAAAATCCTCTGAACTCCCTAACACTGTATCAAAACACTTTTTCAAGAAATTCCACCTTGTTGTAGAATTACAGGCTCCAATAGGAAGGTCACTGACAGCCTAGGATGAAATGAGCAGATTTTGGTGGGCGTGGCCAAGGCGCGGCCAAGACGCAGCCAAGGTGTGGCCAGGGCATGCCTGCACCACGTACTTGTTTACACATTGAGTCTTTCACGTCCGCACTTAAAGAAATATTGACACATGCTTTTGTGCTCATCAGTAGGTGATCACCAAATGCCACATTTATGTACAAAATGTTACTATAATAGGTATGATTACAGTATTGTCTGTTTAATGACAGTTATCAAATCTATTTCTAAATTAGGTGCCCAATCAAAAACATTTATTTTTTCAGGGGTTCAGCTGTACTCCAGTCACACTTCAGTCTCCACACATATCCTGGACAAGGATATATCAATATCCTGTAGTAGTGCAACTCATGTAGTGTACAGTATAGTGTTGTTACTTGTACGTATGTGGCACCTGGTGATTACCTCTGGCCAACCACGTCATCACATCGAAGTTAGCTTGTGTTGCCGATGCGAGAGTTGACAGAAATGGCTCAACACAGTGAACGCACAGTACATGCATTTCAGTACAATCCTGAATCCGGTGAGTCACCAGAAGAAGAAGTGACCTGACGGCTACAGTGGGAATGGTTAGTTGTCAATTGTGTTTGCCGGGGTCTGTGTAGATTAGACGCTGCAGACGCTTGCACATGTGTCCCAACATGCTTTGTTTATGAGAGATGGAGCCCAACTACACAGACGGGGGAGCAGATGACAGCACAGAGTCTGTGAGGTTGGTGGTGGACCCATGCGGGGGATTTCTGCCATGTCCCCATGTGATGAGCACACCTGTGGCAGTGTCTGGCCAGAATATTCCCTGGGGACCAGACACTGGGACTGATCCATGTGGAGGAACATGTGGGGGTGATCACTGGGACTTTAATGAAATGTTAGTATTTGGTTTATTGTTTAGATGGTTTTGGTTTGGGATACAAGGTTTAGTTTATTAGTGCTTCTTTATTTTCGGATTATGGTTTAGTGTTGGAGGGTTTTAACTTGATTAACGAGCTAATAATTTACACCTGTGGAGTTGTAATGGTTTAACCCAATTGACTTTAGCATATTTAAGGTGCCGGATAACATCAGTCTTAAAGCGACTGCTGGAGAAGCCATGCTCCATTTTAATCCTTCAACACACTTTTTGCACTTTGCACTTTTTGTATTGTTCGGAAAATACAAAGGAAAAAGAAAGATGACCACCTGAAGAAAACCTGCTTCTGCTCCTCTGTGCTCAATATCTACTGCTCGTACCTGGCTGGCATTCCCCGGGAGGGAGGAATGTTTGGTCTATTTAGACGACATCCTGGTCCATGGGAACTCCTTCCATGCACCCTTGGGGGCTCTGCGGCGGGTCCTACAAAGAATTTCCACTACTGGTCTGAAGCTTCACCCTGACAAGTGTTGTTTTATGAGAAGAGAGCTAGAGTTTCTGGGACACAAAGTTGGGCAGCAAGGCATTGGCACTTGGGAAGAGAAAGTGCAGGCCGTGAGGGACTGGCCTACTCTCGGCAACTTGCGTGAGCTGAAGAGCTTTCTTGGGCCAGCATCCTGCTGCAGGCGATTTGTGCGTGGCTTCTCATGCATAGCCGCACTGCTCTTCCACCTGTAGCGGAAGGACACTAATTTTGACTGGACTCCTGATTGCGCACAGGCCTTCAGCTCTCTGAAGAGAGTGCTGACAGAGGCACCCTGATCCCCCAGATGCTAACCGCCCAATCCTTTTTGGACACCGATGCCAGCAATGTTCGAATGGGAGCAGTCTTGAGTCAAGTGGGGGCGGAAGGGGAGAAGGTAGTGGCATACTTCAGCAAAATCTTCAACAACACTGACCATGCTGCCCTCCACTCTTGTCTTTTAAGGAACCGGAAGGACAGATTGCGTGCTGGCTTGAAGAACTGGCACCATATGTCTCCCAAGTGGAGCACAGGGCGGGAGCTTGCCATGCCAATGCCGACACTATGTCGCGACGTCCATGTGCTCTTGCTGGCTGTCGGTTCTGCGAGAGAAGAGAGGCCAGAGAGAAAGAACTATGTGGTGAGGAGCAAGGTGATGATCACGTCGAGCCTGCATGCAGGGAGGTGCAAGTTGTGGACACACCTGAATGGAATAAACAGCAGGAACAGGGTGCTGATCTGCGACCCGTATTACAGTGGGTCGAGTTAGGTCAAAACCCTAAGTGGGAGGAGGTCACTGAACACTCGCCTGCCACTAAAGGACTGTATTCAAAGATTGGGGCTCTCCAATTGAGGGATGGAGAGCTTCTGAGAGCCTGGAAGGAGCCTGCTACCGGGGAGGAGAGGTGGCGGGTGGTTGTCCCCAAGGCTCTAAGGGAGGCTGTGTTGAAAGCCTCTCAGGAACATACGAGGACTGGACACTTTGGGGCGTCAAAAACACTTTGTCAACTTCAGCAACGTTTCTATTGGGGTCAGCTAAGAAAAGATGTTGAGGACTTTTGTCGTCGCTGTGACCTCTGCACAGCGTACAAAGATCCGCCAGAGCAGTCTCGCGCTCATCTCCAACAGCTGGCAGCGGGCGTTCCTATGGAGTGAATTGCATTGGACATAATAGGCCCATTCCTATGCACCGACAAAGGCAACCGTTATGTCCTAGATGCTATGGATTATTTTACAAAATGGCCAGAAGCGTATGCCATCCCAGACCAAGACGCAGACTGTTGCGGATGCTCTGGTTGAGGGCATGTTTACAAGGTTTGGGGCACCTGAAGTCGTTCACAGTGACTAAGGTAGAAACTTTGAAACTGTGTTCACGGCAATGTGTGTGTGATTGGGCACAACGCCTCTGCACCATCAAACTTTGTGCACCCCTGCCCTGCTCATGCTGGGGCGTGAGCTTGCGCACACCTGTGGAAATGGCTTTTGGCAGACCCCCAGATACACCGTCCGTGCTGCCAGGTGAGACGCCATTACTCAGACTTTGCCATCTCATGTCATACGTTATTGACATAGTAAGTAAAACAATAAAAATGTTCCTGATGGTTCCGCGTGTGACTTATCAATTTAAAATGCAGTTACCTCGATGGTGATAGTTAATTTCTGCCTTCGTTATGTTTTCCTTTCTTCTGTCACCATTATTCATGAGCCTGGATCTTGGATTCATTAGGTGGACTTTGGCGCACCCTTGTGGACATTAAGCTTAATAGCTACATTTCAGAAAATACTTTAATCTGCCTCATTTAGTGCACAGCTACAATTGTGAAGATATTTAGGCTGCTGTGCTAGTAAACTGGTTATAGTTCTTTATTCACTGAGAACATTTGACATTATTATTTTGGTGTTGATCAGTGTTTCTCATTCTAATTATGTTTATTTGTTTGTTCCTTATAGAAAACCACTGACATATATACACATATCAAACTCCATACATCAGCATCACCTCATTAAGTTGTGTTCTGCCGTCATTGTGGAATTTATGAAAGAAGCTCAAACAAAACCACTGGATTCACTGCAGACTTTCTGACTGAAGACCTAGGCCAGTCTGGTGTAGACCCAGCACACAATCAACATTATTTAACGAGTGGTCCTTCGAGCCGGATCTACTCGAGCTGCGCTATGGCCACATCCAGAGACTTTTACAATAGGCAGCTACCCCCAAGTCCCCGTCCCAGCAGAGTGCGCCGCATTGCTGGACATCTGGAGGACTTCAAACTTAGCTACCCTCTAACACATCTTCAACCAGCCACAGTGACCCCAGTATCACCTCCGCCGCCAAGATATGTAGTGCCTGCAAGCCCTGATAGATGGTCTACTGCTTCCGCACCTGTTTATCAGCCAGCTGAGAACACTGGAAAAAGAATGCAACTTTTGGAGGCACGTTACAAGCCATCAACCAACAGATGCGAGGGCTACAAAGAGAGATGAGTACCGTCAGATTGACTTCATATTCATGGAGTGCCGCAGCTCAGCCCTATTACTCCGACAGTTATTCTGTGGAGCAACCTCAGTACATCAGCCTCCCTCAGCTAAAGATAATCTGCTCAACACCAGCTCCGACTATCCCCCCTAAAGCACAATCACCATCACGTTCTCAAGAACAAGTTAATCCACTCGAGTTTCCTCAGCAGTTGCCCACCTATCATGTACCTTTTTCTACTTCCTGCATCTCCTCTGCATTTCACCCCTCCTGAATCATTACAGCAGCTCCCTACAGCAGTGGTCCCAGTTTCAGCACCACTCCCGGCAGCAGACCCAGCTCCGCAGCTTGAAATGCACTGGCCTCCACCTCCGGTTGATTATGCTACTACTGCCATGCTATCATCGGTGTACAATCCCACACTTCCAGGTGTATCTACATTGCATGCAACTTCCCCTACTGCGAGGACAAACTGTGTGCCTGTACTCAAAATCCTATTCTGCACCAATCTCTTCCCAGCCTGCACCACAGACTGTACCTACCTCTATATACACTCCCTATGCAGCACCGCCACCAGCAGTACCAGTCAGTCAGCCATTAGGTCATGAGGTATGGCGAGCCCCGACAGCTGGCGCAGGGAAAATTAAAGGCAATCTAGAATGCTGCTCCAGTGAAATCAGGAAACTACCAGGGAATTGTGGACTTTGCAGCTGCAGTTGGCACTCTTGTGGGCATGCTCAGCCCGTCATCATTCGAACTGTGTTGTGGTTCACACGTTGACACCTTACTCAACAAGTTGTTCCCCAACTTCCGAGACTCATTTGCTGAGCATTCTTTTAATAGGGGAATAATTCAGAGTGGCAGTGATATGACATATACGCTGCCTGATTGGCTTGAAGGGAAGGTACAAACACTGCAAGTTTCCCGTCACATAGGATGAAACATTACTGAGCCGAGTAATACAGATAACAGGAAGAGAAAGACAGGTAGACAGCGGAAAGCCAAGTCCATAGCAGTGCTACTCGGAAATAACCAGAGTGTAGAGCCCGCTGTTACACAACCATCGTCAGCTCCTCAACTCCAAACCAAGAAGCGCGATAGATTCAAACCCTACTGTCCATTTTGCAACAACCAAGAGCACTATCTAAATGCATGTGCTAAGTTCACAAAACTTACAAGTGAAGCAAAGTCAAGCTGTACCAAGGAAAAGAGGAAATGCTGGAAATGCGGAAGAGTACATTTACCAGATAACTGTACACTGAAGAAACCATGCTCCAAATGTGGGGAACAACACCTTCCTGTACTGCATGAAGTAGCTGTCACTGAAAATACACTAACCGTAAGTACGCCCCCCAGTGTTGCTTACATCGATCAAGCAACTCACTCAGGCAGAGTGATGCTAAAAGTTGTACCAGTCCGTTTGCATAATCTTTCCTATGGTGATGGACAGGCTGACAGACGAGGTCAGACAGGAATCTCCATGGACTATGTCAGATTCCGCTTACCTGCAGGATTATCGGGAAAATCCTGACCGGCTATGCCATTCAACGGGTATTACTTTTCCCCATTACCCTTGCTCGCTCTAACGCGACTGTGCGAGGGGACGAGAAAGTTTCCTAGCCGGTGTCGAGAGGAATTCGCCTAGGTTGCTCACCGCCTTTAGATTTGTATAGCCAATCCAATTCTCAGTCATTTAATCATTCTTAATGAGTAACAGCGTTAAGAATTACTAATATGACTAGTATACTTTTACAGCGGCTTCCTACTCATTTTGAATCGTCCCACTTGTTATTGACCTAGGAAGTTTAACAGTCTTTGTTAAAACCGTCTGGATTTGTTTTTTAAATCCAGCCGGAGTAAGCTATTTAATTAATTTCATAGGATGATAACGAGACCTTTTATCATTAAGGTCTTTGCCGTTTGTTCAGCAAAAGCTACGTGATGTAAATGTATTAATCAGTAGAATGACATTAATAATGTTAAACTAAATTCATAAAATTTAATTTAATAATGTAAGTAATCAAACAGTAATTCTTTATCAAACATCAATTCCTTAAGGGCAGGATACAGTCAATAAGCAAGAAAATTGGATTATTGTAAGTTTTATTACATGATATGAGTTTAATTCAGTCATAAAAGTAACAATAATGATTTCCCTAATAGTGTAGGATAAAATGTAAAATTGAAAATTAATGTTAAAGGCAAGTATAACATTGGATAAAATAATAAAACAAGAAATAATAATGATTATAGGCAAAGGGAATAAAAATAATTAAATAGTAGTCTTAATTTAAGTGAGCTCTCAAGAATGATCAAGTCTTAATCGCCCCAAACCTGATTAAAATAAGGAACTATTGGGAAGTAAGAAACTCAAATGCTTGACTGGCCAATTTCTTTAGCGCGCGATATAAAGCGAATTCTATTCAGTTACCTTATTGAAGCAGTGATTTGGATATGTCCAAAAAGGAGGAGAAATAATCCTTCTTGCTTGAGAGTTTGAAAAGTGTCCCAAGAAAAATGCCAAATTATCTCCTTGTTGAAGCATCTTCTTGTAACCGCGGCAGGAGGAAAGAAAAAGGGCCTGGAGCCTTCATGACTTCCCTTTTTATAGTCTCTGAATGATCAAGTCTTAATCGCCCCAAACCTGATTAAAATAAGGAACTATTGGGACGTAAGAAACTCAAATGCTTGACCGGCCAATTTCTTTAGCGTGCGATATAAAGCGAATTCTATTCAGTTACCTTATTGAAGCAGTGATTTGGATATGTCCAAAAAGGAGGAGAAATAATACTTCTTGCTTGAGAGTTTGAAAAGTGTCCCAAGAAAAACGCAAAATTATCTCCTTGTTGAAGCATCTTCTTGTAACCGCGGCAGGAGGAAAGAAAAAGGGCCTGGAGCCTTCATGACTTCCCTTTTTATAGTCTCTGATTTTTGGGAGGCTCTTACATTAACTGCGCATGTGCTAAAGCTTTTTTACTGAGAAAAACATGGTTTAGGCGTTGTCTCTTCAGCTAACCACGCATGCGTCAAAGTTGTTTTTCTCAGTGGTTTGATGAGGTAATCAGCCAATGTTTTTCCATCATTTTCCCGAAAGTCTGTGTTGGTTTGATCATTCTTTGGAAACAGGGCTCTTTTTGGCTCACTTAATTATAACTTTAGCAAACCCCTCATTATCTAGGGATCAACAAGTACATCGTCTCCCAAGTGAATAACATGTTTGTGACAAACAGGTGCTCGAAAGTGAATAACATGTTTGTGACAAATAAAATAATCTGAGCACTTAACATTGTATATCCAAACAAGCGATATAATGGATAACATATAAATACAATTCTTATTGCCACATTCTCTCCTATGTAGACAACAGGCTGATTCTTGTTCCCTTTTGCATCGCATGTAACATCCTTTGAGAGCCAATGCACATTTAATGCTATTTAATACACAAAGCAGTTTCTGAGCAAGCAACATATACTGCTTCTATAAACTTGTAGCACATCTGTGCTTAGGTTATTGAGGACCAATTATATGAGCATTGACTTTGGTATGTTCATTCTTACTAGAATCTGTGCTTTTAAACTTTTTAAACCTTATATAGGGTTGTCCGAGCTGGCAAATTTATAGTAGTCAATTAATTAATGTCGACATCTAGCGTTCAAAATATGGAATTGCACATTAGGCGTTTCACTCTTGATGGTACTAGGGCTTTAACCAACATAGATTTACACCATCACATCACCCTGATGAGGCGCACCACACGACAACTATGATGTTTGCAGATGACATTGTGATCTGCAGTGAGAGCAGGGAACAGTTAGAGGAGAAGCTAGAGAGATGGAGGTTTGTCCTGAAAAGGAGAGGAATGAAGGTTAGCCGCAGTAAGATAGAATACATGTGTGTGAATGAGAGCGACCCAAGTGGAAGAGTGAGGTTACAGGAAGAAGAGCTTAAGAAGGTGGAGGATTTTAAGTACTTAGGGTCAACAGTCCAGAGCAATGGAGAGTGTGGAAAAGAGATGAAGAAGCGTGTACAGGCAGGTTGGAACGGGTGGAGAAAAGTGTCAGGTGTGATGTGTGATAGAAGAGTTTCAGCTAAAATGAAAGGAAAAGTGTACAAAACTGTGGTGAGACCAGCGATGTTGTCTGGTCTTGAGACAGTGTCACTGAAAAAAGACAGGAGGCAGAGATGGAGGTGGCAGAGATGAAGATGCTGAGGTTCTGTCTGCGAGTGACCAGGAAGGGTAGGATCAGGAATGACTACATTAGAGGGACAGCACATGTTAGAGGTTTTGGAGATAAGGTCAGAGAGGCCAGACTGAGATGGTTTGGACATGTCCAGAGGAGAGATAGTGTATATATTGGTAGAAGGATGCTGGGTTTTGAATTGCCAGGCAGGAGGCCTAGGGGAAGACCAAGGAGGAGGTTTATGGATGTAATGAGGGAGGACATTAAGGTAGTTGGTGTGAGAGAAGAGGATGCAGAGGGTTCGATGGAGGCAATTGATTCGCCATGGTGACCCCTGAAGGGAAAAGCCGAAAGGAAAAGAAGAAGAAAAAGAAGATGCTTGGATACACACGCAGTATTGGACAACAGCTCCGAGTGTACTATCATCTTGCCTACAGCAGTTCACCAGCTAGGTCTCACTGGACAGCCAGAAGTCCTATCTCTGAGAACTGTTAGACAGGAGGTAGTACAGTGGGCGGTGCAGTTAAAGGGAGCCAAGGGAGCCAGAGTTTCATTCCAAATTTCTACTCATAGAAAGAAGGGGACGAAATACAACATTGAAAAGGCTTTCACAGCTACCGAGTTGAACCTTGCAGAGCAATACTGCTCAGCAGAATGTCTGCAGAGACGTTACAGCTATTTAAAGGACATACCTCTGCCTTCCTTTAACAATGTCATGCCCATGGTCCTCATCGGGTCAGATAATCCGCACCTGATCACGCCAAAGCAGCCTGTCAGGAGTGGCCCCATTGGGTGTCCTGTGGCTGTGTGCACCACCGTGGAATGGGCGGTGCAGGGACCGGCCACCTTCTTACAACATCCTCCAAGTAAAACTAGCTGCCTTCATTTATCAGTGTTCGGGTTTCAGTAGATGGTATGAATCGTTACGCTGTTCCACTTCTGCGCAAGAATTCGCCACTCCTACATGCTTCCCCCAAAGCGGTTACGCCTCTACTCGGAGCCACTGAGCATTGTCTCTCACACAACCTGGAACAGCTGTCAGTTTACAATACAGAAATGCACAAACTGATGAAGGCAGGTTATACAGTGAAAATCAGTCCAGAAGAGGTCAGCCGGTCAGAGGAGTCATGGCTTCTACCACATCATCTTGTCTTCCATAATGGCAAACCCAGAATCATATTCAACTGTTCATTTGTACATCAGGAAGCCTGCCTCAATAATAACCTCCTGCCTGGCCCTACTTTAAGCTCCCCGCTACTTGCTGTGCTCCTGCGATTTCGAGAGTATGCTGTCGCCATCAGTGGAGACATACTTGGCATGTTCCATCAGGTGCGCCTCCTTCCTCAAGACCAGCCGCTTCTGCGTTTCTTGTGGAGAGACTGGGAGAGCGAACTGCCACAGCTACAGCTAGTAACCATTCCCAGATGCTTCATCTCAGACCCAGAGCCAGTAATCCTGAATCTAGTCAGAGTCCCATCAGTACAAGGTATTTGTGGGAACCCTCATCGCTGAGATTCAGGAGCTAGTAGGAGCAGACGCCTGGAGATATGTGCCATCCAATGAAAACCCCGCTGACGATATCACCCGTGGCAAACGCCTCGGTGACCTTGCAAAATCTAGCTGTTGGACATGTGGAGCTAGTTTCCTCAATTTGTCACCAAGTGAAAGGCCAGCCATGCCTGCAACTACCTCAAATCAATCAGAAGAAACCCTTGTCACCTTCTGTGGTAGTATAAGGACTGCCACACCTGCAGCTCCTGACCCAGCTCAGTGTAAATCCTGGTCTGAGCTGATCCAAGCCACGTTCCTATCTTCACGGGGCGGCTGTTCCTCCGATGACTGCCACCGTTCGCATCGAGACAGAAGTCACCGTTCTCAAGTGGGCACAGGAGGAGAGCTCTCCTGCAGAGATAGCTGCTGATCGTGTGTTCGAGTTGAGACGGACATACTGGATTCTTCGGCGAGCTGTGAAGAACCATCAACGCAGCTAGACAGAGTGCCAGAGATGGCGCACCAAACCCACAGTACCACGTATGGCAGACCTCCCCGCTTCACGCCTCTTCAGCTTCAGCAGCCTCCCTATTGGTCAACTGCATGGACACAGACTCCTTCCTCCTTGCACTTTGACATTTTGAGGCTAGAAGAGGCAAGCCATATGAGATCTTCTGTGACAGGGCTACTAATCTCCGGGGTGCAGACAGTGAACTGCAGAGGTATTTTCATTATTTAAATTCAATCTGCCTCTTGCCCCTCATTTTGGTGGGATTTGGGAGTGGGAAATAAAGTCTGTTAATGCTGCCCTGCAAGTTGTTCTTAAAGAAAGAGTTCTTCCTGAAGAAGTACTGCTCACTTTACTGATTGAGGCATTCAAAGCCCCTTGGCTATGCTACTTTAGACATTGCAGTCCTTGATCCCATAACACATAATCTCTTGCTGATGGGGCGGCGACATGCATCCTTGCCACAAGCTGTTTACGGCAGCAGTGACCTGATTGGACACCACCGTTGGAAACACAGCCAGGTCCTAGCAGATCACTTTTGGATTCAGTTCACCAGAAACTATCTCCTTAATCTTCAGCCAAGAAGAAAATGGTGTACTCCCACTCCGGATCTCACCACAGACCAAGTGGTCATGGTGATTGATCCACAGCTGCCCAGGGCACAATGGCCAATAGGATGAGTCACGAAAGTGATCCCCAGCGAAGACGGTCATGATCCGCGCTGCTAAGTGGACATTAAAGGCAGGGGTGCACATAACTGGTATGCAGGTACGCATGCGCAACAGAAATCACAGATGCGTACCGTCATTTGTGTCACGACGCGCATTTGCGTACCTGTACACACTAGTGATGCAGTGGAACGAAGCATCTTTGATTGATAAAGATCAAGCATCGGTTAAGGATGGACATGATCCACAGAATGGTTGGTGAAAAAAACTGTGCGCCTTCACAATGAGGCAACGTGATTAGTCTGCATTCAGCAGAGGACGTTAGCCTCAAGATTACATAAGTTGTATGTACAAGAGCGTTTTGCAAACACACTCCGCCTCCACAAAGGCTAACTTCAAAATAAAGTTTACCAAATAATACATTGAGTCATTAATGCCAATGCAATAGCCTTAGTGAAATCGTACTTTTGAGCTTTGAACAATTTAAAAAATATTGTACTTTAGTAGAACATTTTGGTTGCTTTTAAATGTATGGTGAAAGATTTACATTGATTTTGTAGATTTTTTTTTTTTTCAAATTAGAAGTTTTTATGTAAAAAAACCTGTCCCAGCTTTTCATGTCACTACCGGAACGCAAGTATTTGTCTGTAGGCAAGGCTTGGTTTTAGCCACATTCCCAGAAATTTCACCAGTAAGAGACATTGCCTTCATGTTCATCAATGGCCACATGGCAAGTAATTAGTTGACAGCATTATTAAGTATGTGCTCTCCAAAGTCTGAAAATCAACATGTGGTTTTAAGGACCGTCACTACCGAACACCTCATTTCTGCAATAAAATGAGTACTTTTGATTTTGATGCTAAATGTTGTGTTTTCTATCTCTGTACACATGCTCAAAACTGTGTGTGGTAGCCACATTGTGCCTAGCATTTTTGAGCATTGTTAACAACTATCATAAAACGTCACTACCGAAACCATTGTGTCACAACCGAAACCTTTCTGTGTGTTTCGGTAGTGACTGTTTCGGTCTGTTTCGGACAATATGAGGTTTATTTTTGAATAAAGTAAGTTTTAAATAATATATTACATAGATACATGTCAAACATAGATCTTTCTGATTTTAACAATATTCTATTTCATATATTGTCTTGATTTGAAGGGAAAAACAAAACCGAAACAGTCACTACCGAAACATACACAAAGGTTTTGGTTGTGACGTAATGGTTTTGGTAGTGACAATATGATGTTTATTTTTGAATTAAGTACTTTTTAAATAACATAATACATAGATACATATGTCATACATACTTTATGATTTTAACAATATTCTATTTCATATTTTTTCTTAATTTGAAGGGAAAAACACAAAAATGCCAAAAAGCCTAGCAGAGACAGAGTACAGGCGAAGGGTTAGAATTACCCAGTGAAATCTGAAGAATATTTAATAAAGGAAAGAGAAAGAAATAAGAGATGGAAGGAAGAAGGAAAGCTGAAGTCAACCACTGAATTATCCAGCAGAGAGCAAAGGAAAATCAGAAGAGCATGGAGGAAAAGACAAGACCACCGGATGTCTCTAAAAAAAATGAGAGAGGGAACATATATATACAGGGAAATGTATGTGACAAAAATGTTTGTCATTCCAATTAAATTTTCTTTTGGAAGGTGAAACCACAGTTTTTCAATGATGAAGAGACCTGTGATGGACAGGTGGCCGGTCCAGCGTGTACCATGCTTTTGCCCTAAGTCAGCTGTGATCATCTGCAGCCCCACGCAGCCCTGAGTACAGCACAAAGCAGTAGAAAATGGAAAAAAAATATGTTTCATCAGTTATAATACATGTTAAAGGTTAAAATATAGCAAAATTAGTTAAGTGATTACAATGCTACCCTCAGAAAAAGTATTACTGCAACAGCAGCAACAGTATGGTCACTACCGAAAAAAAACTGATGTTTTAACAAAAATAAAATGTATTGGATTATCAACCAACAATTTATGATAATGATTGTTTAAGCGGGTTGGTTGATATAATTTTTCAACTTTAGTAACGGGGCTTTTAAAGTGGGACTGTGGAAGGGAGCCTGCAGACAACAGGGGTGGATTACTAGACTTTTCCCCGGTAGTGGGGCCGACCCAAGGGTGCGCGTGTTTTTACTTGCCTGTCTTGTGTGTTTCTGCATGCCAGAGTGCAGTTTTTAGTTTGTCGTGACCGTAGCCCGACTTATTATTGTGGTTTTATATCTTCAGTGAGTGTAGTGTTTTATCACGTGTGTCTAAATTTTAGCATGCCCGAACCCCACGCAACTATTGGGCCCGGCCAACCACGGCCTTACTGACCTCTTCCCCCCCGTTCTTACTTTTTTATTTTTTTATTGTTGCTGTTTTATAGTATTTTATTGTTGCTATTTTTTTGGTATTGTATTGCTCAGGACCCCCTATTTTAATTTCTTTTACGAACCCACTTACATTTCAAATAAACATTGTCCATCAAATCACCATCCCGTGTCCATCGTGCTGTGTCTCAAGGGTGCCAAATGGCTATTTCGGCCCGCTACACGAACATTATCTACAAGCTGTTTCACATCACAGGTCCAGGATTCTCAACCACGTCCAGAAGAAACAAGAAGAGCTACATCACAGGGATTGGATGGGCAAATTAACTTGTAAATTGTCCATAACCGACTGAATAAAAACAGTGTTTTATTTTGATTTCACATCACATGAATATTCAACATTTTTTAAAATATTGAAGCATTATTGAGGAAATGGTGTTGACATAGTTGCTAAGATAATTTTAACATTAAAAGAAGTGGTGGAGTTTCCAATTATAATACAAATATATTGAGAAAATTGTCATTTTGTTGTGAAAGTATTTTTTGAAAGGTGGACTATTTGATATGACATTGGCAAAGATAGACGCGCAAAATACATTTTTAGTAATTAGATAATTCTCTGACCAATTGAATGAAATTTGCTTAGTTCATCGCAGACATCGATGGATGAACAAAAACATTGAGGTGATAAGATAAGAAAGCCTTTATTGATCCCACAGTGGGAACATTTTCAGTGTTACAGCAGCAAAGATATAGGTCACACAGAGACGGCGGCATAATGTAGCCCTTAATGTATAACATTAACGGCAAACATTCAGAATTTTAGCCTGTACATAGTACAGAGGAAACATTCTCTAAGTAGGTGACAATGCTGCAGTGAAATAAAAGGAACAGCATTTGATAAAAATAAAACTAGACTAACAGTAGTTGGGAATGTTGGGTATTGCACGATATAAGCTCAGGTGCAGGACTACACGATTGCACTAATGTCCGCCAGTTTGTAAGACTACACAATGTTCTTGTTAAAGAGTCTGACAGCAGCAGACAAGAAGGAGCGGCGGAATCTCTCCTTTTCACAGCGAGGGTGTAACAGTCTGTCGCTGAAGGAGCTGTGGAGTGCTGTTAGGGTGCCCTGGAGGGGGTGGGCCGGGTTGTCCAGCATTGATGACAGCTTGGCCATCACCCTCCTGTCCCCCACTAAGTCCACAGAGTCCAGGGAGCAGCCCAGGACAGAGCCGGGACTCCTGACCAGTTTGTCCAGCCACTTCTTGTCCCGGGCCGAGACACCGCCTGCACAGGTGACCACTCCCTGGAAAATGACAGATGCAACCGCCGAGTCATAAAGGTTCCTGAGGAGTGTCCCCTGAACCCCAAAAGACCTCAGTCTCCTAAGTAGGAAAAGTCTGCTCTGACCATTCCTATAGAGAGCGTCTGCTCCAGTCCAGTTTATTGTTCAGATGAACACCCAGGTACTTGTAAGTTGAGACCATCTCAACATCTGTTCCTCGGATATTCACTGGTGCAGGTGCAGAGTGATGGCGACTACAGAAATCCACCACCATCTCTTTGGTTTTCCCCGCATTGATCAGGAGGCGGTTCTGCTGGCACCAGTCCACAAAACCCTGAGTAAGTTCTCTGTACTCCCGATCATCTCCGCCTGTAATGAGGCTGACAATCGCAGAGTCGTCAGAGAACTTCTGCAGGTGACGGGTAGGGGTGCTGTAGTTGAAGTCCGAGGTGTAGAGGGTGAACAGGAAGGGAGCCAAGACAGTTCCCTGCGGGGCCCCCGTGCTGCAGAGGAACACGTCAGACACACAGTCCTGTGTCCTCACATACTGTGGCCGGTTTGTGAGGTAGTCCTGGATCCATGTGGTGAGGTGGTGGGCCACTCCCGCCCGCTCCAGCTTGTCTCCCAATAGGGTGGGCTGGATGGTGTTGAAAGCACTGGTGAAATCAAAGAACATGATCCTCACAGTGCTCCCTGCCTTCTCCAGGTGGGACAGTGAAGTGTGGAGGAGGTAGATGATGGCATCATCTAAACTGATGCCAGGCTGGTATGCGAACTGGAGTGGGTCCATTGAGGAGCACACCAGGGGGCGCAGGTGGACAAGGACCAGTCTCTCCAGGGTCTTCATCAGGTGAGACGTCAGCGCCACTGGTCTGAAGCTGTTGAGCTCCTTCGGGTCGGGTGTCTTTGGCACCGGGACCAGACAGGATGTTTTCCACAGCCAGGGGACTCTGCCCAGCTTCAGGCTCAGGTTGAACATGTGCTGGACAATTCCACACAGCTGGTCTGCGCAGGATTTGAGGAGCTGGGGTTTGATGCCACCTGGACCCGCTGCCTCCCTCGCCTACAACTTCTTCAGCTGGTTCTTCACCTGAGATGTTGTGAAGGCCAAGGCTGGGCAGGAGGGAGTGGTGTCTGTCTGGTGTAGCTGGGAGCTGGAGACTGTGGAGCAAAGAGGGGAGGGGGTGACACACCCAGCAGGAGGAGTAGTTGGAGGCTGCAGCAGGAGAGACTGAGTGGGGGCAGGCATCTGATGGAACCTATTGAAAAAGAGGTTCAGCTCATGTGCCCACTGCAGGTCCCCCCCAGTCCGGGTCTTGGGTTGTCTGTGGCCTGAGATGGTCTTCAGGCCCCTCCAGACTCCCCTGGCATTATTCTGCAGCAGCTGTTCCTCCATCCTCTTCCAGTAGGACCTTTTCCCCTCTCTGATCCTCCTCCTTAGCTGGCGTTGCACAATCTTCCGCTCCTCTTTGTTGCCTGACGCAAAAGCCCTCTTCTTCTCCTTCAGGAGAGCTTTTATGTCTGGTGTGATCCAGGGTTTGTTGTTGGAGAAACACCTTACTGTCCTAGTGGGTATGGTGTTCTCCATGCAGAAATGTATATAGTCTGTAACAGTATCCGTTAGACTATTAAAGTTTTCCCCGTGAGTATCGCTGAATACTTCCCACACAGTTGTGCTGAAGCAGTCCTTTAAGGCCTCCTCGGCCTCACCAGACCATCTCAGAACCGTGCGGGTCACAGCTGGCTGCCTGCAGACCAGAGGTTTGTACACAGGCTGGAGAGCCACCAGGTTCTGATCAGCTTTGCCCAGCAGGGGGAGGGGCAGTGATGTGTATGCCTCCTTGGTGTTGGTATAGAAAAGGTAATAATTAAAATTAATTTTTGTAAATAGAAAATGAACAGGAATTAAAAATATGGCAAGGCAAAGCAGAATAAACTTATCTAGTCCTACCCCTTATGTTGAGTTTGAACTTTTCCCATAATATTCAGCACAGTATTCAAGAATAAATGAGTACATAAAAATAAGCAAACTATGATTACTACAATTATACAATACTTTATAAAGATGTAGTTATAAATTAAAAAAGCTTTAATGTACGAGTTTTACCAGTAATTCTAAAACAGCTTCTGGACATATAAAATTCTAATTTGCAAAATATTATGGGACATTGTATATTAAAACAAAAGCTCTTTTGTTGTGCGTGTATCACGAACCTTGAAATTTAAATTGTCCCCTTAACTTAAAGTTCCCCTCCCTTTCAGTAAACATTTCCTGTATATTTTCTGGTAGTAAAGTATCTTTGAAGATTATTTGGACAGTTTTGAATTCTGTTTATTAGTCTGATCATTACAATGGTGATGCTTGATAATAGGAAAGGCCTACTTGTTAAATCTTCATTATCACCATACATAATCATCTTAAATATGTCCAGAGGCATAGTGCTAGGGTTTTTTTTGTGGATGCTGGTGTGTTCCTTGCATTAGGGCCTTGGTCGTCAGGAGTACCAATCATGCGGTGGCCAGTCATGGGGAAGGGCACCTGCCCTACCGGGCCGCCCAGTGGGAGGGGCATCTCGTCTAGCCTGTCCCAGTGGTCCCAAGGCTGGAGGACTTCAAGGAGGAGAACAACATTGAGATCATCTAGTTTAGGGTCCACGATGACTGATTAAAAAATAGTTGACTGAAGTCGATGGCAATTAAGGGTGGTCCGAGGGGGGGGGCGGACCCTGAAACATTGCCTAGCAGTAGGGGATAACACGCACATACTGTATAGGTCAAGGTACACAAACAGGGGGGTGGGACGAACTGAGATTTAGGCCAGTTCAAAACAGAGATGAACATCTTTCAGAAAAAGCTCAAGTTTTAGCTGAGTGACCCATAAGGGTTGTTAGACTAGGGCTCTTTGGCGTATACGTTTAGATAGGTGACTTGAGCCGGGCCATTATCTTGCTGTGACCTTTCTCTTGCTTTTACTTGCCTTCCCTTCTCTATGACACTCTTGGCACACTTACTAGTTGATTTCATTTAAGACCATGGAGTCACACATCGTCTCATGGGCTAGGCAGAGTCGCCCCCTTCTGGGTGGGCGGCCAAGAGTAGGGATCCTGGCTGAGGGGGTTAGACCTTCTCCCATAATCTTGCAGAGAATGCTCCACAGATGCGTCCTGATCTTACAGGCATCCGACAATGGTCAGAATCTGGGTCGACCCCACTTTTTGTGGGGCCATGAGGGGGGAGTTGGATTTTTCTACATTCAATTTTTTTTTTTTTTGACAATTACAAATTACCCATGTGGGAAAAACGTCCCATTTTGGGACTTTTGTGTTTTAGCAAGATTTACATCAAAGACAGGGTATATGAAAAAGTCATTGAGAATCGCTGAAATGGTATCCAATTGTCCAAAACATGTTAAAGTTCTTTGTCAAGAATGTCAAAATTATATGTGGAAATACAATTTTTTTCTGGCGCACAGGAAAACATTCCCTTTTTGGACATTATTTTCCCATAAATACCCATTATAAATGCTAATTTTCCATGTATTTTTGATGCACTGTACCCCTGATGTGTTACAGTGCATTTCTCGCAATTACCCAATGCATCCCTTTACAAGCGGTTGAACTACATGTGAAAACTATTTTTTTTTACTTGAGAGTCATAAATGCCATAATACACCATATGGCACTAGAGAGCTAATTATCATTTTTGGTTGAGCTGACGTATGTGCTTGCTCTGTCACCATTCTGATACCAAAACAATAAAGCATGGTTGGGATCGGTGTGAACGCAATACCAGTGACGTGCACGTGAGTATGAGTATGTGATGAGTGTGTGCGCGCGCGCGCATGTATGCAAGAAAGAGAAGATTTGACCAAAGGTGTTTTACTAAGATAGCAGTACAGCAGTTACTATGTGTTTGTGTGTGGGTATGAACATATTCAGGGTGTCCGCGTGTGCATGTGTGTCTGTCCGAGTGTGCACGTGTACACGCACGCGTATCTCTTTGAATGCACGCTCAAAGCGGTCATTGCAAAAGGCGAATCAACGGATGTTTCCTTGCCTGCGCTCCGCGCTGATTGGTTGTTGGGAGTTCTCACACACCCACTTCTTTCCAGCTTTTACTTCAGTCTCCATTTTATGGAAGCCCATTCCCACCAGTAAAAACAAAAACAAAAAAATCCACCATCCGCCAGTAAGAAATAAAAAAAAAAAAAAATTCTTTGGAAGAAGCCCATTCCCACCAGTAAAAAAAATAATGAAAATAAAAAAACAAAACGTTTTTTTGTTACTTGGGAAGAAGCCCATTCCTACGGAGCCCGCCAGGGGACATCATGAAAATATTTAAGATTGCAATATAACGCAATACTATTGCGTTACATCGCAATACTTTTACAATATAACACAATTGCTTTGTGTTACAACGCAATTATTTTTTTTCAAAAATATTGCGAAATAACGCATATTAGTTGTGAGGAAACTATCCACCTTCGGGTTGCCTTGGCTGTCATCAACACTACGATCAACATGGAGCATGAATGGGGGAATTTGATTGACTTTTATTTTTGATTTAGGTTCAAAATACAAAGACTTAACAGCAGTACTAGCCATTAAGCATGGCTTTATTATAAGCGAAAGGCAACTTAGGAGAATTTTGCGCGACAGAGGACACTCAAGACGCAAGCAATTCTCGGACCTCGCTGTATTGGTTGAATTCATAAGTAATCAACGTAAAGGTTCTGGACAGCTTCATGGATACAGGTGGATGTACGCCAAGTGCCGAGAGAATGGTCTATGTGTCAGAAAAGAAGATGTGCGCATGGTACTAAGGGAGTTGGATCCCAGTGGCGTATCCCATCGGCAAGCAAGGAGACTTCGAAGACGAAACTACTTTCCAGAGGACCTAATTTTATTTGGCATATAGACTCTTTTTACAAACTGAAACCCTATGGTATTTGTATCAATGGTTGTATTGATGGGTTTTGAAGGAAAATGGTGTGGCTTAATGCCTACACAACGAATAGCGATCCGAAACTTATTGGAGGCTATTATGTGGAAGTTGTACAACGTCTTGGAGGGTGCCCTAGAATCATCAGAGGCGAGCTTGAGGCGGAGAACTGCTATGTCAGAGGATTTCAACGGTTTTTGGTCCCGATTCCAGCAGAAAGCAACATTGACAGCTATATAGAAGGCGCCAGTACGGCCAATCAGAGGATAGAGTACTGGTGGGGGTTTCTTTGAAGACAATGTGCGGGATCTGTGTTTGGTGCTCTGCAAGAGAACGGATCATTCGATGGTGGGTTTTTGGACAAAAACATTTTGCAGTTTTGCTTCATGGGTTTAATACAAGTGAGTAAGTGGATTGACACGAGAGGCTATAAGCGCGAACGCTGTTGTATATACTCACAAAGTGATTTAGCCCTATGTTTTTATGATGATTGGCAATCAGCTGATGCATCCAAATCACCTGTTTTTGTAAATTATAGCTCAAGTATCTTACTCTGTTTGTGAATGTTGCCTTACCAATCTTACGTATTATTATTATTATTATGACCAGATCTGCAATGATATAATTCTACAACGCCTCATCAAAGCATCTGGTGAAAATAAACAGCGATCTTTTAATACTAAGTTTAAATCTCTAATACACATTTAAAATAAATTAAAGGCATTTAACATTTACAAGTGAAGAGAAAATTCTATTACAATTTTTTCCTAGCCAATGCAAAGTTTGTGCACAAGCAACAAAACATTAGGCACACAAATAAGAGCTCTGGTGCCCCCTATTGACAACACGAATAATGGTCATATTGGTAAAACACAATTACAAAGCATCATTCAGTTATAAATATCTTACAATACATAATTTGGTCACGCCACTACTGACTATGGCTGCTTTTTAAAGTCAGACATGATCACATTTATGCCAACATAAATAACTACCTATGTATATTTTTACAGGATGAGTTGGATGACGTGGTCCAGGTTTGGAACGCACACAACATCAGACCATCTCCAAACCCGAATGTTACCAGTGGTCAACTCAATGTGATGTATTCGCTCCCTGAACTCTATGGAACGCGAGACTATCTTTCTCCAGTTGACAATGATAACCTGCAAGTGTGCAGAACAAGATGTACATTTCGCCAGTCAATACCTTGTGATACAGATGTCTACGAACTGTGCAACATCCTGATGACAGAGTTCAACTTGTCGATACCATCTGAGATGTATCAAGCCCTGGATCTGTATATGTCTCTGAGAGAGAAGCTTAAAGAATTACTGTAAACAATACAAGTATTTGTACTGAATCATTTCAGATGTTTTGCATTTATGAAGTGTGTGTTGAAAAAGCCCACAATATTCATTCATTCATTCATTCATTATCCATACGGCTTATCCTCACAAGGGTCGCGGGCGTGCTGGAGCCTATCCCAGCTGTCTTTGGGCAGTAGGCAGGGGACACCCTGAATTGGTTGCCAGCCAATCGCAGGGCACACAGATACAAACATCCGCACTCACAATCACACCTAGGGGCAATTTAGAGAGTCCAATCAACTTACCATGCATGTTTTTGGAATGTGGGAGGAAACCGGAGTACCCGGAGGAAACCAAGCCCACAATAAATGCTGAAAAATATTTAATATTTTTTAAAGTCTTAACAATTTCTTTTACAGTAATCAGAACACAAATGACATTTGTGTTTTTAAAATACAATCAGTGAATGTGCAATATGCAAAACGTGCAACCTACAATTCGAGCAAGGCCAACCAATAACACTTATTTGACTATAAAATGTAACATGGAGAGTAAACTGTGCCTTTCAAAAACTGCACTGAATGGCAAAGGATTGCTGTAAAAAAAAAAAAAAAACATAGTTTCTAAAGTTAAAAGAAATACGAAAATGTTCCATTTAGGAAAAAGTGCATCATCACATTAAACCATGCCTTAACTGATATCAGTCTTTTGTACCAAAGCTTTTGGATGAGTGTTTATATTAAGGGGTAATCTGAAGTCTCAAGATGACACTGACACTGAAACACTGTTTGCATGTCTTGCATGCTTTACACAATATCCATTTCCCAACAGTTGCTAGCCAAGATATTATCAATTTCTGTACGGAAATCAGGATAACAGCTATATGTACAAGGCAGTGTTGCACCACAGGTGTGACTTACAGGTCTTCTGTTAAGACCTGTTGGCCTATTAAAAGACACAATTTTATCAACAGCTATAACTGAAGATCCTGGACAGAAGCGTAGTAGTTTCTCTGCCTTGGCTTGGTCAACATTTTTCGCATATCGCTGTAGGTAAGCGAATGTAACCTGTTCCATCTGAATAAGAGGAACCTGAGGGTGCTCAAACAGCTGTGAGACCTTCCTTCCCGATGCATGTTTTGATTTGATTTGTACATAGCAATGACACTTTCTTTATTAGGCAACAGCACTTTGACATGAACCATTTGTGTCGCGAAGCAATCTATTACATACTTGGCCTCCTGAAGAATGGCCTTGTGAGCCATTGTTTTAATCGCAACTTGCAAGCCTTCTTTTTCTGGTAATGTGTGCGAGCCCATTCTTGAGAAAATGTCCAGCAAGTCCTCTTCATCTGATTAGTCACTAGTGCCCTGTAGTGCTCTCTCAACAACTGACTTCTCAATGGAAGATAGGTAGTTGAGAACTGATGTCATGAGACTATTTTCATCTACTGACTCAATACCAAGGATGCAGGCCAAAATAAATGACTGTGCCAACATTAATGGCACAACACCATAATCCAGTAACCCTTTGACCCAAATAAAGCCCACTGCTTGCCATTCAAGTTCACCAAAATCAGGTGTCAATTTAGGAACTCGTTCAGTTTCTCCTTCACACAGTTCTAGAAATTGCTCCCAGAAGCCCGTTTAAATTTCTCGTGATATTCCTGCATCATCTACGGCTATTTCATTTGCAAACTTCATTTTTAACTTTGAAAGCATTATGCTTTTGTCCATAAACGCTTGGATAAGATCTTTCATCACTAGCACTCTTCGCACATTTACATATTGTATTCTCTCTTGATCCAATGAAGTCTCTGTTGAGTCAGAGGGGATGATTTCTTCCCATAAATTCACAGGTGAAGAATCAATCATATTGTCCTGGAGATCCTATATAATAAATTGTATGCAAAAATAATTACATTCACACCATCTCTTGAGCAATCCCAGCTTGCTGTTAAAGGTTAAGTCAACCCAAACATTTTTTTCCCAAGAATATGTTCTATGCAGGCCCACTAATCAAAATATGGCATTCTGATTAATATTGTGTTTGTGGAATATGAGTTAAGTAGTAAAATCCACCTGTTTTTGTGCATCTCAGGGGGTGGCCATTTTTTTACTTGCTGTCAACTGAAAATGACATCACAGTTGCTCAGGGCTCAGATAACCACCAATCATGGCTCAGCTTCAGAAAACAGGTGCGCTGTGATTGGTCGTTACCTGAGCCCGGAGCAACTGTGATGTCATTTTCAGTCGACAAAAAGTGACAAAATGGCCACCCCCAGAGATGGCTAAAAATGGGTGGATTTTGCTCATATTCCACAAACGCAATATTAACCACAATGTCATGTTTAGACTAGTGAAGGTGCATAGAACATATGAATTTGAATGTCATAATATGAATTTTTGGGGGTTGACTTTAAGTCATTTTGGAACATCTTGTTGCCAACATTAAGCTCAATATTTACCTGTGAGGATCGCAGGACCTCGGATATCTGAAACTCGGATAATGGGTCCTCAGTTGCTGAAGATTGGAGAGTCACATCATTCCTCACAGCTGCCTGACATTTAAAAAGCTATTAGTATCTTTCAATGCTAAGGATAAATTGCGTATATCACAATATCAGAACAGACGCTGTGAAAGAAGGGTATGGAAGTGAAAACCAGCATGTGCAAAACTAATTTGATGACAAACATCAACAGAAACATGACTAGGTCATACCTGTGCATCTTCAAAAACATTTGTGACATTGGCTGATGTTGCATGATGTTCATTTGGAATATGGATCTCAATCATTTGGGAAGGACTCTTAAAAAAAAAAAAAAAAAAAAAAAAAAAAGGTCCCCATAGCATTTTTATAATAATAATACATTTCTACCAGTCAACAATTTTACTTACCATAATGGCACTTTCACTATGGAGGACATTCATAACAATAACAGCTGATTATTCGCCACATGTTTCTGAAAGCTCTGGATCCCATTCAATTGTAGTTTCTCCATCTGTGGCAAAAACAAAGTGCACGAATTAAATTCATTTGTTTCAGATCCGGCGGCACGGTGGTCGACTGGTTAGCACGTCCGCCTCACAGTTCATAGGGCGTGGGTTCGATCCCGGCTCTGGACTCCCTGTGTGGAGTTTGCATGTTCTCCCCGTGCCTGCGTGGGTTTTCTCCGGGTACTCCGGTTTCCTCCCACATTCCAAAAACATGCATGGTAAGTTGATTGGATACTCTAAATTGCCCCTAGGTGTGATTGTGAGTGCGGATGTTTGTCTCTGTGTGCCCTGCGATTGGCTGGCAACCAATTCAGGGTGTCCCCTGCCTACTGCCCAAAGACAGCTGGGATAGGCTCCAGCACGCCCCGCGACCCTTGTGAGGATAAGCGGTACAGATAATGGATGGATGGATGTTTCAGATCCACTCACAATAAAAAGTTGCTACTACCAGAACCGCAATCGACAGACAAATCTTGCTCATCTATATTTGGGGCATGATACTCTCTCACATTCTTCAACTTGCTTCTTCTTTTGAGACTTTTTGGTTCATTCAAAATTAGGAAATCGCCATTTTGCTATAAACAAAAACACAATAAAGATTACACCTGTCAAGTCAACCAAACACAATTTTCCTCCAAAACCATAATTGTTACTGCGTAATGACACTAAAACTAGGCAAATTCAGCAAAACACCTGGTCACTGTCTGTTGAACAGGAGGACCTTGGAAGTGAATTTGGAAACCTCACTGAGGAGCTTGTAGGTGAGCTTGGGTGATTTCCTGAAATGCTTGGGAGTAAGCTTTGATGAATGGCTGAGGAGCTTGGATGATTTCCTGAGGTGTTTAGTGGTGAGCTTGGTGCCTCCCTCGATGAGCTTGGGTTTTCGGACTGGAACTGTTCAGATACTTGTCATGTCATGTCATCTTCCAAACCGCTTATCCTATACAGGGTCGCAGGGAATTGCTGGAGCCTATCCCAGCCATCAATGGGCGAAGGCAGACTACACCCCGAACTGGTCGCCAGCCAGTCGCAGGGCACACATAGACACTGTCACTGAGCGGGAATCGATCCCACGCTGCCCGCACACAACTCAGGTGTGTGTACCACTACACTATCAGTGGACCTTGTTCAGATACTTCTTTGGTGCAAATGTAGAAGCGAAGTATTCCCAGTTTTGTCTCGTCATAGATCTGGCCTACTGTCGCATTAGGAGAAAGTTTTGTTCTTTTAAAGTCACAAATTTCAAATGTATAGTCCTCAGCTTTCCCCTTTGTTGAGACGTTTTGTGGAAAAAATAAATCCGTACCTATTTTCAATATCTGTTGAACTGTAGTTGACTTTGCAACACTGATCTGCCTTGTTCCTCCCCCACTCTTTGTTCTAACTTGTCTGTATTCATTTCTAACAAAATTCAACCATCCAATTTCAACTTTTCTTGTCTTTTTTGTTGCTGATTCATTTCCTTTTCTAGACGTATCTGTTCTTCTACTCTCACAGTACTCATTTGGCCCCCGTTTTTTCTTCTTTGTTGACCCTATTTTGCTTTGTAATCTTTCTAGGAGAGCTTCTTTGTCAGCGTTGTTGTTTTGTTGGTGACAGTATGATAAAACCGCAACACGATCTCCATAGGATGGAATATATTTTTGGATTTCGTCATCAGACATGAACAGTAACACAGCCGTGTCAATCTGGAAAGGCAAAAAGTCCCAAATATATTAATAACAATCCAACTCAGCTCTCGTTATTCACTCTACACAACATTTAAGACAATTCGAAAACTAGCATGTGTCGAAAATATCACCCACTCTTTAAAGTAATTATTTAAACTTACTTTCTGTTAGCTGAGGAATATTGGTAAATGGTAATTCACTTGTATTGTCACGATCATGTGCCCAGAATTCCAAAACCCCAAAGCAGAGCCAAACAAAACTTATGAACAAATACAAAGCTTTATTAAACCAAGGGAGCACGCAAACGTGAGAAAGGAGGAATAAATTCGAACAAAGGACAACATCAGCATAAGGCTGACGCGACTACAAGGAAAGCCAGTGGATGGGCGGAGCACAGTGGAAGCTAAACGCCGGAAGAACAAACAACACTAAACGGAAATGTATGTAACAGAAGTGCAGCAAAAGATTAACAAAGGAACTCAGCCCAATTGGGAGAAAGACAGATGAGTGCAATAAACAAGTCAAAAGGAAAGACAGAAGCTAAACTAGATTGGTTTGGAAACAAAAGAAAACAAACCTAATCTAGAATTACCATAACTGGAATTACTTACGTGAGACAAAGCTAAATGACGTATGGCTGTGGAAATAAGCACGCCATCGACAGAGGGAGAACAGACCAACAGCAACAATATTCCAGCGACTAGCTTCCACTTCTCCAGCACCTAGATACCCAGCTGATTGTCATACCAAACAGGTGTGCACTGGAGGCTCCGCCCATCCACCAGACCCAGGGACTGAAAAAAATAACAATCAGCCACAGAACATGACATGTATATAGCACTTCTGTACTCGAAGCGCTTCACACTGTACCTCATTTACATTCTGATGACGTAGCATCAGGAGCAACTAGAGGTTTATATTTTGCTCAAGGATACTTTGACATGGTCACAATGGCCGGGGATCGAACCCACAACCTCTGGGTTGGGAGATGACCAATCGGCCCCTGTGCCATTCCCCACCCCCACCCCCACGATTTATTAATTACTTATTAAGTAAATGCACGATTTAGTAATGACTAAATGCACTCAACAAATACGCCAATTACAGCAGGTTCAGATTGTGTCATAAACTCTATATTTCTACGAGTTGCATATCCTGCAAAGTTAGATGAGGAAGGAAACAGAAACACAAAAGTGTCAACCAGCAATATAATCAGTACTTCTTCAGTTTTAAATGGATATCTGTAGTGTTATTGTTTAGGGCCAACAGAGAGATGTACCTGGGCTATTTACTTAGCTGACTAAAAGCTTTAGAGTTAACACAGATGCTGTAGAAAAGTAATGCAAACTTAAATTTATAACAACTTTGTGATCTAATTGTGATCAACCGATCACAATTAGTAGTGCATACCTTATCCCTGTGTATGCGAAGTATGTCCTCTTCTGGAACATCTCTCAAGCGCAAAAATGTCTCCAACCCGTCATCCATGCTCCCGACATCGCCAGTCGCCACCATAAATTACAGTTATTACAGTTACTTTGCAATAATTATTTTTATTGCAAAATAATCCAATAACAATGGAAATCTTATTGCGAAATTTCACATTAATTATTGCAATATATTGCAAAGTATTGCGTTATATCGCAATCTTAAGTATTTTCGTGATGTCCCCTGGTGGGCTCCGTAGGAATGGGCCTCTTCCAAAGTAACAAAAATATATATATATATTTTTTTTTCACTGGCGGGAATGGGCTTCTTCCAAAGGAATTTTTTTTTTTGTGTTTTTTACTGGCGGACTACAAAAAAAAAATGGTAAAAACATTTTCTGAGGAGGAAGTACGGCATGCTGTTATGGAGTTTGACTGACTCAGCATCCGAGGAAGAGGATGGTGGCTCGGATCCTGATGCTTTGAGCACCACGGATGACAAAGATTTAGACTATGTTCCATGAAGCACACGCAGAGAAGATGCCCTAAATGTTGAAATTTGAGTGTTGGTATTCAAAGTTCAATGTAGTTCAGGCGTTGGTTTTCAAAGTTCAATTGTAGTTCAGTTCTAGTATTGTTTGTTGGTGTGTGTTTGATGTTCCATAAATTCTGTTCGTTCTAAATTCTTCTAGTTGTGCCTTTTTGACCCTTTCAGCTCTAATTTGTCCATATTGAATATTCCAATTTGAATGTGTTTTTTATATATATGCAGATGATAGTTACTTTTACCCATAGCACAATATTGCTTTTTATTGCTTTGTCCATAGAGGGCATCAAAAACAAATGAATAAATAAAAACTATATATGTATGGAGGCGGCACGGTGGTCGACTGGTTAGCACGTCCGCCTCACAGTTCAGAGGTCGTGGGTTCGATCCCGGCTCCGGCCTCCCTGTGTGGAGTTTGCATGTTCTCCCCGTGCCTGCGTGGGTTTTCTCCGGGCACTCCGGTTTCCTCCCACATTCCAAAAACATGCATGGTAAGTTGATTGGATACTCTAAATTGCCCCTAGGTGTGATTGTGAGTGCGGATGTTTGTCTCTGTGTGCCCTGCGATTGGCTGGCAACCAGTTCAGGGTGTCCCCCGCCTACTGCCCAAAGACAGCTGGGATAGGCTCCAGCACGCCCCGCGACCCTTGTGAGGAGAAGCGGTACAGATAATGGATGGATATATATGTATGGATAGGTCTGATGCCACTGAACATTTTGAGTGGTCGCAAGCAAAAAAATATTCAGAAATGACTTAGATATTACACTTTAAAGAAAAGTTTTTGGACCTTTTTTCCTATGTGTTGCAAAGAATTTGAAAAAGCCACTGTCAAAAAATGTTGTGTTCCCCCAAAAATGTTATGTTATGATTTATTAACATATTGAAGCCTCTAACTTGTCCATATTGAATATTCCAATTTGAATGTGTTTTTTATATATATGCAGATGATAGTTACTTTTACGCATAGCGCAATACTGCTTTTTATTGCTTTTATTGTCAATAGAGTGCATCAAAAATAAACAAATAGATAAAAACTATATATGTACGGATAGGTCTGATGCCACTGAATATTTGGAGTGGTCGCAAGCAAAAAAAAATATTCAGAAATACTTAGATATTGGGTGGCACGGTGATCGACTGGTTAGCACGTCCGCCGCACAGTTCAGAGGTCGTGGGTTCGATCCCGGCCCCGGCCTCCCTGTGTGGAGTTTGCATGTTCTCCCAGTGCCTGCGTGGGTTTTCTCAGGCTACTCCGGTTTCCTCCCACATTCCAAAAACATGCATGGTAAGTTGATTGGACTCTCTAAATTGCCCCTCGGTGTGATTGTGAGTGCAGATGTTTGTCTCTGTGTGCCCTGGGATTGGCTGGCAACCAATTCAGGGTGTCCCCCGCCTACTGCCCGATGACAGCTGGGATAGGCTCCAGCACGCCCGTGACCCTCGTGAGGAAAAGCGGTATAGATAATGGATGGATGGACTTAGATATTATTCTTTAAAGCAAAGTTCCATTTTGGGACCTTTTTTCCTACATGTCGCAAAGAATTTGAAAATGCCACTGTCAAAAAATGTTGTGTTCCCCAAAAAATGTTGTTAGGATTTGTTAACATATTGAAGGCTCTAACTTGTCCATTTTGAATATTCCAATTTGAATGTGTTTTTATATATATGCAGATGATAGTTACTTTTACCCATAGCGCAATACTGCTTTTTATTGCTTTTATTGTCCATAGAGGGCATCAAAAATAAACAAAATAAAAACTATATTTGTATGGATAGGTCTGATGCCACTGAACATTTTGAGTGGTCGCAAGTAAAAAAATATTCAGAAATGACTGATATGAATTCTTTGATATTACACTTCAAAGCAACGTCCCAAAATGGGCCGTTTTTTCCTATGCGTCGCAAAAAATTTGAAAATGATACATTCCAAAAATGTTACGTTCCAAAAAAATTTTAATGTTATGATTTATTAAGGCGGCACGGTGATCGACTGGTTAGCACGTCCGCCTCACAGTTCAGAGGTCGTGGGTTCGATCCCGGCTCCGGCCTCCCTGTGTGGAGTTTGCATGTTCTCCCCGTGCCTGCGTGGGTTTCTCCGGGCACTCCGGTTTCCTCCCACATTCCAAAAACATGCATGGTAAGTTGATTGGATACTCTAAATTGCCCCTAGGTGTGATTGTGAGTGCGGATGTTTGTCTCTGTGTGCCCTGCGATTGTCTGGCAACCAGTTCAGGGTGTCCCCCGCCTACTGCCCAAAGACAGCTGGGATAGGCTCCAGCACGCCCCGCGACCCTTGTGAGGAGAAGCGGTACAGATAATGGATGGATGGATAAAAACTATGTATGTATGGATAGGTCTGATGCCACTGAACATTTTGAGTTTGGGCCTATGTGTCTCAAAAAAAATCAGCACACGAGGGCTATGTCGGCCTCAGTCAATGAGGTCGTGAGGGGGGCTGAAGAATTTGTCCAATATTAGCATCAGGCTGGTAATTATTGACTCTAGATCGATGGTTGAATATATCAATCAATCAATCAATATATGCCAATATATTAGCCATATGTTGATCAGACGGTAATTGCATTACACATTTTTGGTCATCACACACAAACCTCTAAATGTCCTTACACATAAGCAGTCATATACCAATCAATAGAAAGGGAAGAAAACTATTTGTGTCTTGTGTAACACACACACCAACAGGCCTTCACATAACTGCACGCATACAGCTTTGTCTAATGCAGGGGTCACCAACTCCGGTCCTCGAGGGCACCTGTGTTGCAGGTTTTCAATCTCTCCCTGCTGTAACACACCTGATTCAAATGATCAGCTCATCAGCAAGCTCTTGAAAAGCCTGATAACGATCCTGATCATTTTAACAGGTGTGTTACAGCAGGGAGAGATTGAAAACCTGCAGGACAGGTGCCCTCGAGGACCGGAGTTGGTGACCCCTGGTCTAATGGAATGTGGCTTTGAGGGATATCTGACAGAGCTAGAAGTCCTTGTGACCAAGGATGTCTCCGGGCCAGATGACTTGGTCCTTGAAGTGAACCATGGAGAAGATTAGAACCAACATTTTTGATTAGATTTACTAATCTGACAGGACAACACTATATATGTGAGGGTTGCATCTTAGACAGGGCCCTTTTCTCACTTGGCCCCCCATGGGTGTGAAAAGAACCCTGCTGAAATTTTCCAACAGCCTCCTTACAGCTTAGGGCCATACTACCCTGAGAACGCCCAATCTCGTCCGATCTTGGAAGCCAAGCATGGTTGGGCCTGGTTAATACTTGGATGGGAGACCGCCTGGGAATACCAGGTGGTGTAAGATTATGCACCTCAATCACAAAATCTGTCTTTCACAAAAGACTTCAAGTTCTGTAGCTTCTTGCAAGCAGCAAACCACATGCTGGCCTCACAGGCCGAGAGCTCAAACCTATAACAGTCTGCGTCCCAAACGTGTGAACAATTGAGGTTAAAATCAAATACAACAAATACAGAATGCTATTATAATGCCCACATCTCACTCGCAAAAGCAAACTTTCATAACAGTCATCAAGTACTGTAGCTGCTTGGTAGCAGCTACCCTACGCTTCCCTGACAAGCTGAGATCTTGCCTGTAGAAAAAGGGAGGAGAAAATCATGTCATGTCATGTCATGTCATGTCATCTTCCAAACCGCTTATCCTATACAGGGTCACGGGGAGTTGCTGGAGCCTATCACAGCCATCAATGGGCGAAGGCAGACTACACCCCGAACTGGTCGCCAGCCAGTCGCAGGGCACACATAGACACTGTCACTGAGCGGGAATCGATCCCACGCTGCCCGAACACAACTCAGGCGTGTGTACCACTACACTATCAGGGACAGGAGAAAATCAAATAGATCAAATACAAAATGCTTGTTTTTATTCCCGAATTGGAGTGTGCGTAGCCTATTGTAAGATTAATAATGTATTTTATTATTCATGTGTTGGACTCTTGTGGACAAGGCCTGTTAGCTTTATTAACTTGTGGGTTTAGCTTTAGCTTTTTCCAAATCTATGCCCAACTTGCTTGATGTGCTTTGCTTCCACATATGTATGCTAATGGCTCTCACACACACAACCCCCCCCCCCCCCCCCCCCACACACACACACATAGACAAAACAAGTTCAAAGTGTTCCAGCTGCTTTCGCTCCCCTTTCTCTTAGAGCTGGAACACCTTTGTAATCAGGGACTCCGAAGAAAATAAAAAGAGAGGAGGCGCGGGAGCCGGGCAGAGGGTTTAGGAACTGTAATCGTACACTTCCCTGCGCTCTCCTTGCAAGTAAAAAGACAATATTGTTGTTGAGTGTTTTCTCTCCTCATTGTGTACATTGTTTACTAATGTCTCACTTGGTGTGAACCTGACATTTAATTGGTCCTTCGAGCCGGATCCCTATATGCCGGAAGGTTTCCAGCTGTCGAGTCAACCTCCAGGTAAAGTCCGTGGCCACGGCTCTAAGACCCTTTGTGGGACTGGTCTTTGGCTCCACTGCTGGGAACTGATGGTTGACGGGAAGCCGGAGGAGTGGAGACATCTCACGACACTCATGGATGAGTGAATTGCGCGCTGGTAAAAAAAACCTTGACAATACTAGTCCCTGGTCAAGTAGTAAGACAGATTTAGTCTATAAAACTGTGAGACAGAGTAAGTCTATAAAGCTGTAAGACAGAGTTAGTCTATAAAACTGTGAGACAGAGTAAGTCTTTAAAACTGTGTAAGCTTTGAGAATACTAGTCATTGTCAAGGTAAAAGACAGAGTAAGTCTATAAAACTGTAAGGGCGACGGTGTCCTGTACGTACTTAAACTCCGTGAAAAACGCTGCTAAAAGTGTGACTGTGTAAACTGTGTGAGTGGATATAAACAGGATTGTAAGTGACAACTTTGTGTGGACGCAATAGGCAAGAATCCTCCGCCATTTGTGGTAGAAGCTTGAGGATTGCCACACACTGTGTTGATTGTTACCTTGTCTTAAGCTAAAAGTCAGTGTAGGACACCCTAAGTGTCATAAAACTGACTCTTCATCAAAAGAATGGGGGAAAACTAACAGTAAAATCGGTGATAAAAGTGATCCTAAACAAAACCTCGCATGCAAAGATTGGACATTTGTGAAGCGTCACTGTCCTTCCAAAATACAACACTTAAACCTTTGGATGACAAAATTTGACTTTACTGGCCAGCTTAAAAAAAGAAAATAACAATAATAATAATAATAATAATAATAATAATAATAATAATAATAATAATAATAATAATAATAATAATAAAGGATGGCGAAGGCCTATGTACACTTGAATTCTGGGTGTGTGTATGTTTGTGCAAATTGGTTGTGAAACCCTGTGTGAAGTGTGTAAGTGAACAGAGTGATTGCGAATTAAAATACCACTAGGTATTTTATTCCATATAATTAGTATAGTATAATTAGTAGTATATGTAGTAGGATAATGAACAGCAGACTGGTGTGGATGCAGAAGCAAGAATTCTCCACCTGAAAAGGTTGTAGTGAGAATGACCACAACAGGAAATTTGAATTGCTGTCCTACTGATAAAAATCCAGTTTTTAGAACACCCAAGGTGTTAGCAAGCTGGACCAACTTCCTATACAATTGGGAAAATAGGTAGTAAATTTAAATCATAAAATGCAATGTAAGGATTGGAAGTTTGTTGAAAAACAGGATCCTGATAAGATCCAATATTTAGACACATGGATAGCTGAACACGTTTTTAATGGTTAAGTTAATTACACATAAAGTAGCCGTGTTACAGGAATCAATCATATAGCAGAAGCGTTTAATGGGCAAAAAGTAAGAAACGAAGATAATGTGACTTGAGCGGCAGACATCAGGGAGGGGCACCTGGGCTCTCTGCTCCTCTCTTGTCTGACCCTGCGACAAGGCGGAACAATTCTTGTTCATTATTATAAAATTTGGCTGAAGAAGAGCACAAAGTAAGCAAAAATAAACTACGGATGTAGAAACAACCAGTCAAATATTTGGGACGCAATCTTAGTGTTGGAAGTATAATTGTAGTGGAGAAGAGAAAAACAAAAACAAAATGCAATTCTCTAGGTTCCAAAACATCAAACGAAGGGGTGGATGATGTCATTTTTTAGGTCTAACAAATTGTTGCTGAATCTGGGTTCCAAATTATGCAGGAATCATTGGTGAAAAAATGTAATAGTGAAGACCTCAAATGACTTCACCTTTAAGGTAGACCAATGAAACAGGAAAGTTTTTTGTGGAATAAAGCAAATTTTAGTGTTAAGCACAGCATTATCTTTATTATGGCGACCCCTTATTCAGTTGATAGATTGTAAAGGTCATTTTTCGACCTCAGTTTTGGTGCGGCAAGATAGAGACAAAATGAAATTAATTCTTTCGAATTGGACGGTGCATTGCCGCACTGTGGAAGAGCAGTTATTGCAGCATCCATTGCTGTATAAACAAATGCAGCAATGGATGGGTGCCTCAGTTTCCAGTTGTTGTTTTTTAAGTGCAACCATAGTTTTTGTTCTATCCCCTGATTTTGAGAGTGCCACGTGCAGTCCCTGCATTGTTTTAACAAAGGACCATGATCTTTTTATCACAAGCGAAACATTTACCTTGTATGTATTGAGACAACGTCTAACTAAAGAGACGCACGATGTTAAACACAGCCACATTGTTACTACTTCCTGAGGATGGAGGAAGACATGATTGCCACACTGTAAACACAAACATTCATATTACTCAGAAGTATTGTGTTGAACAAACTCACTTTTTGATAATTTGTTCTAAACACTCATTTTAATTCAGTTGTTAGTAATTCTTGACAAAAATTTATTTACTCAGTTGTCTTGAGTTTACATGTCTTAAACAAATTAAATATTTAGAACTTCTGGATTTTTTTTTATGGTGAAATGCTATCTATCCCTTTGGAACTTCACATTTTCATTGTTTTCCTGTTACAAAAACATTTATTGCATGCAATAGCTGATATATCCTTGTTGGCATACGGGTTTTTAAATATAAAATCCATCCATCCATTCATTATCAGGAAGTAAATGAGGTACACTGTGTGAAGCAATTTGATTACCAAAGGTAGGTGCGCGCTACACAAGTGTTAGCCCCACCATTTAGCGCTATAAACTCAAAATAATTATGTTGGTGGTAGTACTGTGCACTCAGAATTGATAGCTTGTTAACACGTAAAGAGTTCAAGTTACGTTTACTTATCATTTCTAAGGCAACGAGTTTCCATATTTTTTATTTATTTTTTTTATATAAACTGAACTCCTTGATTTTTACAGTGCAAGTGCTGGCAAAAATAACTCCAGTTCTCGCGTTTGCCACAATGGCGATAACCTTTGCATGGTATTGGAAGTATTGGAGGCTTTGGTAACATAAACGGGCAAGCCAGTTCTGCGTGCAGATCTCTGATCAAAGCTTTTAGACGCAATACAGCTGGCACACACACTCTGGCCGTCTGCAAGTGTGCAACACACACATCAGGCACAGACAGTGTGTCCCATGGGAACACATTTGCAGACAGCTACAGACCCAGCTACAGGATAAACGCATGTGTTAGCAGTGAAAGACATACGAATTTACACAAGGGCATATTAAATGGCATGCAACAACAAAGTCCTGAAGCAGAACAAGAACTTTTAATAAAAAAAGAGTGACTAAATAAGATAAAATAAAACACTGGTGCGACATTAACAGGTGACATCTATGTATGGCCAAACAGATTACTTATTTTACCTAAATATCCATACGGATGGGCTGCTGCGTTGAATGATCCTAATGAGTCAACATTATACGACTTATGACTTTGATTCTGATTCCAATACTTTCTTTAGGGCATGCTTGTAGGGCATTCTTGTCATGTGCAAGACACAATATACTAGGTAACTTGAGACCAAGTAACACTTTACCACATTATCCATTTCATCTTATTCATAGGTTTATTTATTTTTATTATTATTATTTTTTTTTAATTGAACCGAAGTAAGGGGAAAACTATTGTTTCGTCATCATAGATGCTTTTTCAAAATGACTAGAACTATTCCCTATAACAAACATTCAGACGAGTTGACGGTGGCAAAAGCACTTTGCAGGGATATCATCCCCAGATATAGCATTTCTAAAAAACGTACAATGATGGTGGTACCCGTTTTGTTGACCAAATTGTGGAGAAAATAGGAGTGATGGTTCACATTGATCTGAGAATCTTGGTGCTTACCACCCTCAAAGTGCTGGATTGGTGGGAATAATTAATGGGACAACAGAAAATAGACAGAGATAATGCATTAATATAACGGGAAATACTTTTCATAATAAGATAATGCTTAGACAATGTGTACACGTGAAAGACATGGCAAGTACTTTTCATGATGGAATAACGCTTAGACAACATGGACGCAAACGGGGTAGCATTTTTCTCAAACAGTAATGAGACAAAACACACACACACACGGAAGGAACATCTGTTGGCATTTATGGCGTACTTTCAGTCGACCAAATACCAGATGATAACACGCCACTCGACGACGCAATACTGACAGACATGCAAAATAGTGAGTGAACCTTTTGGGAAAATAACAGGGTAATCGGAAATGTTGAATCATATGTAGTAAAAAAGGTGACCCCATCCTTCCATAAGGCCTGTTTACGTGGGTAGCAATTAAGAGTCGTGGTCCTTGTCACGTCTCTTCAGGGTGGAAGGATGGTATAGATTGTGGAACATCGCTTTGCTGCATATCGATGTCGAGCATTTGACTTGTATAAACCGTAATTCATAAGGAAATGCTACTTAGTGTGTTTTATACAAGTCACACATACAAGCACAGTATCCTTTAGATGGGATTTTATTATTTGACTAAACAAAATAGGACTATACTAATATTGCCTAATGCTAATTAATGTGATCTCAAACTGGGTTGAAATTGCGCTATACTGTGACAAGGAGATTGTGTAAATATATCACTACGGTATACCACAAATGATTTGGAGCGATAATGTAAGTCATTTTGTAAAGAACGTTGAATAACGGGACACATCTTTTGGTTATCCAGTTAAAGTGATAATGGAAGTCATTTTGTAAAGATTGTTGAATAACGGGACAAATCTTTTGGTTATCCAGTTAAAGTGCATGACTGGTGAAAAGAACGACCTGCACTGTAAGAAGATACAAAAAAAAAAAAAAGACAGAAAATAAAAGACTGTCCGTTTGAAATTCTGTGCGGAAGACTATTTATGTTACCCATTATAAATAACCCATTCGGTCCTGGGTGAATGGAAGACATTGACTGAAATAACTATATGAGGAAAATGTTTATGCTTTACGATGAGGAAGTGAAACTGTATCATGAAATGCCAGATGAATCTCTACCCCTGCAAGAAGGCCAGCCTCCCATCAGACCTTGTGAAACCCCAAGTGTTGGTCCAGGCCGCAATGGGAAGGCCATTCCAAGTGGTGTTGACAACCTTGACTGCTGTGAGGACTTGGGACTCCCCCAGCTGTTTTGGAGTTGTGGAGTCACAAGGTCTGGCCATCGCACAGAGTCACTGACTATACAGGCTCCCTCTTACATCGACGGGAGTATGAGATGCGATCTGAACCAAAGGTGGGCTGTCCTTCCCCTGCCTTTCCTGAAGGGGCAGGAGAGGGAACTGGCACAAGAGCATTGTGCGACACACACATTTGATCAAGTACAGGAAGAGAACACTTTTAGTTGCACCACATAGAGAGGTGAAGTGCTGGTAACCTCTCCCTCTTGAAGATAGAAAGATGATTGGAGCCAAGACGGGACAGTTGGTAGTATGCAGAGATGCTCAACTGTTTGAAAAGTTTTTTACCCATGAATGTAACAGACCTTTGTGCTCTGGTGACTTTGTTATTAATTATGTCTGTACATCCCATGCCTGTACAAAAGTTAACAACTAAATGATCCACTGCCATGGCAAAACATTGGCAACATCAGAAAAGAGCCGTAAATTGGCAAAACCAAGATGATCCAACATGCATTGATGCCATCGGTGTTCCCCGTGGGGTTCAGAGTGCGTACAAATTACTAGTGGATCAGATAATAGCAGGATTTGAGTCCTTCCTTTTGTTGGTGGTGTCAAAAACATAACAAGAACGTAGACAGGATCAACTACATCCATTGCAACGTAGAAAAATTGGGCAATTGGACACAGAGTGGGTTTGAAGCTGTGCATGAACAGCTATCAGCCACCTTGCTTATGGCGTTCCAAAACACGACGGTTGTTGACGTGTTGTTGGTTGAGAGAGGAGAATGTGCTATTATCGGAGAGCAGTTCTGCACATTCGTTCCCAACAACACAGCTGCAGATGGCAGCCTCACCGAGGCCGTAGAGGGATCCTGATCCCTTGAATGGCAGGATGAAGGAACACTCTGTCCCATGTTCCATGTGGGACTCCTGGATGAATGCCTTGGGAAAATGCAAAGCTCCGGTGTCCTCAATTTCGGTATCAATCGCTGTTTTTGCAGCTTCTTGACCTTGTGTGGATCTTGTTTGTTGTATTCCTTGTCTGCGCCCTCTCCTTAACAGATTGATGACAACAGCACTCGCCCCCATTTGGAACCGAATGGCTCAATTGTATCCTTTACTGGTTCGTGACATTAACGTTGATGATGATGATGATGATGATGATGATGATGATGATGATGATGATGATGATGATGATGGCGTACATTGTTACATGGCTGATTCGTTTCCAGATTTAGGTGCCTATGAATACGGATTAACGGTGCTTCTGAGGGTAAATATTTTGTTTTCATAAGAAGTAAGAGGGGTAAATATATTTGTTTTTGATAGAATAATTGTTCGTAGGTTATACCATATTTACTCTTATAATTATTCTAAGGTATTTTTTTCAGCATTATAAACTTGTTTTAATCGGCTAAGTCGAAGTTGCTTGTGAAGAAAGTGGAATGTGAGTAGGACGCAGCCGCAAAATAGGAACGATGCTCTTATCGAAGAGAATCCTGTGGTAAGACGCTGAGTCCTTGGGACAGAATAAAACAATAACAATGGACTGTGCAAATGTAAGAAAAACAAAGGGGAATGTAAGAAGAATGATGTATATACTGATTCATGTGTTAGATTTTTCATGATTAGGATTGTTAGCTTTGTAGGTTTAGCTTTATATTATATAAAAAACAGGGGGGAATGTAAGAATAATAATGTATTTTATTATTCATGTGTTGGATTTTTCATAATTAAGCTTGTTAGCTTTGTAGGTTTAGCTTTATATTATATAAAAACCGGGGGGAATGTAAGAATAATAATGTATTTTATTATTCATGTGTTGGATTCTTGTGGACAAGGCCTGTTAGCTTTATTAACTTGTGGGTTTAGCTTTAGCTTTTTCCAAATCTATGCCCAACTTGCTTGATGTGCTTTGCTTCCACATATGTATGCTAATGGCTCTCACACCCCCCCCCCCCCCCCCCCCCCCCACACACACACACACATAGACAAAACCAGTTCAAAGTGTTCCAGCTGCTTTCGCTCCCCTTTCTCTTAGAGCTGGAACACCTTTGTAATCAGGGACTCCGAAGAAAATAAAAAGAGAGGAGGCGCGGGAGCCGGGCAGAGGGTTTAGGAACTGTAATCGTACACTTCCCTGCGCTCTCCTTGCAAGTAAAAAGACAATATTGTTGTTGAGTGTTTTCTCTCCTCATTGTGTACATTGTTTACTAATGTCTCACTTGGTGTGAACCTGACATTTAATTGGTCCTTCGAGCCGGATCCCTATATGCCGGAAGGTTTCCAGCTGTCGAGTCAACCTCCAGGTAAAGTCCGTGGCCACGGCTCTAAGACCCTTTGTGGGACTGGTCTTTGGCTCCACTGCTGGGAACTGATGGTTGACGGGAAGCCGGAGGAGTGGAGACATCTCACGACACTCATGGATGAGTGAATTGCGCGCTGGTAAAAAAAACCTTGACAATACTAGTCCCTGGTCAAGTAGTAAGACAGATTTAGTCTATAAAACTGTGAGACAGAGTAAGTCTATAAAGCTGTAAGACAGAGTTAGTCTATAAAACTGTGAGACAGAGTAAGTCTTTAAAACTGTGTAAGCTTTGAGAATACTAGTCATTGTCAAGGTAAAAGACAGAGTAAGTCTATAAAACTGTAAGGGCGACGGTGTCCTGTACGTACTTAAACTCCGTGAAAAACGCTGCTAAAAGTGTGACTGTGTAAACTGTGTGAGTGGATATAAACAGGATTGTAAGTGACAACTTTGTGTGGACGCAATAGGCAAGAATCCTCCGCCATTTGTGGTAGAAGCTTGAGGATTGCCACACACTGTGTTGATTGTTACCTTGTCTTAAGCTAAAAGTCAGTGTAGGACACCCTAAGTGTCATAAAACTGACTCTTCATCAAAAGAATGGGGGAAAACTAACAGTAAAATCGGTGATAAAAGTGATCCTAAACAAAACCTCGCATGCAAAGATTGGACATTTGTGAAGCGTCACTGTCCTTCCAAAATACAACACTTAAACCTTTGGATGACAAAATTTGACTTTACTGGCCAGCTTAAAAAAAGAAAATAACAATAATAATAATAATAATAATAATAATAATAATAATAATAATAATAATAATAATAATAATAATAATAATAATAATAATAATAATAAAGGATGGCGAAGGCCTATGTACACTTGAATTCTGGGTGTGTGTATGTTTGTGCAAATTGGTTGTGAAACCCTGTGTGAAGTGTGTAAGTGAACAGAGTGATTGCGAATTAAAATACCACTAGGTATTTTATTCCATATAATTAGTATAGTATAATTAGTAGTATATGTAGTAGGATAATGAACAG
This sequence comes from Filicampus tigris, assembly GCF_054856515.1. Classification (NCBI taxonomy): domain Eukaryota; kingdom Metazoa; phylum Chordata; class Actinopteri; order Syngnathiformes; family Syngnathidae; genus Filicampus; species Filicampus tigris. The sequence continues at coordinate 14,931,195 of NC_141234.1, forward strand.
CAGACTGGTGTGGATGCAGAAGCAAGAATTCTCCACCTGAAAAGGTTGTAGTGAGAATGACCACAACAGGAAATTTGAATTGCTGTCCTACTGATAAAAATCCAGTTTTTAGAACACCCAAGGTGTTAGCAAGCTGGACCAACTTCCTATACAATTGGGAAAATAGGTAGTAAATTTAAATCATAAAATGCAATGTAAGGATTGGAAGTTTGTTGAAAAACAGGATCCTGATAAGATCCAATATTTAGACACATGGATAGCTGAACACGTTTTTAATGGTTAAGTTAATTACACATAAAGTAGCCGTGTTACAGGAATCAATCATATAGCAGAAGCGTTTAATGGGCAAAAAGTAAGAAACGAAGATAATGTGACTTGAGCGGCAGACATCAGGGAGGGGCACCTGGGCTCTCTGCTCCTCTCTTGTCTGACCCTGCGACAAGGCGGAACAATTCTTGTTCATTATTATAAAATTTGGCTGAAGAAGAGCACAAAGTAAGCAAAAATAAACTACGGATGTAGAAACAACCAGTCAAATATTTGGGACGCAATCTTAGTGTTGGAAGTATAATTGTAGTGGAGAAGAGAAAAACAAAAACAAAATGCAATTCTCTAGGTTCCAAAACATCAAACGAAGGGGTGGATGATGTCATTTTTTAGGTCTAACAAATTGTTGCTGAATCTGGGTTCCAAATTATGCAGGAATCATTGGTGAAAAAATGTAATAGTGAAGACCTCAAATGACTTCACCTTTAAGGTAGACCAATGAAACAGGAAAGTTTTTTGTGGAATAAAGCAAATTTTAGTGTTAAGCACAGCATTATCTTTATTATGGCGACCCCTTATTCAGTTGATAGATTGTAAAGGTCATTTTTCGACCTCAGTTTTGGTGCGGCAAGATAGAGACAAAATGAAATTAATTCTTTCGAATTGGACGGTGCATTGCCGCACTGTGGAAGAGCAGTTATTGCAGCATCCATTGCTGTATAAACAAATGCAGCAATGGATGGGTGCCTCAGTTTCCAGTTGTTGTTTTTTAAGTGCAACCATAGTTTTTGTTCTATCCCCTGATTTTGAGAGTGCCACGTGCAGTCCCTGCATTGTTTTAACAAAGGACCATGATCTTTTTATCACAAGCGAAACATTTACCTTGTATGTATTGAGACAACGTCTAACTAAAGAGACGCACGATGTTAAACACAGCCACATTGTTACTACTTCCTGAGGATGGAGGAAGACATGATTGCCACACTGTAAACACAAACATTCATATTACTCAGAAGTATTGTGTTGAACAAACTCACTTTTTGATAATTTGTTCTAAACACTCATTTTAATTCAGTTGTTAGTAATTCTTGACAAAAATTTATTTACTCAGTTGTCTTGAGTTTACATGTCTTAAACAAATTAAATATTTAGAACTTCTGGATTTTTTTTTTATGGTGAAATGCTATCTATCCCTTTGGAACTTCACATTTTCATTGTTTTCCTGTTACAAAAACATTTATTGCATGCAATAGCTGATATATCCTTGTTGGCATACGGGTTTTTAAATATAAAATCCATCCATCCATTCATTATCAGGAAGTAAATGAGGTACACTGTGTGAAGCAATTTGATTACCAAAGGTAGGTGCGCGCTACACAAGTGTTAGCCCCACCATTTAGCGCTATAAACTCAAAATAATTATGTTGGTGGTAGTACTGTGCACTCAGAATTGATAGCTTGTTAACACGTAAAGAGTTCAAGTTACGTTTACTTATCATTTCTAAGGCAACGAGTTTCCATATTTTTTATTTATTTTTTTTATATAAACTGAACTCCTTGATTTTTACAGTGCAAGTGCTGGCAAAAATAACTCCAGTTCTCGCGTTTGCCACAATGGCGATAACCTTTGCATGGTATTGGAAGTATTGGAGGCTTTGGTAACATAAACGGGCAAGCCAGTTCTGCGTGCAGATCTCTGATCAAAGCTTTTAGACGCAATACAGCTGGCACACACACTCTGGCCGTCTGCAAGTGTGCAACACACACATCAGGCACAGACAGTGTGTCCCATGGGAACACATTTGCAGACAGCTACAGACCCAGCTACAGGATAAACGCATGTGTTAGCAGTGAAAGACATACGAATTTACACAAGGGCATATTAAATGGCATGCAACAACAAAGTCCTGAAGCAGAACAAGAACTTTTAATAAAAAAAGAGTGACTAAATAAGATAAAATAAAACACTGGTGCGACATTAACAGGTGACATCTATGTATGGCCAAACAGATTACTTATTTTACCTAAATATCCATACGGATGGGCTGCTGCGTTGAATGATCCTAATGAGTCAACATTATACGACTTATGACTTTGATTCTGATTCCAATACTTTCTTTAGGGCATGCTTGTAGGGCATTCTTGTCATGTGCAAGACACAATATACTAGGTAACTTGAGACCAAGTAACACTTTACCACATTATCCATTTCATCTTATTCATAGGTTTATTTATTTTTATTATTTTTTTTTTTTTTTAATTGAACCGAAGTAAGGGGAAAACTATTGTTTCGTCATCATAGATGCTTTTTCAAAATGACTAGAACTATTCCCTATAACAAACATTCAGACGAGTTGACGGTGGCAAAAGCACTTTGCAGGGATATCATCCCCAGATATAGCATTTCTAAAAAACGTACAATGATGGTGGTACCCGTTTTGTTGACCAAATTGTGGAGAAAATAGGAGTGATGGTTCACATTGATCTGAGAATCTTGGTGCTTACCACCCTCAAAGTGCTGGATTGGTGGGAATAATTAATGGGACAACAGAAAATAGACAGAGATAATGCATTAATATAACGGGAAATACTTTTCATAATAAGATAATGCTTAGACAATGTGTACACGTGAAAGACATGGCAAGTACTTTTCATGATGGAATAACGCTTAGACAACATGGACGCAAACGGGGTAGCATTTTTCTCAAACAGTAATGAGACAAAACACACACACACACGGAAGGAACATCTGTTGGCATTTATGGCGTACTTTCAGTCGACCAAATACCAGATGATAACACGCCACTCGACGACGCAATACTGACAGACATGCAAAATAGTGAGTGAACCTTTTGGGAAAATAACAGGGTAATCGGAAATGTTGAATCATATGTAGTAAAAAAGGTGACCCCATCCTTCCATAAGGCCTGTTTACGTGGGTAGCAATTAAGAGTCGTGGTCCTTGTCACGTCTCTTCAGGGTGGAAGGATGGTATAGATTGTGGAACATCGCTTTGCTGCATATCGATGTCGAGCATTTGACTTGTATAAACCGTAATTCATAAGGAAATGCTACTTAGTGTGTTTTATACAAGTCACACATACAAGCACAGTATCCTTTAGATGGGATTTTATTATTTGACTAAACAAAATAGGACTATACTAATATTGCCTAATGCTAATTAATGTGATCTCAAACTGGGTTGAAATTGCGCTATACTGTGACAAGGAGATTGTGTAAATATATCACTACGGTATACCACAAATGATTTGGAGCGATAATGTAAGTCATTTTGTAAAGAACGTTGAATAACGGGACACATCTTTTGGTTATCCAGTTAAAGTGATAATGGAAGTCATTTTGTAAAGATTGTTGAATAACGGGACAAATCTTTTGGTTATCCAGTTAAAGTGCATGACTGGTGAAAAGAACGACCTGCACTGTAAGAAGATACAAAAAAAAAAAAAAGACAGAAAATAAAAGACTGTCCGTTTGAAATTCTGTGCGGAAGACTATTTATGTTACCCATTATAAATAACCCATTCGGTCCTGGGTGAATGGAAGACATTGACTGAAATAACTATATGAGGAAAATGTTTATGCTTTACGATGAGGAAGTGAAACTGTATCATGAAATGCCAGATGAATCTCTACCCCTGCAAGAAGGCCAGCCTCCCATCAGACCTTGTGAAACCCCAAGTGTTGGTCCAGGCCGCAATGGGAAGGCCATTCCAAGTGGTGTTGACAACCTTGACTGCTGTGAGGACTTGGGACTCCCCCAGCTGTTTTGGAGTTGTGGAGTCACAAGGTCTGGCCATCGCACAGAGTCACTGACTATACAGGCTCCCTCTTACATCGACGGGAGTATGAGATGCGATCTGAACCAAAGGTGGGCTGTCCTTCCCCTGCCTTTCCTGAAGGGGCAGGAGAGGGAACTGGCACAAGAGCATTGTGCGACACACACATTTGATCAAGTACAGGAAGAGAACACTTTTAGTTGCACCACATAGAGAGGTGAAGTGCTGGTAACCTCTCCCTCTTGAAGATAGAAAGATGATTGGAGCCAAGACGGGACAGTTGGTAGTATGCAGAGATGCTCAACTGTTTGAAAAGTTTTTTACCCATGAATGTAACAGACCTTTGTGCTCTGGTGACTTTGTTATTAATTATGTCTGTACATCCCATGCCTGTACAAAAGTTAACAACTAAATGATCCACTGCCATGGCAAAACATTGGCAACATCAGAAAAGAGCCGTAAATTGGCAAAACCAAGATGATCCAACATGCATTGATGCCATCGGTGTTCCCCGTGGGGTTCAGAGTGCGTACAAATTACTAGTGGATCAGATAATAGCAGGATTTGAGTCCTTCCTTTTGTTGGTGGTGTCAAAAACATAACAAGAACGTAGACAGGATCAACTACATCCATTGCAACGTAGAAAAATTGGGCAATTGGACACAGAGTGGGTTTGAAGCTGTGCATGAACAGCTATCAGCCACCTTGCTTATGGCGTTCCAAAACACGACGGTTGTTGACGTGTTGTTGGTTGAGAGAGGAGAATGTGCTATTATCGGAGAGCAGTTCTGCACATTCGTTCCCAACAACACAGCTGCACCGAGGCCGTAGAGGGATCCTGATCCCTTGAATGGCAGGATGAAGGAACACTCTGTCCCATGTTCCATGTGGGACTCCTGGATGAATGCCTTGGGAAAATGCAAAGCTCCGGTGTCCTCAATTTCGGTATCAATCGCTGTTTTTGCAGCTTCTTGACCTTGTGTGAATCTTGTTTGTTGTATTCCTTGTCTGCGCTCTCTCCTTAACAGATTGATGACAACAGCACTCGCCCCCATTTGGAACCGAATGGCTCAATTGTATCCTTTACTGGTTCGTGACATTAACGTTGATGATGATGATGATGATGATGATGATGATGATGATGATGATGATGATGATGATGATGATGATGATGATGGCGTACATTGTTACATGGCTGATTCGTTTCCAGATTTAGGTGCCTATGAATACGGATTAACGGTGCTTCTGAGGGTAAATATTTTGTTTTCATAAGAAGTAAGAGGGGTAAATATATTTGTTTTTGATAGAATAATTGTTCGTAGGTTATACCATATTTACTCTTATAATTATTCTAAGGTATTTTTTTCAGCATTATAAACTTGTTTTAATCGGCTAAGTCGAAGTTGCTTGTGAAGAAAGTGGAATGTGAGTAGGACGCAGCCGCAAAATAGGAACGATGCTCTTATCGAAGAGAATCCTGTGGTAAGACGCTGAGTCCTTGGGACAGAATAAAACAATAACAATGGACTGTGCAAATGTAAGAAAAACAAAGGGGAATGTAAGAAGAATGATGTATATACTGATTCATGTGTTAGATTTTTCATGATTAGGATTGTTAGCTTTGTAGGTTTAGCTTTATATTATATAAAAAACAGGGGGGAATGTAAGAATAATAATGTATTTTATTATTCATGTGTTGGATTTTTCATAATTAAGCTTGTTAGCTTTGTAGGTTTAGCTTTATATTATATAAAAACCGGGGGGAATGTAAGAATAATAATGTATTTTATTATTCATGTGTTGGATTCTTGTGGACAAGGCCTGTTAGCTTTATTAACTTGTGGGTTTAGCTTTAGCTTTTTCCAAATCTATGCCCAACTTGCTTGATGTGCTTTGCTTCCACATATGTATGCTAATGGCTCTCACACACACAACCCCCCCCCCCCCCCCCGCACACACACACACATAGACAAAACAAGTTCAAAGTGTTCCAGCTGCTTTCGCTCCCCTTTCCCTTAGAGCTGGAACACCTTTGTAATCAGGGACTCCGAAGAAAATAAAAAGAGAGGAGGCGCGGGAGCCGGGCAGAGGGTTTAGGAACTGTAATCGTACACTTCCCTGCGCTCTCCTTGCAAGTAAAAAGACAATATTGTTGTTGAGTGTTTTCTCTCCTCATTGTGTACATTGTTTACTAATGTCTCACTTGGTGTGAACCTGACATTTAATTGGTCCTTCGAGCCGGATCCCTATATGCCGGAAGGTTTCCAGCTGTCGAGTCAACCTCCAGGTAAAGTCCGTGGCCACGGCTCTAAGACCCTTTGTGGGACTGGTCTTTGACTCCACTTCTGGGAACTGATGGTTGACGGGAAGCCGGAGGAGTGGAGACATCTCACGACACTCGTGGATGAGTGAATTGCGCGCTGGTAAAAAAACCTTGACAATACTAGTCCCTGGTCAAGTAGTAAGACAGAGTGAGTCTATAAAACTGTAAGACAGAGTAAGTCTATAAAACTGTGAGACAGAGTAAGTCTATAAAACTGTAAGACAGAGTTAGTCTATAAAACTGTGAGACAGAGTAAGTCTTTAAAACTGTAAGGGCGACGGTGTCCTGTACGTACTTAAACTCCGTGAAAAACGCTGCTAAAAGTGTGACTGTGTAAACTGTGTGAGTGGATATAAACAGGATTGTAAGTGACAACTTTGTGTGGACGCAATAGGCAAGAATCCTCCGCCATTTGTGGTAGAAGCTTGAGGATTGCCACACACTGTGTTGATTGTCACCCTGTCTTAAGGTAAAAGTCAGTGTAGGACACCCTAAGTGTCATAAAACTCTTCATCAAAAGAATGGGGGAAAACTAACAGTAAAATCGGTGATAAAAGTGATCCTAAACAAAACCTCGCATGCAAAGATTGGACATTTGTGGACACACACACACACACACACATAAACAAAACAAGTTAATAGTGTTCCAGCTGCTTTCGCTCGACTTTCCCTTGGTGTGAACCAGACACCTATAAAGAAATAAAATTTAAGCCTCCTTGCAGTTTACGGCCATACTACCCTGAGAAAGCCCGATCCTGGAAGCTAAGCAGGGTTGGGCCTGGTTAGTACATGGATGGGAGACTGCCTGGGAATTATATGCCTGGGCACAGTACATTCAGACGCTAGCACATCAAGGTGGAGTTCATGCACTTTTTCTGGTGATCCCTACTTCCGGAAATACGCCGTAGCAAACCTGCAGTGTTTAGTGGTTTGCTGGTGTCAGGGAATTCCACTCGGAAGACCGAGACAAGCCTAATAGAGGACTGTAAAAAGCAACTCAGACCAGCCGAGATTGACTTTTCTTATGCGCGGGACAGTGGAGGCCACTCAAGGTGGTTTCTCCCCCAGTCTGTCAGCTTCCGTGCCCCCCTCATGCTCCTTTTATTCAGTACAAGCAGCATGCATTCAAAGATACAGACACATGACAATAGCGGTAATTCCTCTTATCTGCACTTTGCAACAGTCTGCGGTTAAACGTCTTCTGCTGACAGCTTCCTGTTTGACTGCACGGCACATTTTACTGCATATGGAGACTATGTGGGTGAGGTCAACAAACGGTCACCACAGGACATTCAAGGAAATGAAACTTTTAACATGATATTAATGTAATTGTCGATTTCTCTCCCAGATGGAATGCTTTTATTTTGAAGGCCGGAAAGGAGGGGAAGTGTGCAAAATAAATAAGTAACTTGACTACGACTTCTGGCCGTCTGTGGGACCCAAATAATTATACAATACGACAAATCCAACCCTGGGGCTCGCAATGCAAGGAAGCACGCAGTTGGGTAAGTACTACATTTGAAGCGTGTCCACAGCGGGTTTGAATAGTAAATTAGCCAGCTATTGATCCTTAAAAAGCCTCTGCCGTTAGCGTCTCGTCTCTCCCGCAGCGACGTCAATCACGGACGCTTTTTTTTTTTTTTTGGGGTCGCGTGGCGGAATGGGGCGGGGGCCGACAATGTTTATGAATATGGCCAGAGGGTCGCGGCCGGTTGGGTACCCAAGTCGAGGGTGGAGGGTTGCAGCCGGACCGGCAAAAAATGTTCAAGTGCCCAGCTATGCCCAGCAATATGGGGTTCCATTTGTGCCAAAAATATGTTATGTGTCGATGATAAGTGTCTATGATAGACGTCCATGATACGTGTCTATATGTGTCGATGATACGTGTCTATGTTATGTGTAGCTGATAAGTGTCTATAGACGTCCATGATAAGTGTCTATGTTAGACATCTATGTAAAGACGCCGATGAGAAATGTCGTCAGTGTTTGATAAAATTAATATGTATGCATGCGGTTCTGTTCACTCATTCCACCACCGCCACCACCGTTGCGAAACGCTGCTTTGTTTAACAGCTCAACTTTTTCATGTGTCTTATTTTCAGCCTTTTTTTTTTCTGGTAACCTGCTAGGGCTGTGCCTTCTGTTGGCTTTTTGTTTTTTTTTTAGCAAGGTACAGAAAAGCGCTAAATAAATCTGACTTAATAAAAATAATAATGAAGGTCTTTGCCTTCACATAATAATAATAATAATAATAATAATAATAATAATAATAATAATAATAATAATAATAATAATAATAATAATAATAATAATAATAATAGTTGATCCCGGCTGTAGGCGGCACGGTGGTCGACTGGTTAGCACGTCCGCCTCACAGTTCAGAGGTCGTGGGTACGATCCCGGCTCCGGCCTCCCTGTGTGGAGTTTGCATGTTATCCCCGTGCCTGCGTGGGTTTTCTCCGGGCACTCCGGTTTCCTCCCACATTCCAAAAACATGCATGGTAAGTTGATTGGACTGTCTAAATTGCCCCTAGGTGTGATTGTGAGTGCGGATGTTTGTCTCTGTGTGCCCTGCGATTGGCTGGCAACCAGTTCAGGGTGTCCCCCGCCTACTGCCCAAAGACAGCTGGGATAGGCTCCAGCACGCCCCGCGACCCTTGTGAGGAGAAGCGGTACAGATAATGGATGGATGGATCCCGGCTGTAAATAAGGCGGCGTTGTGTTGCCATGGTGATGGGAATGAGCTAACAGGATCACATGCATACATTTACACATATTATATAAATATGTATACTATATAAATTTCTGCATGGAGAACACCATACCCACCAGGACAGTAAGGTGTTTCTACAACAACAAACCCTGGATCACACCAGACATAAAAGCTTTCCTGTAGGAGAAGAAGAGGGCTTTTGCATCAGGCAACAAACAAGATTGAGCAGCGCAAGCTGAGCAGGAGGAGGATCAGAGAGGGTAAAATGTCCTACAGGAAGAGGATGGAGGAGCAGCTGCTGCAGAATAATGCCAGGGGAGTCTGGAGGGGCCTGAAGACCATCTCAGGCCATGGACAACCCAAGACCCGGACTGGGGGGGACCTGCAGTGGGCAAATGAGATGAACCTCCTTTTCAATAGGTTCGATCAGATGCCTGCCCCCATTCAGTCTCTCCTGCTGCAGCTCCACCTACTCCTCCTGCTGGGTGTGTCACCCCTCCCCTCTTTTCTCCACAGTCTCCAGCTCCCAGCTACACCAGACAGCCACCACTCCCTCTTGCCCAGCCTTGGCCTTCACAACATCTCAGGTGAAGAACCAGCTGAAGAAGATGAAGGCGAGGAAGGCAGCGGGTCCAGATGGCATCAGCCCCCAGCTCCTCAAATCCTGCGCTGACCAGCTGTGTGGAATTGTCCAGCACATGTTCAACCAGCAGAATCGCCTCCTGATCAATGCGGGGAAATCCAAAGAAATGGTGTTGGATTTCGGAAGACGCCATCACTCTGCACCTGCACCAGTGAATATCCAGGGAACAGATGTTGAGAGAGTCTCAACTTACAAGTACCTGGGTGTTCATCTGAACAATAAACTGGACTGGAGCGACAACACAGACGCCCTCTATAGGAAGAGTCAGAGCAGACTCTTCCTACTCAGGAGCCTGAGGTATTTTGGGGTTCAGGGGACACTCCTCGGGAACTTTTATGACTGAGTGGTTGCATCGGTCATTTTCCAGGGAGTGGTCACCTGGGCAGGCGGCGTCTCGGCACGGGACAAAAAGCGGCTGGACAAACTGGTCAGGAGGGCCGGCTCTGTCCTGGGCTGCTCCCTGGACTCTGTGGACTCAGTGGGGGACAGGAGGATGATGGCCAAGCTGTCATCAATGCTGGACAACCCGGCCCACCCTCTCCAGGGCACCCTAACAGCACTCCACAGCTCCTTCAGTGACAGACTGTTACACCCTCGCTGTGAAAAGGAGAGATTCCGCCGCTTCTTCTTGTCTGCTGCTGTCAGACTCTTTAACAAGAACATTGTGTAGTCTCTACAAACTGGCGGACATTAGTATCATGCATCATCATATCATGCAATACCCAACATTCCCCACTACTGTAATACCGTGCAATACTCAACATTCTATTGTTAGTCTAGTTTTATTTTTATCCAATGCTGTTCCTTACATTTCACTGCAGCACTTTCACTTACTTTGATAATTTTTCCTCTGTACTATGTACAGGCTAAAATGAGCGTTCCTCATACTTTTTATGTAGATGTATGTTGGTATGTACATACATGTGTATATACACATAGTTACTGCGTATATTTACATAGGTTTGATTCTGAATGTTTGCCGTTAATGTTATGCATTAATGGCTACATTATGCCGCTGTCCCTGTGTGACCTATATCTTTGCTGCTGTAACACTGAAAATTTCCCCACTGTGAGATCAATAAAGGCCTTCTTATTCAGTCAATACCTTGTGATACAGATGTCTACGAACTGTGCAACATCCTGATGACAGAGTTCAACTTGTCGATACCATCTGAGATGTATCAAGCCCTGGACCTGTATATGTCTCTGAGAGAGAAGCTTAAAGAATTACTGTAAACAATACAAGTCTTTATCCATACCGCTTATCCTCACAAGGGTCGCGGGCGTGCTGGAGCCTATCCCAGCTGTCTTCGGGCAGTAGGCGGGGGACACCCTGAATTGGTTGCCAGCCAATCGCAGGGCACACAGAAACAAACATCCGCACTCACAATCACACCTAGGGGCAATTTAGAGTGTCCAATCAACTTACCATGCATTGTTTTTGGAATGTGGGAGGAAACCGGAGGACCCGGAGAAAACCCACGCAGGCACGGGGAGAACATGCAAACTCCACACAGGGAGGCCGGAGCCGGGATCGAACCCATGACCTCTGAACTGTGAGGCGGATGTGCTACCCAGTTGATCACCATCACCTTATTCTTATTATATTATTTTATTCATAATGATTTTATTAAACACTGACGACCTTTCTCGTCGACATCTAACATCGACACTTTACATGGACGTCGAACATAGACACTTACCATCGACGTCTAACATATATGGACACTTATCATCCACACAGAGTATAGACACGCAAACTTGTGGAATGTCAGGCTGGAAAAACATACTTTCACTTCTCACTTTTTCTTTTACCAGCAACATGAGGAAGGCTCTCATAATGCACCTGGGGTCTGTCTGGTTGCGGTAGGGATGATGGCAGTCATGTGCCGAGTCAGGTGGACTTCCAAGTGAAACTCTTGTTGCACACACTGCATGTGTGTGTGTTTGACACAGTTTTTTGTCCTTGCTGTAGCGCAAATAGATATTTCAGATACTCAACATTACTGACAATTTACTTGATTAAATTAACAATCTAATCTAAAGTTAGTAGTGAAATAAATGTCCACTATTTGAGAAAGCGAAGTACACCAATAGACTCTCATTCTTAGCAATTTGTCATTAAAACCAATGACTATAGTGACTATGCTATTGAGTGAATATATATTTTAGTGTAACCATAATGATGCTATTATGGTATAATTTAGTGTAACCTCGGCACTTGCTTTATCTTCCATCATTGTCGCGCTGCGGTACATAGCTTACATTATCAGCATACATTAGCTCCAAAACAATGTTTGAGTCCAAAGCACATTAAGCCAACCCCCTTCGGCAATTCTAATTGGGATAGATGATGTAGCAGCTAGAAGCTCATGGTGTGGAATTGAAAATAAAACGTCTTTAATATCCACATTTTTTTTCATTAAAGTAGTCGTAAATCTGTGTAGGTTTTTTGGTGAAATGTTTATCGCACATGAAATGTGAAATCCGACGCCTGACGCCATGCCAACACGGCGCGCACCAAAGAGGAGCGACGCAATTGTTAAACTCTGCTCAACCGCTCAACTTTGCTCAACTATTGGCCGGCGTCTGCTCAACTCTGCTCAACCATTGGCCGGCGTCCGCTCAACTCTGCTCAACCATTGGTTGGCGCCCGCTCAATTTAGGGACTCAGACGGACAAATGCTTGAAGACGGCTGAAGACTTCAAGTTCTGTAGCTGCTTGCTAGCAGCAAACCACATTCTGGCCTCACAGGCCGAGAGTTCAAAATTATAACAGTCTGCGTCCCTTTTGTGAGGAAAATTTGAGGTTAAAGTCAAATACAAACAAATTCAAAGATCTTTTCCCCCCACAATACTCACGAAAGTAAACTTTTACAACAGACGTCATGTAATGCAGTTGCTTGGTAGAAGCTAACCACATGCTATCCTGACAGGCTGACAGCTGAAAATACTAACAGTCTTTGTCGCTTGCCTGTGGAAAAAGAGAGCACAAAATAAAATACAACAAAACACAGAATGCTATCCCCCCACAACTCACTGGCAAACGCAAACTTTCACAACAGACATCAAGTACTGTAGCTGCTTGGTAGAAGCTAATCACACGATTCCCTGACAAGCTGAGATCTTGCCTGTGGAAAAAGGGAGGAGAAAATCAAATAGAACAAATACAAAATGCTTGTTCCCACCCTCCCCTGAATTGGGGTGTGCGTAGCCTACAAAGAATACATTTTTAGGCCTCCTTACAGCTTACAGCCATACTACCCTCATGCACGACACTTTTTTGGGGGGTCAGCGGCCGACAATGTTTATGAATAAAACGAGGCCGGAAGGGTACCCAGGTCAAAGGTGGAGGGTCGTGGCCGGACCGGCAAAAAAGGGTCAAGAGCCCAGCTGTTACTGTTAGTTTATTCCGTAAAACAATGAATTGTAAAACAGTGAGTCCAAGTTGTAAAACGTGCATTAACGGTGCAAAACGTGCCATCTGAAAAAAGTTGGGCTGAAAATGTATTCTCTTTATTTTCAAATCTGTACCACCACCACCACTTCCTGTCTGACAGTGCATCTCCACCAGCCAGATTTCCTTGTGGGTATATAACCTATGAAAGTAAATAAGTCAGTTTTCTAAAAACTAATGAGATCATTATTATGTATTATTAGAGCAGAATATAAGCAACAACAAATATGGAAAATACTCAATTACGTCATGAAAAATAGCTCTGAAACATGAAATTATGGTGAATACTTGTTTGCTACTTTGTTTTGTTTTGAATACTTTATTTTGATTATTTTGTCAATATTGGTAGTAACCTCGCAAAAGTAATTCCTGAGCCAAGAAACATACATCAAATAAAGAAACAAATATTGAGAGCAACAACTCCACTATATATATATATTTATATTTTCATATAAATGAAAACCCATAAAATAGAGTCAATCCACAATAACTGAACTACGAAGTAGCGAGTGAATACTGTAATAGAATAAATATTGAACTAAAGTGTGAAATATTGAAAAACACTTCAATATTTCAATAAATATTCAAATTATTGTATACATAGCTAAATAATGAAATATTTTAATACATATTGAAATAATGGAATAAATCTTGTCAGAAATCAATCAATTGAAAACTTGAAATAGTGTAGTATTTATTTAAATACTGACAATTATATATATTGAAATAAAGGAATTCATATTTAAATAAAAAAGTAAGATATACAAACCGATTAAAACATTATTGTAATAAATATTGGCATCTTTTAATTAAATATTTAAATAAGCACATTGAAATAATTACATAAATTATAGAATAATCAGGCAGCACAACTGGTTCGCACATCTGCCTCACAGTGCAAAGGTCGAGGGTTCGAATCCGGGCTCCGGCCTTCCCATGTGGGGTTTGCAGGTTCTGCCTGGGTTTTCTCAGGGTCCTCCGGTTTCCTCTCACATTCCAAAAACATGCATGGTAGGTTGATTGAACACTCTGAATTGTGTGTGTGAATGGTTGTTTCTCTATGTGTGCCCTGCAATTGGCTGCCAACCAATACAATATATACAATACAATATTATTTATATAGCGCATTTCATAACAGCTAAAGCTGTAACAAAGCACTTTACATACAAACAACAAAATAGCCATAATACAACAAAATTGACTCAATAAATTAACATAAAACACTACTGTATATACAATGGGCGGTGGTCGACTGGTTAGCTAGCCCGCCTCACAGTTCAGAGGTCGTGGGTTCGATCCCGGCTCCGGCCTCCCTGTGTGGAGTTTGCATGTTCTCCCCATTCCTGCGTGGGTTTCCTCCGGGTACTCCGGTTTCCTCCCACATTCCGAAAACATGCATGGTAAGTTGATTGGACACTCTAAATTGCCCCTAGGTGTGATTGTGAGTGCGGATGTTTGTGTGCCCTGCGATTGGCTGGCAACCAATTCAAGGTGTCCCCCGCCTACTGCCCGAAGACAGCTGTGATAGGCTCCAGCACGCCCGCGACCCTTGTGAGGATAAGCGGTATAATATGTGTATATATATATATATATATATATATACATATATATATATATATATAATAATGGATTATGAATGAATGAATGAATGTATATACAATAAACACCGGAAAAGAGCCGATTACATTAAATTACAGGTCAGATCAAAAGCCAATGAATAGAAATGTGTCTTCAACCGGGTTTTAAAAGTGGGCAGAGAGGGGGCTTCCCTAACATCCAATGGGAGATCATTCCAAAGGGAAGGACCAGCTGCCGAAAAGGCGCGATCCCCTGTGAGACTCAGCTTGGTCCTCGACACCTCGAGCAGCGCCTGGTCCCCAGACCTGAGGCTGCGGGAAGGTGCATAGGAGTGGAGAAGCTCAGAGAGGTACGCCGGGGCCAGGCCATTTAATGATTTATAGACAGATAGGAGAATCTTAAATTGAACCCTGAAATGCACTGGGATCCAGTGAAGGGAGGCCAGAATTGGTGTTATGTGCTCCATCTTCCAAGCTCCAGTTAGTAGGCGGGCAGCAGCATTTTGGACCAACTGGAGACGTTTGAGAGAGGACTGGCTGACTCCAAAATAAAGTGCATTACAGTAATCTAGCCGAGATGTAACAAAGGCATGGATGACTGATTCTAAGTGCTGATGGGAAAGGAGGGACTTTACCTTAGCCAGCCCTCAAAGGTGAAAGAAGCTCGACTTTCAACAGCACTGATTTGCTGGTCCAATTTAAGATCACTGTCCATTATAAAACCCAAGTTTGAGACTGTTGGCTTTAGATATGAAGCCAGGGGGCCCAGGTCAACAGAGTGGGATGGAGATGAGCCACTGGGACTGAACACCATAACTTCAGTTTTCTTTTCATTGAAATTTAGGAAATTCAGTGGCATCCAGTCTTTGATGTCCTCTAGTGGTCTTTAGGAGAAAGCCTCTTTTTTGCTTAGCGGGATATAGATTTGACAGTCGTCCGCATAGCAGTGGAAGAAAATACAGTGTTTTCTAAGGATGGAACCCAGGGGCAGCAAATACAGTGAGAACAGCAATGGCCCCAAAATAGAACCCTGTGGAACACCGTATGATAGAGGGGCAGAGCGGGACTCAGAGGAACCTAGGCTAACAGAAAAAAATCCTGCCAGATAAATAGGATCCAAACCACTCTAGAGCGCATCCACTAATGCCCACGTGGTGTTGCAAGCGAGTCAAAAGAATACTGTGGTCTACCGTATCGAAAGCTGCAGTCAAATCCAACAAAACGAGACATACGTGGTCTCAGGTGTCATTTGCCTGGACAATGTCGTTAAAAACACTTAGCAGGGCTGACTCTGTGCTATGCATCTTCTTGAAGCCTGAAGGGAAAACTTCTATGACATTGTGTTTATCCAAGTAAGATCTTAGCTGTGTGTGCACCACTTTTTCCAGAATTTTAGACGTAAAAGGCAGCTTGGAAATGGGTCTAGAATTTGATAGCACAGCTTGATCAAGGCCAGTTTTTTTCAGCAGGGGTTGCACTACAGCATGCTTAATATGTTGGGGGACCACACCAGAAGACAGGCTGCTGTTGATAATGGCCAAAACTGATTTACCAATTGTTGGGACAATATCCTTAAAGAAGTGTGAAGGAATGGAGTCATAAGGGGGGCCTGATGGTTTCATATGGCAAACCACTTCCTCCAAAAATGTCAAAGAAACCGGCTCAAAGGAATCGAACACTGCTGAACAAGGAACTTGGACAGAGGTGTCAAATGTGGCGTTCGAAACAAGAGCCCGAGAGCTGTAGCAACCTTGTCAATAAAAAACTGCATGAATCTATTGCACATTTCAGGGGACGAGTCCGTGCAAGTTGGTTGACGGCTTGGGTACAGAGTCAATTGTTTTAAATAGACCACGTGGACTTTGGCGATTTGCCTGAATCAAACAAGACAAGTCCTCTCTCGTGGACTCTTTCACCTTTCTCTGGTAACGACGCCAGCAGTCCTTCAAGATTTATATATCTATCAGCACTAACTAAAAATGCACAGCAATCTTAATAAAACAAAGGTTTTGACCAACCCAAACACATCAAAAACAGAAACTGGATATCACGGCATATCATGGCAATTCAAGGTACTGCAAGTACACAAAAAATTATGCAAAGCAAACCGGTAGATACTACATCAAATAATACTGCATAGCATCACATCATCATAAAGGTTGTTTTTAGTAACATAAAATATCTTTTCCAATATTAGTACCATTTCTGTGTATTATAAACACATTGGGGCTTGTTCTTGTTCTTCCATTGTTAAACATCCATCCATCCATTATCTGTACCGCTTCTCCTCACAAGGGTCGCGGGGCGTGCTGGAGCCTATCCCAGCTGTCTTTGGGCAGTAGGCGGGGGACACCCTGAACTGGTTGCCAGCCAATCGCAGGGCACACAGAGACAAACATCCGCACTCACAATCACACCTAGGGGCAATTTAGAGTATCCAATCAACTTACCATGCATGTTTTTGGAATGTGGGAGGAAACCGGAGTGCCCGGAGAAAACCCACGCAGGCACGGGGAGAACATGCAAACTCCACACAGGGAGGCCGGAGCCGGGATCGAACCCGCGACCTCTGAACTGTGAGGCGGACGTGCTAACCAGTCGACCACCGTGCCGCCCCATTGTTAAACATGTATTTGTTAAATTATTGTCTCTCTGCCTCAATTGTGGTCCTGTGTAAAAGTATTGGCGACCACTAGTGTTTAAATGTGGAACCGAGAATTTAGAATTGAGGTCAATTTTCTCAGTTATAGTATTGGCGACCTCTAGTGTCCAAATTTGGAACCATGTCATCTTCCAAACCGCTTATCCTATACAGGGTCGCGGGAAGTTGCTGGAGCCTATCCCAGCCGTCAACGGGCGAAGGCAGACTACACCCCGAACTGGTCGCCAGCCAGTCGCAGGGCACACACAGACACCGTCACTGAGCGGGAATCGATCCCACGCTGCCCGCACACAACTCGGGCGTGTGTACCACTACACTATCAGCGGACCAAATTTGGAACCAAGAATTTAGAATTGAGGTCAGTTTCCTCCTCTCAAACCATTGTTCCTACGAGGAATTAGTCCATTTAACCCAATTACCAAATGATCCATCACCTCACCTGACATGCGCCTACTGGTCCATCTATCTACCACCAATTCAACAATTGATAGTTGAAAGTAACAAGCAGAAATTGCGTCCTTTTGAGTCATGCGTCGCCGTACACAGTGAGGTTATTCAAAAGCCGGAGCAACATTGTCCACTCAATCATGTAAACGGGTTATTCAGAATGTTACAGAAATGGGAATTTGAACCTTAACCCAAATATTGACTGCATGTAAACATAGTCACACTCTAAAAATAGTTGGGTCAAAAATAACTGATTTTGGGTTAAATTTGACCCAATTGTTGTTTTAAAAAAGGACTGACTCAGACTTGGATCAATTTGAACCAAAAAATTGGGTTATTCAGTTTTGACCCAACTTTAAGGGTTAAATGAACACAACGAATTGGGTCAAAACAATGCAAATAATTGGATTATTCCACTATTTATTAATTTTATTTATAATGCTAAGGATACTGCCCCTTCCCCAAAAATGTATGTAACAACAAGTGAAAGTTTAAAAAAAACTGGTCAGACACCCATTTTTAGGAGTGACACGTTTGAAAAAAAGGGCTTGATTAAGCAAGGGCGGAAGCGGATTTTGGTCCGACCCACTAATTGGTCCTCATGCGTGTGATATGGTCACGAGGCGGTCAAATTTAATCTCAGCCTACTCAGTGATATGCTTATGTTAACATGGCTGGGATGTTGGTTGGGCAGTCATGGTTTCATGAAGTAGAATGCATACGTGTCCAGAATTTAGTTCAGCACATTCATGGTGGAAGTGAGAACAAATCTAAATGAAAAAGTAGTGTTTAGAATTATGGCAAAGAGGGGGGGACTTCCGGGCAGCGCCATGTGAGAACACATTTTGGCTGAGCTCTTAGCTGGAAGCGTGATTTACGTAAATATCTACCAGTCTGACCGCATATGAGTGTTATGGGACGGTTTGTGAACACCCGGTGCTGACTTTTCGAACGTTTGGAGTTCTGCCTTCGCTGTTAAGCTTCGTTTGATGATGAATACTCGCCAAGCCAAGACTAGCACAGATGCTAATGCAGTGCCACCTGACGGGCAGGGTGCTATCCTCCGAGCGATTGCTAGCTTCAGGACAGAGCTGCTCGACAAGGCTGATGTTCAGTCTGCTGAGTTTTGGACTCAGGTGGACAGCCTCAGGCTGGAAATTAAACAAGCTTACGATGACGCCACTGCAAAGATCGAATCCCTGGAAACACGTTTTGTGGTGCTGGAGGCTACTGCCAGCAGCCAGTCCGATGGTATTGCTGCAATGGAGCGTGAGCTGGCTGAAGTAAAAAGGGAGCTTGCAGCTCAAAAGGCTCGGAACAAAGACATGTAGGCTCGGTCGTGCCGTTTCAACTTGCGTATAACTGTAATAAAGGAGGGAAGAGAGGACAGGAAGCGACTCACCGAGTTTATGTCTCAGTGCCTGCGGGACGCATATGACCTTCTCAAAATGCCCATCTTGGATATTGCCCACCGCACTCTATGCAAGAAAAGTGAGAACGGACCACCGAGAGCTTTCGTCGTCAGATTCCACTATTTCCAGGAAAGGGAGGCAACCTGGAAGAAAGCGAGGGAGGGGATAACGGCGACAAACGAAGATGGCGATTGTATTTGAGTGCAACAGGACTTCACGCTGGCGGTGGCTAAAAAACGGGCCAAATTCAACGAGGTCCGGGGGTTGCTCAGATCATGTGAGGGTGTCCGTTTCGGCTTGTGGTATCCTGCAGAACTGAGAATGACAACGCTGGATGGTAAACATGCAAGTTTGAAGGATCCCGCGGAAGCCAAGGACTTTATACGTAAGACACTTAAATCAAAGTAGTGGTGGTGGCGCCCCACTAGGCAGCGGTGTCTTATTGCGTGACCCAGCGTTACTCGGACTTTAATAGACTGGAACTCGATGGACTGTACAAGGGATCAAAGTTTCGTATGTATCTCTCTTTTCTCTTATCTTGGGTTTTGTTCCCTGGTAGCAACTATAGGTGTGTATGTTTACTGCAAAAAAGGGGGGGGGGCAAAATACGCCTGTTAATTAAGGAACGCTAATGAGAGGTATGTCATACATAATTGATTCTCTGAGTGTTCTTGTTATTCAGTCGGGAACTGTCCATGTTTTGCTTGAACAAGGGTCTATTGTAGGTAGCAATCTCTCTGTTTCCATTGAGGTCCATCGGGCTTAGTCGACCACTAGATATGCCATATCTGATAGTGAAAGTGTCATGCTGAGGGGATTTTTTATTTAATTTTTAATTTATTTATCTTTTATTTTATTTTATTTATTTATTTTTAAACGTATGTTTCATGGGCGGCACGGTGGTCGACTGGTTAGCACGTCCGCCTCACAGTTCGGAGGTCGTGGGTTCGATCCCGGCCCCGGCCTCCCTGTGTGTAGTTTGCATGTTCTCCCCGTGCCTGCGTGGGTTTTCTCCGGGTACTCCGGTTTCCTCCCACATTCCAAAAACATGCATGGTAAGTTGATTGGACTCTCTAAATTGCCCCTAGGTGTGATTGTGAGTGCGGATGTTTGTGTGCCCTGCGATTGGCTGGCAACCAATTCAGGGTGTTCCCCGCCCACTGCCCGAAGACAGCTGGGATAGGCTCCAGCACACCCCGCGACCCTTGTGAGGAGAAGCGGTATAGATAATGGATGGATGGATGGATGGATGGATGGATGGATGTATGTTTCATTCTTTTTTGGAGTACTATATAGTGAAAAGGTGTCGCAATAATTTACCTACAGTATTGCTCTTTTTTTTAACTTTCAATTATTTATTCTTATCGATTTATTACTATTACTTTATTTAATTTTATTATTATTATCGCTACTATTATTATTTCTTTCTTCTTTCGTTCTTTATTATAATGTGGGGTTTCGTCAGCTTAACTACTGGTGTTCTTTCTATTTATTTATCTGTTTATTTACTTTTAATGTGTATGTGTGTGTATATGCATAGATATCCACGTCTGTGTATGTATGTTGCTGTTGTTTTTGCTATCAATTATTACTGTCATTATAATTTACTTTTCATCCCTGATGTATCGATGGCGTTTCGAATTCACTTCCGTAACGAGGGCGCTTTAGTTTGGGGGGGTGTTCACACGCACAATATTTAAGATGGGGGTTGTTTGTTTGCGGTTAGACTGGTTATTATTGTCTTTGTTTTGAATATGACATAGTTCTAGCAAGGCTTGGCCCCACAGGGTAAGCTTTGAGAATGTTTTTGTCAAACGGGGAATGTCGAAATGGTATTTCTGCAGTCTCTCATTGGGGGAGGGGCCGGCAAAGGGGGTTTGTTGTTGTGATTTGTGTTCTGTGTTGTTTTCTCCTTTGTTTTCTGTCAATTTTTTGGGTGTTACATAGTCAATGTAGAACTTTAATGCTTGCTGAAGTACTCTATACATATGCTCCCTCCTGCCGGGAGGTAATATTATTTTGCTTTTTGCCATAGTATGGCTGTACCGGACCCTGGTAGATTCGCAGCTACTACAAAATTGGTGACCTGGAATGTAAAGGGGATTAACCATCCAGGCAAACGCAGCAGAGTGTTTGCGCATCTATCAAAGTTGAAAGCTGGTATAGCCTTTTTGACTGAGACACATTTGCTTGATAAGAATCACGCTATGCTGAGGAGAGGTGGTTTTTCACAGATCTTTCACTCTAAACTGTTTATATTAATATTACAAAAATATGCTTTAAATGGTATGGTGTTATTTATAATATATTAATAAAGTAAATAAAAGTGTTAATGTATATTTAAATATTTTGATTTTTAGTAATATTTTTCACTTGCATTATTTAAAATAATGAATAATACCTGAAAATTATTGAATGAATTAAATGAATACAAAATAAAATAAAACGGTACGGCTATTGCTATCCATAAAGATGTACATTTTGTGCATTCGAAAGTGATATCTGACAGTGATGGCCGATATGTTATTGTACAAGGACACTTGTTTAATCTGTCGGTAATATTAGCATGTGTGTACGCTCCGAACTGGGACAATCCAAAATTCTTTAGCGAGCTGTTCTCTCGATTGCCAGATACAAACAACCATAGTCTGATTTTGGGAGGTGATCTGAATACCGTCCTATGCCCCCAGCGCGATATATCGTGTACAACCCCAGGAATAAAGACTAGACTAAGTCGGCAGAGACCATTGAGGCTTTTCTCCAGGTGTATGGAGTAATTGACATATGGAGATACCTGCATCGAGCGTCGAGACAATTTAGGCTTTTTTCAGCTGCACATCAGTCTTACAGCAGGATTGACCATTTCCTTCTAGACAAGAGGCTCCTCTCACTACTAAGGTCTAGCTGTTATGAGAGCATTGTACTTTCAGATCATGGCCTGGCTACGATGACATTGGGTTTTCCCAATAATGAAATCCCACAAAGACTATGGCGGCTGGATTCACGTCTACTGGCAGATGAGGGATTTGTCGATTTTGTTAACTCCCAAATTGACTTTTTTGTAGAAATGAACGAACAGCCAGACATAAGCCGAAGTACCTTTTGGGAAGCTATGAAAGTGTATTTACGAGGTCAGATAATTGCTTACAGCTCTGGCCAGCGTAAGAAACGGTCAGCACGCCTAAATGAATTGACGTCTCGTCTCTGATAAAAGATGTTGACTGCAGACATTCAGCCTCGCCATCTGCTGACCTGTACAATGAGAGAGTCACATTGCAGTCGGAGTTTGATGTCCTGTCCACGGGGGCAGCGGAAGAACGTTATCTTAAATCGCGTCAGGAATTCTACAAACACGGGTAACGCGCTAGCAAACTGCTTTGCCATCAGTTTAGACAATCTGCCGAGGCGGGACTTATTGCAGAAATTAATACTTCAGGTGGACTAGTCACTGATCAAAAAAGTATAAACACTCAGTTTAAGAGGTTTTATGAGGAACTTTACACCTCTGAGAAAAGTGATGCTGCGCTAATGGCAGACTTTTTTCAAAAGCTTGAGTTGCCAACCCTAAGCAATCAGGATATGTCCGGCCTGGAGCAGGACATTTCTTTGGCTGAAATTGAATTAGCTATCAAGAAAATGATGAGTGGTAAGGCCCCGGGGCCCGACGGCTTTCTGGCTGAGTTCTTTAAGACATTTTCCTCTAAGATAGTACCTATTTTGCAAAGTGTGTATGTCGAAGCATTGAAACGGGGGTCATTGCCTCCCACAATGACCCAGGCCATAATCACAGTTCTTCTTAAAAAAGGGAAGGACCCTCGGAAGTGTGAATCGTGTCGGCCAATAACTTTACTCTGCTGCGATTATAAGATTTTAACAAAGGCCTTAGCCTGCAGGCTGCAGTCTGTTGTACATACAGTGGTGCACCCAGACCAAAGTGGCTTCATTTCGGCGCGTCAGCTCTCTGGTAATGTTCGTAGGCTGCTTAATATTATATACTCTCATGGAGCTTTTGCCACTGCAGAGGTCATACTATCCCTCAATGCTCAAAAGGCGTTTGACCGCGTCGAGTACGACTTTCTTTTTCTAACTTTGGAAAAATTTGGTTTTGGTCCCGTGTTTCGAGCTTGGATTAAGGTCCTATATGCTTCAACACAGGCTGCAGTTCGCACCAACAAGATGATTTCCGGTTTCTTCCACATAGAGAGGGGCACTAGACAGGGATGCGGTTTGAGCCCCTTACTATTCGATCTTGCCATTGAACCACTGGCCGTTGCTTTGAGGGTCGACGCGGGCCTTACAGGGATAGTTAGGTGGGATCAAACACATAACTTATCACTTTACGCGGACGACCTAATCTTATACCCGTCAGACCACTCTGTGACCATTCCAAAAGCACTCGGGATTATTTCAAATTCGGGCAAATTTTCAGGTCACAAAATTAAACTCCCCAAGAGCTCACTATTCCCAGTTAATGATTTGGCTCGTCAGATGTCGTTTGATGCTTATCCCTGGAAGGTCTCACCCGACTCTTTCACATATTTGGGAATAACTGTGACGCGTAGGTATGCCAATTTATTTAAACTAAACTTTAAAACAGCTTTAGACAAGGCTAAACAGGATCTTGTGCGTTGGTCAGCACTGCCACTCTCGTTGGCTGGCAGAGTAAAATTCAGTCAAGATGAAGATTATGCCCAGGTTCCTGTTCCTGTTTCAAACGGTGCTTGTATTTTTCCTCAAATCCTTCTTTAGAGAGCTGGATTTCTAAAGTCAATTTCTACCTTCATCTGGAGTCAATTTCTACCTTCATCTGGAATAAAACCACACCACGGATCAGGAAGGCTTTTTTAGAGAGACAGAGGGAGGATGGAGGGCTAGCGCTCCCAAATTTCATGCAGTATTATTGGGCGGTAAACGTCCATAAATTGATGTCTTGGATGACGGCGTCGTATGACAATGGCAGCACGGTATGGGTTGAGATGGAGCAACGCTCCACCTATCCTGAGTTGTTGTCATCATTGGTGTGTGCTCCACTACCACTTAGTAAAAAGCGCTTCACGAATAATCTTGTGGTGAGTGGCTCACTCCGTGTTTGGGCACAGTTCAGGACACACTTTAACTGTAGACAGGCCTCTCTTCCGATTGTGTCAAATGCACTCTTTCCCCACTCGCTCATAGACGCTGCGTTCAAATTGTGGGCCAGGAAGGGGCTGAAGCGAGTAAAAGATCTATTCAGAGAAGCGGTGTTTATGTCCTTTGAACAGCTGGTGAGTGATTACGGCATTCCTCGCTCACACTTTTGCATTACTTCGCCCAGATGGATGGCTGGATGAGTGGATGGAGGGGGATCCAAGTCAGAGGGGCATGGTGAGCAAATTATATAGCGATATACAAAAGCTTGCATCCCCATCGCTGGCTCGTACCAGGGAATCCTGGTGTTACGACATTGGAATTGAAATCCCCGATAATCTTTGGCATCTGGCAATTAAGGGAATACACTCGACATCTTTCTGTATCAGACATGGGTTACTTCAATTTAAGGTTTTCCATCGATTACATTTATCAAGAAGCAGACTTGCTGAGATATACCCAGATGTCGACCCAACTTGCGCCAGGTGTCATCAGGCCCCAGCCACTCTCTGCCATATGTTCTGGTCATGCCCATGTCTTTCGCACTTTTGGCTTTCGGTTTTTGAGACCTTTTCTTTTATGTGCGGCAAAGATGTTAGTCCTGATCCTTTGGTTGCAATATTCGGCGTGGTCTCCAACAGAGTAACTGTGTTTGTCGCTCAATCTGATGCCGTGGCTTTCTCCTCTCTGTTGGCTCGACGCCTTATCTTGTTCAATTGGAAGTCGTCTGTTAGTCCATCGCATCGACGTTGGCTTAGGGATGTGATGACGCATTTGCAACTCGAAAAACTGAAATATTCTACCAGGGGCTCGGCCCAGAGGTTCTGTGAGACGTGGCAACCATTCGTGGATTAGTTTAGCCAAAAACTTCTGGCAGTTGACATGTAGGCATATGTTTTTTAATCTACATTTCTGATTCTGGTCAAGCACTGATTTGTTTGCAAATGATGTGACTATTTTATTTATTTATTTATTTATTTATCTTTGCTTTGTTGGTATGTCGTTGTCATTGTGCTGTTATGTTGATTTTTTTTTTTTGGTATTTTGTTTTTCTTCTTTCTTCTCTTTTTGTTTTGCTTTGTCGATATGTTGTCACTGTCGTGTTATGTTGTTTTGTGGTTTGTGCATATAAGGTGAAACTTCAATAAAAATAATTTGATATATATATATATATATATATATATATATATATATATATATATATAGAGAGAGAGAGAGAGAGAGAGAGAGAGAGAGAGAGAGAGAGAATTATGGCAAAGTCATATATTTTGTGTCATGGTGCTATATGAATTGAATGAATAAGACACCAACGGCAGTCTGCAAAGTGGTGTCAGTGACAATCACTCCGATTGGCTGTCAGCCAGGAAATGCAAATCAGTGCATGAGATAGATGTTTTTCATCAAGCAACATTTCGTGGAATGTGGATTGCTGCGTAATCCATCCATCCATCCATTATCTATACCGCTTGTCCTCACAAGGGTCGTGACCCAACATAAAACATTACTGGCATATAACCCAACATATAGTTAATTTGAACCAACAATTGGGTTAATTTATAAGAAATAACCCAGAATTTTAACTTAACATAAACAATCCAAAAATTGGGTTAATGAAATAACCCAATTGTTTTTAGAGTGTATTAGAATGATACCAATGCAGTAACAGCAACCACTTTGAGTGATGGGGCAGAAAGGTTGTTTAGCAACCCTACAAATCCACACGTGTCTCTAATGAAAAGCAAACATGAGACATGGGCAAATCTAGGCCTTATGGTAGCTAATGGGCAAAAAGCTATAACTACAGACTGCAAGCCAAGAAAAGACTGGGAAAAGAACAGACATTAGCAAAACATTGAAGATGTGGAGAATGTACCAAATCCATACACACTTATTAAACAATTTGGAGCCTGAAGCAAAAATATTTTCATTTGTGGATTTGAGTAACATATCATTCACCAGTATACCCAAATAGCAGTTTATGGTTTGCATTTAAATGTGAAGAAAAAGATACACAAATACCCCAAATATTATATGAAATTTTCACAATATTCGCCATAGAAATCAGACCTTAGTTGGGCACGTTTGATTCTCCATGTGGAAGTCAGATTTTGACTTTTGTTGTTGGCATTATTGTGGCATATTAGAAAAAAAGGTTAATAGACCAATTACCACAAAATTACTCCGCACAAGCAGCTGAATGTGTTACATTAACAGAAGCATGTAAATTGATGAAAGATATAAGAGTGGCTATCTATCTAGGGGTGGGCAATTCCGGCCCCGAGGGTCTCCTGCCTGTTTTCCATGTGTCCCTACTGCAACACACCTGATTCAAGTGATCATATAATCAGCAAGGTCTGCAGAAGCTGGATCACGACCCTGATCATTTGAATCAGGTGGGCTGCACCAGGGTGACATATAAAACATAAGACACTGGCCCTCGAAGGCTGGAATTGCCCACCCCTGATCTAGAAAGATAGTCAATATGTATTTTCTACCTTATGTGTGTTTGCTGCACAATGGAAGAATAGAGGAAGGAAATCATCAACCAGAAAACCAGTGATACATACAAGGCTTCTCACCCTGTTGCTTTAGGCAGTGTTACTCCCTCAAGCAATATTCGTGTGCAAGTGGGCACACAGTGGCAAATGTACTTTGTAAGGATATCATTCCTAGATATGGTATTCCTGAAAAAATTAATACTGTAGTGATAATCGTGCCCATTTTGTTAACCAAATTGTGAAAAAGATAAGAGGGATGTTTCACATTGATTTAAAGAATCATAGTGCTTACCACCCTCTAAGCGCTGGATTAGTGGAAAGAATCAATGAAACTAATTTTTTTTTTAAAGTGTGAAAAAGAAACATTGGTATTCACCCTAGCGGGAAGGCCCGTTCCAAGTATTGTAAACAACTCCCACAACTGTAAAAATAGCAAAATGTTAAAAAAAATGCTGTGGGATGTTGTATAACAACATTTCTTTGTATTACATTAGTATAAACTTATTTGTGTCATGTAAATTGAAGTTGTCTGCGAAGAAAGCAGAATATGCTTCAAGCTGCAACTATAGATAGGAAATTGTGCCTTTTATCTCAAAAAAGCTTTCCTGTCTGTAAATTATTTTATTGCAGTGATCTGTTTTAACATTTTGTGTTTATGTTATTTTCAAAAAAAGAATTCCAATCTGTGGTTTATTTTTTCCAAATGTTAGAGCAAATGTCAATGTAACCAGAAAAACACCCTTTTGTAAATAAAAACAGAGGCAACGACAGTGTGTTCAGAGCGGAGATTTGTCACTGAGCACATCTCTGTTCGTTCTCCTCGCTAGCAAAAAGAGAAACTCTCTTGTCTTCTTTCCTTGTGTGATATTTTATTAAATATTTTAGGTTGCCTAGAACCTGACAGATTCTAATGATCAGTTCACTTCAAAGAACTGTCATGCCCATCACGAGGTGGAAGTCATGCAGGACACGCCCTGCTGCAATATGATTGGCTATTGGAAATTGGGCGGTGAAGCATGTGGAGCTTCCATCAAGTCACCGACAGATGTTGCCATTTGTCAGACGCTCCAGGATTTTGTGTGCATTTTTTTATGACTGTTGCAGTCTAAAATGCCTGATTTCGTGGGCAATTTTCCTCACAGTTGCAATAAAAGTTGTGAAAAAGTTGTAAATTTTTTTGCTTGAAATCTTCATTCGTTTACAGTTAAGCAAACATTTTCTTCAAATTTTAAGCGGAGTGGATTTTTATGTTACACAGAGAATGATGGGCCAACTCATCTGCCGTGCAACATATTTATTTTTAAATCAGCAGCACCTTTTACCTGTCAGGGCACAATAGTATTATTCAAACAGCGTTCTTGGTGCGCAGCTTCTCTTGCATCATCTGAATCCGACTGTCCTTCTTCGAAATTACATCAAAACAATTTATTATTACTTGTCACAATCCCATGGCTATGGCAATACAGCTAAATTCACATATATCACTGTTTTATGTTAACAAAGAAACCACAATATGCATTATGTTCTATAACAAAGACTGTATTTCAACTAACTATAATTAAACTAGAGTGCTTTTAAATGTTGTTCTTAAAATATTTCATCACTTACTGAAACTGTTTTAATCAACTTTACTACGATTGTTTTCACCATTGACAATTTAGAGATGAACAATTTATATTTTATTCAGGTAATACAAAAATTAGTAGAGTCCCTTTAATCCAAAACATCAGATGTGGACAACTTTGGCTTCCAGCACTGGCTAATCAATGGATTAGCGCTAATAGAGGCCCACACTCGTGCTCCCGAGCTCGGACTAGCATTTAGCACACTCAACACTTTTCTTAGTAAAATAAGAATTGATACTGGCATCTCATTACATGACACATGTACTGTTTAACGTGGGTTTCGGCCATGATCTCAATTCTATACATATCACAGCACTAAATACAAAATTTACACTCGTGTTTCGTCTCCCGCGATCGCGTCGCACTACGTGTCCACCATGGCATGACTACGTTGTAATGAATCGTATTCACATACGAACATAAACAAGGAGTTCTCATGTTACGAAGGCGTTCCGTTCCTACACTGGCGATGCAACAAGAAGTTTCGTGTATGTCGGATTTCACCGTTAAAGTCGAAATTTATGTCATAATACTTTGTATAAAAAACAAAATACATTCAAATAAAAAGCATAAGCTGCTGTACTTAGCATTACTGTTGAGAAGTGGATGGAGAAGGAGGAGAAGCGAAAAAAGCAAAGATACTGCCGGCGCGCAAACAGACACGATCGAGACGCTCTGCGCATGCTCATTGATCAACCACAAGAAATGCTGGTCTTTGTAGTACAGGAAGTGCTTGTATGCGGAAGTGTGTTGTTTGACGCGAAACCCATCGCAAATAGATAAGCAGAGGCAAACAAGCTCAGAGACACAGCACACAAGCACACTTTTGGAGCGAGGAGGAAACCGGCTGCTTCATTCATATGGTGAGTGACATGAATATTGTGTTGTTGCTTAGCGGGATATTATTGACAGTTAAAAGTAACAAGTGGAAATGACGTCCATTTCAGTCATGACGCCATGTGTCGCCGTACACAGTGGGTTGTTCAAATGCCGGAGCAACTTTGTCTGCTCAATCATGTAAACGGGACATTCAGAATGTTACAGTAATTGGAATTTTGACTTTAACCCGACTATTGACTGCATGTAAACGTAGTCACTATGGTGCTGGGGACAAAATGGAAGAGGAGGCATAACGTCGTAACGTCGAAATGTCGTAGATCGCGTACGTCTTTATACGAGGACTGCCTGTATACATCCATCCATCCATCCATCCATTATCTGTACCGCTTCTCCTCACAAGGGTCGCGGGGCGTGCTGGAGCCTATCCCAGCTGTCTTTGGGCAGTAGGCGGGGGACACCCTGAACTGGTTGCCAGCCAATCGCAGGGCATGCCTGTATACAAACATCCACTATTTAACTCGACATTTATAATGCATTCAAACACTTTTTTACTCTTGTCTATCATTTCCAGCTTATTTACAATCCAGTTAACCTGTCAGGGCACATTAGTATTATTCAAACAGCATTCTCAGTGCGCAGCTTTTCTTGCATTATCTGAAACTGACTGTCCTTCGAAATTACATCAAAACAATTTAGGCCTTGTCAACACGTAGCCGGGGGTTTTTAACAACCGTATATCCTCCCCGCCTGCATTGGAATACACATTAAAAAAACGCATCCACACGAAACTGCGGAAGTGCGTTTTCAAATGCAGGCCAGGCCTCTAGGCGGCAGTAGTTAGCCAAATACTGTCCATTCAGAAGGAACATCCGTCCTTTGACGGCACTTCTATGAAACCAAAAACACGGCGCCAAACGCGTTCGGGAGGACCGACAAGAGGTCAGAATTGCTTTTAAACTTTTCAAAGAGAAGCAGTGGTTGGTTACGGACAAATAAGTTAGCAAAAAGCGCCTCGAGAATGGCTATAACCAACGCAGCGCCGCGGGAATCCATGTTGACTCGCATGAAAACACGAGTCGCGCGAGTGACGTCAGAGCATTTTTGTCGCATAGTGATGACGCAAATCCCTAGGTCTGACTGTCCACAGCCAAACACGGATCCGGAGATATCCGCAAATCTTCACTGTGGCTGAAGTTTTGCGTTTTCAATGAAAAAAACCCAGGGACGTGTGGATGATAGGGCTAACCGCAGGCTAATATCCGCCGTTTGCAAAAACTCTGGCTACGTGTAGACAAGGCCTTAGTCAGTCACTCTTCTGATAAGCAAGATTCTAAGCACCCTCTGCTAGCCAAGGTGATCTGGCCATAATGTGGTGGTTCTGTAGTTCAACCACCTAGGCGAATTCCCTTGGCTCTCCATGACCGCCTCAAGGAGGAACTGACAAGCATGGAAAAACAAGAAATCATCGCTAAAGTCACCGAACCAACTGAATGGGTTAATTTGATGGTGGCAGCAGAAAAAATATGGACAGGAAAAATGAGGTCTGTCTTGATCCACGGGATTTGAACAAAGTCATCAAACACCCACACTACCCCTTACCTACCCTTGAGGATATAATATCCAAGTTGGCCGGAGCGTATTTCTTCAGTGTAATGGATGCCAGGTCAGGCTATTGGGCCATCAAGCTCTCAAATGAGTCCTCAAGGCTGACCACTTTCAAAACTGTATTTGGACGATAGAGATTCCTTCACTTACCTTTTGGATTAATCTCTGCTCAAGATGAGTTTCAGCGCAAAGTTGATGATACTTACGAAGGTTTGCAAGGTGTTACGGCAATAGTTACTGATATCCTCATCTATGGCAAGACTCAAGAGGAACATGATGCCAACCTCCATGCCATGCTGCAACGCTCCAGAGAGCATGGAGTAAAACTGAACCCTGAAAAGAGTACAATATGTGCCACAGAAGTAAGCTACTTTGGACACTGAATCACCAAGGATGGAATCAAGCCAGATCCAGCCAAAATTGCAGCTGTGAAGGACATGCAACCACCAAAAGACAAAAGTGAACTGTAAACAATCGTCGGCATGATAAACTATTTGCCCAAATTCGCCCCGGGATTGTCTGAAGTCAATGCACCAATGCGTCACTTGCTGAAAGAATCAAGAGAATTGTTGAGATGCACAACATGAGGAAGCATTCAAAAAATGAAAGAGCTGCTTACCCAAGAACCCGGTCCAGTGCTAAGATATTTTGATCCCTGTAAAGAACGCAAGCTTCAAGTAGATGCATCAAAACATGGATTAGGTGCAGTCCTGTTACAAGAAGAAAAGCCCATAGGCTATTCATCTAGATCACTGACTGATTGTGAAATCAATTATGCATAAATTGAAAAAGAGCTTTATGCTATTCTTTTTGGATACAAGCGTTTTCACCAGTATATTTATGGTCGACACATCATGGTGGAAAGTGACCACAAACCGTTTGAATCCATATTGAGAAAACCACTTGCAGCAGCGCCTCCAAGATTACAGAGAATGATGCTTCAACTACAAAGGTACGACTTGCCCCATATACAGACCACCCTTGGAAGCCAGCCTCATTGACTTAGGACCCCAGATGCTGGCATGGCTACACGACACCGAGTTGGACCTCTGACGTTACACGAATGAATGAGGTACGACTTTAACATCACTCACAAATCAGGCAAAGATATTCCTGTTGCCGATACCCTCTCTAGCCTCAATGAAGGTATGGACATGCAAGTACACACGTTGTATAGCCACCTGCCTGTCAGTGACGGCAGACTTGAAAATATAAAGATGGAGACTGAAAAAGATGTTCAGCTCAGCTTCATAGAAAAGAGAATTAAATCGGGATGGCCTGAGAAGAGGAGACTGTGCCCTCAAAGCATAGCAGAACATTGGAACCATCGAGATGAGCTCTCGTTGATTAATGGCATTTTTGTTTAAGGGAGAAAAAATTGTCATTCCCGCCTCACTGTGTTCAGAGATGTTGTTGCGTATCAGTGCAGGCCACATTGGTATGGAGAAGTGCAAGCAACGAGCACGTGACATTGTCTGCTGGCCTTGGATGAACAAACAGATTGAGGAATTGGTTGGAAAATGCCATATTTGTAATGAATACAAACCTTCAAACACTAAAGAGCTAATGATCAGTCACGACATCCCAGACAGGTCATGGCAAACAATTGCTGCCGATCTGTTCACCTGGAACAATGAGAACTACCTAGTCACAGTGGACTATTACAGCAGATACTTTGAGCTTGACTGATTGCACAGCACCACAGCCTCTACCATTACATGCAAATTAAAAGCTCCATTTGCTCGACATGGTATCCCTGAGACTGTGATATCAGACAATGGTCCACAGTACAGATGCAGGGAGTTTGAGGATTTTTCCAACACATGGGGTTTCCCACACGTAACCCCCAGCCTGCACTATCCACAGAGTAACGTCTTAGCAGAAAAAAATGTTCACATTGCTAAATCCCTTATGGAAAAGGCCAAAGCTGATCAGAGATATCCCTACTTGAGTCTACTTGAGTATCGCAATACCCCAGTGGATAACTCCAGATCACCAGTTCAGCTGCTAATGAGTTGTCGCACATGCTCAATTCTGCCTAACACTCACCAGCAACTGCAACCCAAGATCACCAAACACAAAGATATTCATATTCATATTAGAACCCAGAAACAACAACAACAGAAAAAATACTACGACAGGTCATCTAAGACTATGACACCTCTACACAAAGATTTTAGGCAATAAAATGTTTTATTTTTTATTAAATAACTACCATACAAACAGTATAAAGCACAAAATAATTCTACTACAACAACTGTTTCAGAACAAAAGTCAAGGGAGTCAAACCGAAAAAAGCAGCAATGTTATGAAAATACAAATATAACAATGTCAACATAACAACTGAAATACCACCCATTGCACAATGTTTTGAAAATAAAGACAGTAGTACAAATAGTGTAAATAATACAATGTAAAAACCTTTAACAGTAGGAAAAAATAAAATGCTTCTACTACAACTGTTTCAGAACAAAAGTCAAGAGAGTCAAACCAAAAAAGCAGCATCCATCCATTATCTATGCCGGTTCTCCTCACAAGGGTCGCGGGGCGTGCTGGAGCCTATCCCAGCTGTCTTCGGGGAGTAGGCGGGGGACACCCTGAATTGGTTGCCAGCCAATCGCAGGGCACACAGACAAACAACCACACTCACAATTAGGGCAATTTAGAGAGTCCAATCAACTTACCATGCATGTTTTTGGAATGCGGGAGGAAACCGGAGTACCCGGAGAAAACCCACGCTGGCACGGGGAGAACATGCAAACTCCACACAGGGAGGCCGGGGCCGGGATCGAACCCACGACCTCTGAACTGTGAGGCGGACGTGCTAACCAGTTGACCACCGTGCCGCCCAAAAAAGCAGCAATGTCACGAAAATACAAATATAATATAACAACGTCAAGATGACAACTATAATACCTTCCATTGCACAATATTTGGAAAATAAAGTCAGTAGTGCAAATAACTGCTGACGAGAACCAGAGGGCGGGAGCACATTACGCCAGTTTTGAAATTGCTGCATTGGCTCCCTGTGTGTTTTAGGATCGATTTTAAGGTACTTTTATTAGTTTATAAATGTGTTAATGGTCTTGGGCCATCTTATCTATCTGATTTGCTTTTATCATACCAACCCTCGCGGACCTAGAGGTCCTCTGGCGCCGGCCTTTTATTTATTCCAAGGGTGAGGACCAAAATGCATGGCGAGGCTGCATTCAGCCATTTTGGTCCTCACCTTTGGAATAGCCTGCCAGAGGACGTCAGGTCTGCAGAGACTGTTGATATTTTTAAGAGGAAGCTCAAGACACACCTTTTTAGTTTGGCTTTCAACAACTTTTAAATAATTTATCTTTTCTTTTGATTGAAGATTATTATTATTGTTATTTTTTTTTCTATCTTATCTTACTGATTCTAGTTCTTAGACTATACTACTGTTTTGTCTTTTAGTTTTGTTGCTCTCTGCCGTTGTCAGCTTTTAGCTCCAGTGTTTCCTCATGGGGGAGCCTCCGCTTTGAGGGAGGGGTGGCTGCCCTTCCCGCGGGGGCTGTCATCGCAGGGACTCCTTGGGTCTGGGTGGCCGGCGGCCTCTACACTTTGTGTGGGGTCCGCCTGTCTAATCCGGGCCTCTACGGTGGTGGCGACCCTGTGGCCGTGGGCTGTCATTCCCCTCGGCGCGGAGAGTTCCCCTTGGGTACCCTTTCCTCATATGGTTTCTCTGTGCCTTGTCATGTCTTTTTAACACATTTTATCAGGTTGTGCACTTTGTGTGGGTGTGTGTGTGAATGATTGCTGATGTACTAATGGATATCTGTCTTGGGTTTGTTGGGAGGGAGGGCATGAACGGATTTTTTTTTTTTTTCTAATTATCTATGTTTTGCTTTGAAAGCAAGAATGTTTTAAAGCACTTTGAGTTGCATTTTTATGTATGAAAAGTGCTATATAAATAAAACGTGATTGATTGATTGTTGTGAAAGTGTAAACACAATTGGCTCTCATTCCCAGCCTTTGGCTCTCTGCTCCAAGGAAGAATCCCTTTTGGCTCTGTTGCCATAGTGACAACGGATTTCCAGGTTTTTGTTCAGGAACAGTAACATGTTTACATTTTTCCTTATTGCACTTCTTCTCTGAGTCACTAACTGTCCTGCTATTTGCGCAGAGAAGCGGCGCTTTGAGGAAATTAGTGGAGGAGCGAAGTATCACTCACAGGACAATAGTATCGACCCGATCCAACTACTTGCTTCGTATCGATAATATTGATATTTGGATCGATCTACCCATCCCTAGTTGAGAAACAGAAAATGAATAAAGCAGTACAGTTAGCAACACGTCGTGTGTGAAATTGGCTGGCTTTATCAAAACAAAACAAGACAATAGCAACATTCTTATTTTCATTATTCCACCATTTGTCAGCAATTGGAACTGAGTGTTCTATATATGTCTCGTTTAGGGGCGATTTCGTCCCAAGTGTCCAAGTCAATAAACAGGCAAATACACTGCGGCTCGTTCCACACTCTGGATCTACTGCAAGAAAGTGGGCAAATAAAAGTTTGAAATAAACAAATAAAAAGATCTCACAACGGTGGTACTCGAACCCACCAAAAAGGTACAGACAGTTGCGTTGCCTCT
The DNA here is from genome assembly GCF_054856515.1 of Filicampus tigris. NCBI lineage: Eukaryota > Metazoa > Chordata > Actinopteri > Syngnathiformes > Syngnathidae > Filicampus > Filicampus tigris. The sequence continues at coordinate 14,966,808 of NC_141234.1, forward strand.
GCTCATGTCACTAGCCTATACGAATGTACAACTGGTCCCAATAGATTAAAAACAATGGCTGGGAGCACGGCATTTACGTGTCAACTGGCTTCTGGAAAGCAACTTGACATGGTCGCGTTCACAAGTATTTGTTTAGTTGGTTATAATAACTACAATCATTTTCCTCAGAATCTCAAACGTGTAGTTTGGAATTAGTAGTTAGTTATATTGTAGCCATCCGTAGGGGATCTTGTAAAATAGTGCTACATTGTATTTTAGTTTAAAAATAGATTTGCGTGTGCGTGTGCGTGTGTTTTAATCAACTTGACTATGTCTCGGAGCTTCACGGCTCCCCTGCACTTCCGTCGTTCAAGCCCGTATCCACGGTTGCCGACGATGAGTCATTTTGAAATGTTTCAACAATTCTATTACAAACAGCAAAACGATATAGACAATTAGTGACATCGGTCGGTGACTTGATGACAGTGCTCCACTCACACTTCGCTGCCTCCGCCCAATTTCCAGCAGCCAATCATATCGCAGCGGGGCGTGTCGTGCATGACTTCCGCCGCACATCTACTTCTGAGGAATTTTACTTTACGTAACCAAATGTCCTCCGCTATTTTTTTCATTCCGATTTAATGCTGAACAGACCGCAGCCTCCACACAAGACGTCCATCACTACTTTAAAGGACTATGAGGTTATTCATTAAGTCTTTGTGTCTGGATTAGCTCGTCTCGGCGCGCGTTGATGCTTCTTCGTTTTAGTTATCTTATTTTACCTTAGCTTAGCTCGCTAGCAGCGAAACAAAGAGAAGCGCACGACTCTTTGTCAAGCAGAGCTCAAGTACGAATTTTGGGGGATTATCGTGTCAAAATGTGGGCAATGACGACAACAAAGTACGAGGAGGAACTTCGTGGAACAAAAGAAGAGAACGAGCAACATCTTCAACTGCTGGACGAAGTTTGCAAGCAGCCTGGAGCAGGTTTGTACTGCACTTTTTGCTCTCATTTGCTTAGTAAAGAACAGCTTTCTATCGTTAAAAATATGTCACATATGTTTGTATTTCATTCAATGTAACATTCTTTACTAGTGTATGGTTGTGATGGTCGGATGACGTTGTTAGGGGAAAATGCGTTCAAGGTTTTTGGCTCTTTATTTTAATTCATTGCCTTTTACGTGCAGGTCTGCTGAACATTTGTTCATGCCAAATGAAATCAGTCCAGAAAATGTGTGCCAAAGAATAACGGTTAGTGGGGGGAATGGCAAATGGGCTGTCACTTGTATAGCACTTTTCTACTCAAAGCGCTTCACGCCGTAGGTCATTTACCTACTGATGACGCAGAATCGGGAGCAACGGGGGGTTCAGTGTCTAAACCCCCTGGGATAAGATACAATGCAAGGACAGACAGTGACGCTGACCATTAAAATATTCTCTGTGCATGCGTGAGACGTAATACCCCTCCAAACCATCAGCGCCAGTACTCGTCATGGTTAGAAAAAGCCAACTGTGAACCCTCGCTCTTTTTAGCGATCTCTGTGGGCGGCCATTTTGACACTTCTGTCGACTGAAAAGGAAATCACAACTGCCCAGGTGTTTAAATGTTTTTTAGGTCTGGAGTCCATAAGTCCAATTACAATTTACAAAACAACTACTTACTCAATTACATGTTTCAAGAAGGTATCCAATGTAAAGAAAGACTCACACAAGTCAATTGAATTTTCTCGTCAGTTGTCTGTACCATCTCTGAAGTTCAGGAGTCATACAATAATCATCTTTTCCAACCTCGCGAATGCTCTCACCCGAGACAGGCGAGGGCAGAAAAGGGGCGCAGTCTAAAATGCAACCCTCACATTTATACTGTCTTCAAAAACTAAACATGTTGTGGGCTGGTCTCCTCACTGGCTGACCCTGCCTATGGGGTTGATCTTCACCAGCTGGTCCCGTGCTCAGATCAGGGCACGCTGACTCTGAGACTTTTAACTGATTATGCGATGTGTAATTCCCATTTTGGTTTTTGGTTCACCTGTTGGCTAATATAAAGCCATTCATATAGATATATGAGGCCGACATAATTTGGAATTGAATAATTTGAAAAAATATCTAATGTAAAATGCACACCTCCCTCTTTCGGCCTCAAATACTGAGGCCAACATAATTTAGAATTTAATCATTTGTAATAAAAGAGCACCTCCCTCTCTGCCATACATTTAGACCCATGTAGTGTGGCAGAAAGATCGAGATGCAGCTGTGAAGATAGCCCCTGTAACTATGTGTGACCGGTAATGAAATCAACTAATAAGTGTGCCAAGAGTGTCATAGAAAAGGAAGGCCAAGCAAGAGAAAGGTCACAGCATGATAACGGCCAGTCAAGTCAAGTCACCTATCCAAACATATACGCAAAAGAGGCCTAGTCTAGCAACCCCTCAGTCAACTCAATTATTCAGACATTTTCACAATCTGACATAAGGAAAACTCAAACTCTATACAGTAAGTATTCTCTAGTAAGGAATCATATTTGCATTGTCCAATCTTTCCTTATAACGGAATTTCCTTATGTGGGAAACGCCCAAAAAACCCCACAAAAAAAACAACCTTGTTTGTCTGCTACGGACATGCGCAGTAGTGGTAATCTGGGTCATCCGTGATGTAAACAGAAGCATTGTGGGTAATCGTGTCATAGCTCCCGAGTTATCTTTAGCAATCGATGGCCGATTACATTACTCACATTGGGACTGTCGTTTCTGAAAGCTATCTTTAGTTAGCACACACAGGCTACTGTGCATGTCCTGTTGTCGTATGTTAAAGGCCTGCGTCAGATTATAGTCATGTATAGCCATTAACATATTGTAGCGTCTTCTACAGATTATTGAGGCATTAGTCAGCGAACATCGAGCAGCAATGGAACGTAATAGGACGTGGTCACTGTGACTACGCACGAGTGTTGCGTTTAGGAATCGGAAATCTCAGCACTCCAAGTTAACACAACACTGACCTATTTTGCACAAACCCTTAATGGCAACATCTAACAATAAAAGACAACATACCGACTCGTTAGAATGTATTAATTTAGCTAAACAATTATGTTACGCCTAATATTTCAAGTGTTCTTTTCCATTCTAGGTGCATACTACATTTTGAATGTGTAGATTAAATTACGCACATTAGAGAAGCAAAACAAAACGTTTCGGATTAGGGTTAAATAAAAACCAATGCAAGTGTTTAGTTTTATTTAGCACAGTGCTTTTCCTTAATTTTACTTATTTGATTTCACTTTTCTCTACATCAAGGATCAGTGTCCAAAAAAGTGAAATATGTTACAGGTGTTTTTTTAGGGCCCGAGCAGCGACAGCTGCGAATTCCCTATTGTTCTTGTAGGGATTATTATTATTTTATTATTTTTGTGATTATAGGTAATTTCACAGTGTTAGTGCAACTCGCACTACTGTTGGTGATTAGTCGACTCGCAAAACAAGTTTGTGGCAGCCCTACCTGACACGCTTGCGCCAAACATCATCGCATATTGCGTTTGCGAATGGCTGCAGCACCACACTAGCGCACAGAGACAAGCATGGTAGCAATTAAAAAAAAAAAAATTTGAATTGAAAATTGGGAACTGAAAATCGGATCGAATCGGGGCTTGAGTGAATCGTTACATCCCCAATAAGAAGTCAATGTAACTATGAAAGCGTGAAATAAACTGGTAAATACAAAGATTAAATGATTTAAAAATAATGTGCTTAATAGGGCTGGGCGATGTGTCTGAAAAACTGTCTTAATCTAAGTATTCCACATCAGTCAATATTGATAATTATTGATTTAGTTTTAAACCTATTTTTAAAAAATGACAGTTAACTGTTTTTGTGTACCGTATTTTCCTGACTATACATCGCTCCGGCCGTACAATGCATAATAAAGGAGGAAAAAACATATATAAATCGCACCGGAGTATAAATTGCCCCCCACCACCCCCTCTCAATCCACGTTGTCTCTGTCGCGTAACGCAAATAAATGTCATGTCATGTCATGTCACGTCATCTTCCAAACCGCTTATCCTATACAGGGTCGTGGGGAGGTGCTGGAGCCTATCCCAGCCGTCAACGGGCGAAGGCAGACTACACCCCGAACTGGTCGCCAGCCAGTCGCAGGGCACACACAGACACCATCACTGAGCGGGAATCGATCCCACGCTGCCCGCACACAACTCAGGCGTGTGTACCACTACACTATCAGTGACTCTGGGCAAATAAATGTGTCCCTATAAATCTTAATAAAATTGTGCGCTTAGTACTAGGGGTTTAACGGTACACTCGGGTGTATTAAAACGTTTCGGTATGGCATGTTCGGTTCGGTCCACTTATTAGTGCGAGTTTACGAACGGACGTTGACTGTTGGCATGCGGGAGACGAGAGTGACGGCACAAAAGAGAGAGCCAGAAAAGAGCCAGAGCTCGCAGGTGCCCACGTACACTTCAGTCTCCTGTTTGGGAACATTCTGGCTTTCCTGTTCCCCATCGCTGATGGGGAAAGGTATGTGATAAGTTTGTAAGATGTGTGCACACATTGCTACATGAGATCGGCAGCTATGTTGCAGGTAGCACGTCTAACATGCACGGCATCATCCAACTGTGAATGTTTCTTAGACTAGGAAGCAAGCAGTCTTTTTAGCCCAAAACGTCAAACTTAAATCGCGAGATTTATTATATTGTAGCGTCTTCCAGGAACACGCCGTCAGACGTAGTTTAATTATCACCTTTTTATTAATCCAAGTACAACTGCTCGCACTCTTCTTTCTCCGCTGCTCCACTCGTTGCTGTACGATGCATTCATGAACCTCGGAAACATCACAACTCAGCAAAACACAAATCCGACCACAACACAGATAACCCAATTCATTACAACATGCTGTTGAACATTCAAAGATTTCAATGCCTAAAAAGTGTATACAATTTCATAAAGACTTTTTACAATTACTGTATTTTTTTCATTATAAAAAGAGTTTTAATATAGTTAGCAATAATTGTAAATGTTATTGTATGTATTTTTTTTTTATCACAAAAAGTGTATACATGTATACATAATGACAACTTGTCTTTAACTTGAATACTTGGGTGTGTCATAGGCTATTGCTGCTGAGTGTTTAAAGATTTCAGTAATCTTAGTAATTGACAAAATTAAGAGCTCTTTATTGTTAGTGTATTTTTTATTCTGGTGTAATTTCTTAGAATATCACCCGAATGGTTCGCTTTTATTTATTTTTTCTAAAAAATGTACCATTTACTTGTCATCTTTTCAAAATAAACATTTTTTTTTTAATGTTTTTTTTTTACCGAAAATCTACCGAAACGAAGTTTCCAAAAAACCGAACCGAAATGTGATTTAGCGTACCGTTACACCCCTACTTAGTACACATCATTTCCACCGAGTTACGATGGTAACATTTACATGCTAACATCCACATATGTAGCATTACAAGAAAGTTACGGTAAGATAACTTTAAAATCACCAAAACGGTCATAGATCAATTAAATAAGTCTTTTATTTATCGCCGACCATGTAGAATGTTTTCAAGTCCCCAAAAGTATTTTTGTATTCAGTCGTAATTATCTCTGTTTTCTCCCCCGCTAATCCGCTCCGTGCGTGCGTGTGTGGGCGCGTGTGGGCGTGTGTGGGCGTGCGCGTGTGGGCGTGTGTGGGCGTGCGCGTGCGTGCGCGTGTGTGCGCGTGCGAGCGCGTGCGTGCTGCGTCTGGCTGGCTGATGATGCAAGACCATGCACAGCCAGGCACGGCGCCTTTTAAAGGAACAGTACACTATTTTGTATAGATGGATTGGTAGACAGTCAAATTGTCTTTTTATCATACTATTTTAATTTCTTATTTAACACATTATTAGATTTTAACTGTTTGGATTATTCATGCATTTTAATAGCTTTTAGGATTTATCTTTGTTTCTTTATGTGGGTTAAAATAACATTAATAATAATAAACATGTTAATAATTTCACACATAAGTCGCTCCAGAGTATAAATCGCAACCCTGGCCAAACTATGAAAAAAAAACGTGAGTTAGAGTCCGGAAAATACGGTACATCGTTATAAAGCGTAATTATTTATATGCAGCCCCTCCTCCACCAGTGCATTGTAAATGTTTAATTGCATTAGGTGCTCCCCCAAAGAGTAGTTGATACACATACTGTACATTCGCCTTCATTCGATGTTCATACAATGTAAGCGCAGTGAACAAAGACTGTCTTGCAATGCATGCATTAGCGTTGACAACTGTCTTAGGTAGAGATAGACCGATGTGCTTTTTTCAGGGCCGATACCGATGCCGATTTTTAGTGATCAAGGAGGCTGATAACCGATATTTGAAGCCGATATTCATTTGTAGAAAAAAGGGTTAAAATGGTGTCAAACCTTTGAAAAATAAAAACTCCAGCACTTGACTTAGTTTAAGGTGTCTTCCTGTCGGAGTGATTGGAGGCACCTGCGCCTGGCTAAGCAGCTGGCTGCTAGATGCTTTGGTGTGAACGCCAAAGTGCCACCAAGAAAAAGCCAGACACCGGAGGAGTTTGAGAAAATAAAAACTTCCCTCAACTCTTTAACCAAGGACGTGACTGCTGTCAGAGTGCAGCAGAAGCAGCTTCTGGGGCTACTGGAGGAGATCAAACAACTGCGCCTCCACAACGTGGAAAAGGACCGGCGAATTGAGGTACTGGAGTGGCGAGTTGACGAACTGGAGCAATACTCCCGCATGAATGATGTGGTCATTACGGGCATCAAAATCAAGCCGCGCACGTATGCCCGTGCGGTGACCGCGGAGACACGCTCAGTGGAGCAACAGGTAGCATCCTACCTCCGAGTCAAGGGGATAGAGATGGACCTGGAACACATCGAGGCGTGTCACTCACTGCCCATGAGGAACAAGAGACCACCAACTGTGATAATGAGATTTGTCAACCGGAAAAAAAAGATGGCACTTTTGAAACATGGACGCAAACTCAAAGGAATGGCCGTTTTCATGAATGATCACTTAACCAGGAAAAATACTGACATCACAAAAAAGGCAAGACAACTCAAAAAGCAACGCAAGATTCAACACACCTGGGTAACAAGCTGTAAGATATTCATCAAACTGAACGGGACTCAAGAAGAAGCAAAAGTGCTGGTGGTGAGGAACATGTATAAAAATGTCATCTCTATCAAAGAATATTTAAAGCAATTCACTCAGCCATTTAGTATCATTGCAGTCACAGAAACTTGGCTCAATGTTGATAAAGATATTGATTTTTGTCTCGATGATTATGAATTATATTATATGAATAGAGAAAAAAAAAGGGGGTGTGGTTGCTTTATACACTCACAAATCAATAAAATGTATGGTCTTTACAGATATGACATATGCAATAGATGGAACCAATGGAATGCTTGACTGGAAATTCATAATGAAAAGAAGAAAAATATAATTATAAGTTGTGTATATCGATCACCTGGTTCAAATATAGAGAGCTTCAGTGAATGGATGGAAAAATGATTTTACACTGTAAATCAAAAAACATTAATTATATGTGGTGATTTCAATATTGATCTCTTAAATCCAACCAAACTGAAAATTATAGATGACTTTTTGGATATGATGTACAGTATGTCCCTTTATCCAAAAACAACAAAGCCAAGCAGAATAACATCACATAGTGCCACAATTATTTACAACATCTACACTAACATCACAGGAAATCTAACCACGAGTGGCCTGTTTATATGTGACATCACTGACCACTTACCTGTATTTATTTTCTTTGACTGTGATGCAAAGAAAATTATAGATGACATGAAAATTACTCACAAACGAATATGAACTGAAGAAAATATAAATGCCTTTAACAATAGTCTAATGTTCCAGGATTGGAGCACAGTCTATAGGGAATCAGATGTGGATAGTGCTTATGGTCATTTCTTAGACATTTTCACTTCTCTGTATAATACACATTGCCCTGCTGAAGAACGCAGTATAAAGAAAAAAAAATATAAAAGTCCGTGGCTTACCAAAGGAATCATAAATGCTTGTAAAAAGAAAAACAATCTCTTTAAATTGTTCATTAAGTTCAAAACTAAAGAAGCAGAACAAAGATATAAGATTTATAAAAATCAATTAACAGACATAATAAGAACTAGCAAAAAGCTGTATTATAAAAAAATATTATCTGAGACTAAAAATAATACCAAAAAAACTTGGGATATACTGAACAACTTAATTAAACAGGAATCTGCTAAAGTAACATATCCTGATGATTTCATTGATAAGAATGGTGTAAATCACAATATGGATTACATGTTTTAATATTTTTTTTGTAAATGTTGGTCCGGAGTTGGCTGGTGAGATTCCAGACCAGGACATTAACCAATGTAATCAAACAATTAGAAGGAACCCTTACTCTATATTTCTTTCAGCCGTAAATGAGCAGGAGGTGACAAACATTGTTCTCAAATGCAAAAATAAGATATCCACTGACAGCCATGATATCGATATGATAATTGTCAAAAAAGTCGTACATAACATTGCAACACCTCTGACCTATATCTGTAATTTATCATTCCAATCTGGCCATTTTCCAAGTAAAATGAAAGTTGCTAAAGTAATTCCATTGTACAAAAATGACAGCAAATACAGCTACACAAACTATAGACCTATATCTCTACTCCCACAATTTTCCAAAATCTTCCAAAAACTTTTTAATTCCCGACTGGAAAAGTTTCTTTGCAAACATCAGATAATTAATCATGGTCATTATGGATTTAGAACAAAGACAACCACCTCAATGGCAATAATTGAAGCAATATAAGTGATCACTAATGCACTGGACCAAAAAAGCATACTATTGGAATCTTTATCAACTTGAAAAAAGCCTTTGATACAATCAATCACCCAATTCTACTCAACAAACTTAATTTATATGGTATTAGGGGGGGTTGCTGGGGAGTGGTTAAGAAGCAACAGGCAAGGTACAATATGTTAAAATGGGACCTTACTCATCAGAAAATCTCAGCATTTCTTGTGGTGTCCCCCAGGGGTCTGTTTTGGGACCAAAACTTTTCGAGCTGTGCGGATTATTCACAAGGTTGGATTTCTTGAACACACTCACAATCTTTTCATTCAGTCAAAACTATCAAAAATACATGATCTTGTAAA